>NC_087513.1:85667521-85979607 GCF_963921805.1 Phalacrocorax carbo | reverse complement strand
AGCAGGCAGGTTTCCCTGGATGGGTGAACGAGGACCCGCTATAGCCATGCACACCCTTGAGGTGGTTGGTCTTCTGATTGTTATCTCATGAGGCAGCTAAGGCATCTTTGTTGCTGCTCTGGTTGGCCTGGCTTATTCCCCCGTCGGATACGATGGCATTAGCATTGCCACCTTGGACACTGCGCCCCGAATCCTTCAGTTTAAAGTCTGCCTCACCAAGTTGGCCAGCCTGCTGCCAAAGATTCCTTTGCCCCTTCTAGACAGGTAGATTCCCTAACAGGCTATGGTTGCTGGGGAAAGTCCCATTGTCATAAAACTGGAAAGGTTTGCTTTTCACTTCTCTGTTCCCCCACAAGCATGCCCATGTGTCCCCAGAGTCACTGTTCTGAGTGCCCATGTCCCATGTCATACATTGTGACCTTGCCATGATTATTCTCTCTTCTGCTCTCAGAGCCTGCAAAAACAGGAAGCCAAGCACCTGTTTGACCGTCATGAGGGTCAGAGACCTGAAAACAAGAGCAAGAACCGATACAAGAACATCTTGCCCTGTGAGTCTTGCTTCTCCACTATAAAAACAAAACAAAACAAAAACCAACACCCCCCCAAAAAAAAACCAAACCAGCCAGCCAACCAACAAATAGGCAGGCAGTGAAGAGCTGTCCAAGTCATCCCTGGCTCTGTCTCAGCCCACTATATCCTCCAGAATGGGTTACAAGGTGTGTGGCATTGAGGATTTAAGAGCTGATGAGAGAGGTCACAGCCTTCTCATGTTCTTGAAGAAAAGAGTGAGGGTTGCATCAGACTCATTAGTTTCTGATGGTCCATCATAGGTGTAGAGAGATGGGAGGACAGGGTGAGATTGGTCTGACCCCAGAGAAGGAGAGGTGAAAACATGGGGCATGTTGCATGTACAGGGTAACCTGAATGAGGTGGTATGGGGCAGCAAAAAGCTTCATGTGCCAGGGTACAAAGTATCTCATTGTTCTGTTTATTCTTTCACTGCATCCCCAGTTGATCACTCCAGAGTCATCCTCCAGGGAAGGGACCCAAATATCCCTGGATCTGACTATATCAATGCCAACTATGTCAAGGTGAGAGTCTTGAAAGATGGCTCTATGCCCAAAATGGGGGAGGGCTTGCTTACTCCTGCAGCCCTCCTGATCTTCCCCTGTCCACACTCAGAACAAACTGATCAGCCCAGATGAGTGCACCAAGACCTACATCGCTAGCCAGGGTTGCCTGGATGCCACAGTCAATGATTTCTGGCAAATGGTGTGGCAGGAGAACACACGCATTATTGTGATGACCACAAGGGAGGTAGAGAAAGGGCGGGTAAGTAGCAGTTTGTATGTGTCTCGGAGCTGCCTCCTATTCCCCTTCAACCACTGTGCTGCTCTTTCTCTCTTTCCTGCCTTCTGCCCGTCCTCACCCTGTCTTCTCTGCCCACACAGAACAAATGTGTGCCTTACTGGCCAGAGGTGGGCAGCACGAAGGAATACGGTCCCTACCTTGTGGAGAATGCTGGGGAGCATGATGCATTGGAGTACAAACTCCGGCACCTCTGTGTGTGTCCGATGGATAACGTGAGTGTGCCTGGTTGAGGGCTGTCATGGAGCCCATGGATCTAACAGTCACTGTATGTCTAAGGCTGGGAACTGCTGGGTGCTGTGGTGATACCGCTATTGTATTGTTCTTGGGGTTGCTGTTCCCACCTGTTTTGGGCTGGAATTGCACTGTTGGAATCACCAAGAAGTGCGCAGGAGACAGAGATTCCCTTTGGCTTCAGACCCACCTATCCCTGGGACAGAGGTCAGGGATAGGACTGGGTTCCAGTTTTACCAGTAGGGTGTTTTGTTATTATCAGGGTAAGGCTGTGCGTGAGATCTGGCACTACCAGTACCTGAGCTGGCCTGACCATGGTGTACCCAGCGAGCCAGGAGGAGTGCTCAGCTTCCTTGACCAAATAAACCAGAAGCAGGAGAGCATCCCACATGCAGGGCCTATTCTGGTGCATTGCAGGTTGGTACAGAGGTTGGGGTTTGAAGCATTCTCCATCCTTTATATAGGGTGATGTGTAGAAAGTCTGTCCTGCTGCACCAGCTCCTCTCCAGGACTTGCAAGTGAAGCTTATGCCAGCCCCACTATTTGCTTTTTCCTCTGATGCCCCCAAACCAAACTCTGCTGCCTGTTGAATCCTCAACTCTTTTGTGGCATTGCTGAACAGCTGCTACGTGTGCCACATCCTTCCCCAGAAGCATCTGCATTTTGTTTCAGGAGCTGTACTGCTTTGACCTCTGCTTGTCTTCTCCTTGCAGTGCTGGGATTGGCCGCACTGGGACTATCATCGTCATTGATATGATAGTGGAAACAATCTCCACCAAGGGTAAGAGGACCCCAAAGTGTCTTGACGTGAATTGGCTTACCCAGTAGGGCTGTGCCCTTAAGTCCAGCTGCAATGAGATGAAAACTATCAGGTATCAGTGGGAGACATTCTGCCACAGAAGGTTGTGCTGTCCTTGCTGTGTGGCAGCTGCTGGATCTCTGCACCGTGTCCGCTTACCCTGAGCTTGGGCTCTTCCTCCAGGGCCAGACTTGGAAGATGCTGAGCAGGAAAGGGGGATAGGAGGTCCATACAGGAGTAAAGAATATGGAGGGAGGCAGAAACTTCTTGACTGACCTCCACTGTGACTGCTTTTGGTGGAGAATTGGGAAGGGGGTGGTCCATAAGCTTTTCTGGTGCCCCTTGCTAGGGCTGGACTGTGACATTGACATCCAGAAGACCATCCAGATGGTGAGGGCCCAACGCTCAGGGATGGTGCAGACGGAGGCCCAGTACAAGTTCATCTACATGGCCATCTGCCAGTTCATAGAGACGACCAAGAGAAAGCTGGAAGTTATCCAGGTGAGAAAGGGGACTCTCCTGTCCTGTCGGTCTAGGCCCTGCATGATGCTGGCTCTGAGCCCAAGCACTGTGTTTCCCAAGCTTTAAGCTAGCATTGGAACCTACATAGACTACAATGGTGTGCCAAGATTTGAGTCCCTCTCTTTAAAATTCAGGGACAACATTGGCAGCTCAAGTACCAACCCCTTCTGAATTTCTAAACCTGAATTCCTAAGTCTTAAGGCAGATATTTCAACTACATTCCATACAATGTCTCCACCAAGTGCTGTTTTGTTACAAGTTGAATCTAAGACAGGCAAAGATTTTTCCTTCTCCTTTCCTCTTTGTCTTTCCCATCCTGGTTCTGCAGTTGCCTCCCAAGCCCTTGTGGAAAGGATTTTCTCCTACTAGCTGAGAAGTGGCATCTTTTATGTATCTTTGTAGCCTCTGGCAGCATCCACTAGCTGCTGCTATCTGTTTAATATTCTTTAGCTGACACATGGCACTCTCAGGCATTCTAGTGCCTCCAGAAATTTGTTGCCACACTGTTCACTGCTGTACAAGGATGCATTTGCATCCCTGCTGCTCACCTCTGTGACAGCAGCAGGCAGAGTGCACTGAGCCTGAGAACTTCAGCAATCCACCAACCTCTACTGAGATCCTATCACAAAGCATGGTCAAACAGCCAGAACTCTTCCATGATGCCTTGCATGCTTTTCCCAGGCCACACTCTTCTCAGCTTGGCTTTTCTCTCCTGTAGTCACAGAAAGGCAAGCCAAACGAGTCTGAGTATGGGAACATCTCCTACCCCCCTGCAGTGAGGAATGTGCACGCCAAGGCTTCACGAAAATCCTCCAAGTAAGAGCTCATCTAAACCAGAGGCCCATCTATGCCTGTCTCTGGCAACAGTCTCCCTGCTGGCTTGGCTGGCTTTTTCCTCTTGCTCACTTTTCACTTTGTTTTTCCCTGGTCTTACAGGCAGAAAGAGGAGACAACAGTTTATGAGAACTTAGGGAAAAAGGAGGAGAAGGTGCGGAAACAGCGGTCCTCAGAGAAGAAGCTGAAAGGCTCACTGAAGAAAAAATAAGCACACATTGCAGGTAGCCCCATGAGGGGTTTGAACCTGGGATGTAGGACTGGACCTCACATCCAGGCTGGCCTGTGTCACATTCCTCGCTCCTGGATTGCAACTAGGCCTTCCCCTTCTTTTCCATGCCATGTTTCAGTGCCCTGAACCAGACTGCTTTCCAGCTCAGCTGACCAAGTTCATTGTCCCTTGCCTGTGCTGCCCCTTTATCATTCATTAACAGGAAAAAAAATCACACCCCTTCTTTCCCTTGCTCTCTGAGCACTGGGAGCCCAAACTCACTTCTGCTGTGTCAGCTTCAGCAGACTTCCTGAAGGAGAACCAAGGAAGCTCTTTACAGGAGCTACACCTCTGCTCACTGCTGTGAGTTAGAGTTTAGCTTCTTAGTGTTCCCTGAAGCCTCCTCTTCTAAAGTCTGGAGTTTTTGGCCTGTTTCAGCTTAGTTCCTCTGTGATTCAACAGGAAACTTCCTTCTGCCTTAATACCAACCCTCTGCCCTGTGATCCCTTTTCTACTTGACCCTTTGATTGGATGCTGTAAATATGCCAGAATTTGATCTGATGGCCACCTTTTCTCCTATTTTTGTAAATAAACATGTATTTGCTTGAATGCTGAGTCAGTGTTGAAAGGTCTGGATAAGCTCTGTGGATGCTGTAGCGATTTCAGCCATGATCATACAGAGAATAGCATGCCCCAAGCCAATGCCGAAAGGCACAGGTACAGCAATAACACACTTCCAAGGTGGAAGCATTCATCCTGTTAGATAAAACAACTTCACTCTATGTCTAGGCAACAGGCAACATTATGAGGGATAAATTGCAGCACCAAGGATGAGTGCCATATGCCATCCTGTGCATAGTAGGGGGTATGCTGCCCCTTCTTAGCTGCAAACTGCCTCAAGCAAGCAAAGGCAGAAACAATCCCATCCTTTTTGAGTTCAGCAGCTGGTTCTGGAGCACATGGCCAGGAAAGCTGCCTTGGATAAAGACACGTACCTGAGACACAATATACTGGGAGGAAGGACATCGCTTGCTGTCATTTGACATGGCAAGAAACTTGGTCAGAAGCGATTGGAAGGTACTTCGTGAGCAGCCCCTCTTCCCCATACGCTGGACTTCAGCTTCCCTTAGCTTGTGAGCCAACAGGCTCATGCATTTACTGGCTGGTTTTGCAACTCTGCTGCCGCTAGAGGAAAAGGCAGGAAAGGGACAGAGAAGTAAAGCTGAAAGGTGAGTGGAGGTATACTGTGTTTCACTGCTGAATGATGCCAGATACCCTCTTCTAACCCATGGACCAAAAGACCTACTCTCAGGAAACACCTGCTTTTGCTTTAGACCTCAATCCACTGCCTTCTTTAAAAGCTGCCACAGCCTAAAGCAAGGCATACCAATGGTTAGCTTAAACTCTACCCAAAGTACAAAAATGAAGACATGGTGTGGAGCAAACTTAGGTTACACGGAGAACTGCATTTGTGTTTAAATTCCGCAGCTTAATGTGGCCATAATATCCACCCTCTCCAAAGACCATAGCCTGAACAAGAACTTTCATGGATATATGTCAGGAAATGTAGCCCTGAAATAAGCACTCTAGTCTGCTTTATGCTTAGGCACTGTTACATACAGATTGCTTTTGGGTGGCTAGTTGAGAATGTATTTTCAAAGCAAAATCGGTGCTTCCTTGATGCTGCAAGTCAAGATGTATGGGTATTAGTTATGGCTCCAATTTCCAGTAAGAGTTGTAAAACCAGGAATCCATAGACTGTATCTGTTCTTTTAAACTTCTTGTACTCTGATTCACCTGCCTAAGAGTCCCTAAAGGCCTCTCTTCTTCATTGGAGAGCTTAAGTTGGAGATGTTTGTACATAGAGATGGTTGGTTGTAAATACAGATGGTCTCATGGAGGGCTGTCTTGGCTATTGTGGTCATGAAATAGTTGAATTTAAAATCTTTGGTGATATGAGAAAAACTGTCAGTAAAGCTACTACCCTGGATTTTGGGAGAGCAGACTTTAGGCTGTTCAAGGAACTAGTTAGGTCCCCTGAAAATCTGCTTTTGAGGATATTAGGGTCCATAAATGCTGGTCACTTTTTAAAAGCCTTCTTTCAAGAGCACAGGAGCAGGCAATTCCAGTGTGTCTGAAGTCAAGCGAGGCAGAAGGCTGGCTTGGCTGAATAGGGGTCTCCTGCAACTTAGGCAGAAAGTGTATGGACAGGAGAGCTACAGACATGCTATTTGCCACTATAGGGAGAAAATTTGTATGGCCCAAGCTCAGTTGGAGTTGAAGTTGACCAGTATTGTGGTGGAGAACAAAAAGGGCTTTTTAAAGTATGCTAACAGCAAAAGGAACACTAAAGAAAACATTGGTCCGCTACTTGATAAGGTTGGTCACCTCATCCCCAAATAGGGATGAAGATAAAGCAATGACATTTAATGCTTTTCTTCACCTCTGTCTTTAACACTGACAGTGGGTCCTGGGCTGCCCAGAGCCTTGGGTTGGAGGATGGCAGCTGGGGGAATGACAAGCTCCCAGTTGACTTTCAACTTTTATGGGATTTGCTGCTGGAACTGAATGCCCACCAGACTATGGGGCCCAACAGGATTCATCCCAGGGTACTGAACACTTGGCCAGTGTTGTTGCAAGACGTCTCACTATTATTTAGCAACAGTCTTGGGAATCTGGAGAGCTCCCCGTTGATGGCAAGCTGGCAAATGTCATCCCAGTTTTCAAGAAGGGCAAGAAAGACGACCCTGGAAATCACAGACCTGTCAGTTTCACTCTGGTGCCTGGTAAAATTGTGGAGATTATTCTCGGAATTACTGAAAAAGATTTGAAAGACAATCACCACTTTGATTGCAATGATTGTCTTTCAAGTCTTTTTCAGTAACTCCCAGGATAGTTTGGGACAACCATGAGGCAACGTTGACTTGCCTTGAAAGGCAGTCATCCGTCAAAGCCAGCATGGCTTCATTAAGGGAGTCATGCTTTACTAACTTAGTATCTTTTATGACAAGGTTACCCACCTAGCGTACAAAGAGAAGACAGCAGATATGGAGCTTGTTTTATTTTAGCAAAGCTTTTGATGCTGTCTCACAGTATCCTTCTGGACAACATCCAGCACACACCTAGGTATGCACACAACTATGGGTGAACAATTGGCTGATGGGTTGGGCTCAAAGACTTGCTGTATTTGGGGTAACACCTAGCTCATGGCCAGTCACTACTCTGTTCCCCAGGGCTCAATTTTAGGGCCAGTTCTCTTCAAAGCTTTTATCAATGACCTTGATGCAGTAGCTGAGGACACACTAAGCTTGCTGACAATACTAAATTAGGAGCTGTTGATTCCCTCGAGGGGACAGAGATCTTGATAGACTAGCACACTGAGCAATCACTAACCATACGGAATTTAACAAGAACAAAAGCCAGATTCCACACGTGGAATGGTGTAACACTGGATGTACATATAGACCAGCAACTAGGGTGGAGTACAGTTCTTCACTGAGAGGGTGGTCAGGCTCCCCAGGGAAGTGGTCATGGCCCCAAGCCTGACTGTGTTCAAGATACATTTAGACAATGCTCTTATACATGGTTTAACTTCTAGGTTGCCCTGTGGGCAGTGAGGAGTTGGACTCAATCCTTGAGGGTCCTTTCCCACTCAGGATATTTTGATTCTTACCTCATCCTAAATCTAGTATAAGGCAGCCCAATGAGACAGGGCAAAAGCCAGCCCCTAAAGCATACAAAATTTTGCCTTGGAAACCCAAGCACACAGGAGAGTTTAGTCAGTGGAGGAAGTTTTCTCCTATACTTTTGGCCAGGTAAGCAGAGAAGAAAAAGCCCACGGTGCAACAGTGTAGGTCAGGACACAGTACATACATGCTGCTGTGACACGGAAAAGCAAGTAAACCTGCACTCACCTCTAGCACCTCCAGGCAGCTAAGAAGCCGGCTCTGGTCACCCATGCAGCTATATGAGCATCCCCACCTGCTCATTCTCTCCCCACCCTGTGATTTCTCAGTGAAGAGGAGGATATTTCCCTTGCTCCTTTCCCCACAACATCCTGATTCTGCCTTTGGCCAAATAAAAGCACTGCTCCACCTCCTCCTATGCAAAATAACCTTTTTCTGGCACTAAGCACACTTCGACACAGTATAAATTTTGGGGGTTTTAATTTTTACAAATGTTTGAAAGAATCACTGAGCAGACAGTGACATGAATAGATATTTGAGCAGTGACAGGCACCCAATGAATGACATTTTCCTGAATTCAGTCCCAGGTTCTCTTGGGATCAAGAGTGAAACAAGATTTACTAGAAAAAAAGCCTGGTGCTGATGGCAGCAGAACTCCCTCACTTGGCCAAAAAAAAAAAAAAATTTCTGATTTTATGCTATAGAAATCTAAAAATTAATGATGATTAGAGGTGAATTACTATATCCACATAGGTTAATACCAGTAAGCACCCTTGCCCCCTCCCCAGATTTAACTGGTGGGGTGAGAAAGGGATTACAGCTGCCTAGTGGCAGAGCCCAATCCCATAACTGGATCACCACAGACAGGGCAGGGGCATGAAAACCAAATCTGGCTACTGGATTAACAACTTCAAACTGAGGGTGAACAATGCTAGTGGAGGGAGTTCAAAGCTCCTTGCTCCTATCGTCTGCTGGTCAGCGCCGGTGGTTCTAGGATGCTTTAGTTTCTTTCATTTCTTCCCTTGTTTGAGTAGAAGACTGTCACTGAAAGGCATACAGAAGGGATTCATTAGTCCAGAAAGCACAAGCAAAGCTGAAGTAGACCCTCACTGCAGGCTTGGGGGGGGAGGTGGGATGTCACCCAAGGATCTGGACTTCAAGCCCTTCCTACTAGGTACTTAAGCCTTCTGCAATGAATAAGGCAGAATCTGGTCAAAGGTAAGGACAAAGGATCTTGCAATCAAAAGTCCCACAGAAAAGCCAGCTCTGGCTTCCTTTCTTCATTCTACGCATTCAATGCATTCTATGCAGCTTAAGCTGCATGCTATTAGCTCAGCTGGCACTGCCTGATCCAGTGAACACTGGACAGATGATGCAAAGCCACCAAACTCCTGCCAGCTCTGAAAGCAGGGAATGGGGGTTTCTAGTATGGGCTGGAAAGCTTTTGGAAAGTAACAAGAGCATCTGTCCTAGAGATTATTACCCCAAACCAACACAAATCCCTATGATCATCTAACTGCCTCTTTGCTGTAGATGCAGGATGTCCTGTATACATAGGACAGATCAGAGGACATTCCTCAGTTACTCCTGCCTTCCCCACACAAGGTTCCTTTACAGTACACACACAGAGCTCTAACTACTGAGTATCTCCTGCTAGGTGTAGATGTTTGTGTAGCCCTGGCAAGGAAGGCTTCAAGCTTCACATCACAAATGGGAACTGAGGTAGAGATGGAGTAAACTTCCTGTGGCCAGAAACATCCCAGGCACCAGGCAAACATCAACACCCTCGTTCCACGTACTAACAAAAGGATCAAAATAAACAGTGCCTTACCTTCCTCTGTGTGTCAGGAGATGCAGTGTCGGGGGTGGGGGGAGGAGGAAGAAAAACAAGAGTGAATTGATTAGATTTAACAAAAATCTCAATTTCCACAGTAAATAAGACTGCTCCCTACTTGGCCTGTGTCCTCTGGCATCAGGCTCCTCTCAGATAAAAGATCCTGAGAGAGTTCCAGAAAGGGGATCAGCTTCACAGGCAGGGTGCAGTTAAATCCAGCCCTCTGGCCCCTTTACCTGGTGAAGCCCTCATCCTGCAGGTTCAGTACCAAGTTATCTGCTGTGAGATACACACGGTTTTGTGAGCTGGCAATCTGAAAAAGAAATCCATTACAGAGATGGCATGACAAAATATAAACGCACATGGAGGAATAGCACTAATAAAGACCCATCTTCCCCCTCCAGATACAGCAGTCTTGTTTTATTCACTTAAGATCTTGGTTAAATCAATGCAATTCCCAAAACAATCCTGTAACTTCTTTACTTGCCAACCCAGTGCCATCAGACTTTCTAAAAGAAGTGCTCATTCTGTCTCCCTGCCAGACAGACCTTTGATCCCACACTTATCTGTTCCCTTTTGTCAGCCTGCAGGAAACCAGGAGCTTTTGGTGGCTGCAGCTGAGTGTGGGTGATGGAATCTGCTGTGGATCTGGCCTTGTCATATGGAGAGCATGAACTCCTAGCCTCACATCTAATTGCCGATCACTACAAGCTAAATCTTAAGCCCCACTTGAGCAAAGGAGGGCTGGGCAGGAACAAAGATCAAGACAGGACAGGTCACATTCGCCTTAAATTCATCATGTGGCCACTGGGTGGGGAGGACAACACAAGGACTGCAGAAGGACAAAGGAAGTTCTGTGCCTCACTGCTCACCGTTTTTGAGATGTTTTGAGCAGCTCGGATTTTACGTAGCTTGATATAGCCTGGATTCCTGCTGAGAGCTTCACCAAGGTACAGGAGAGCAAAAGTTAAGGAAAAACCTGCTAAGAGAAGCTGCTTACCCTCAAGGAATTTCTTCCTAAGCCATATTACCAAATATCTTAGCAATCTCTATCCCTAGAAGTTGGGCCTTTGGGCAGGCATATTTTTACTTCCCCAAATCAAAAACAAAGTTATGGATTACAGACACACAGAACCAATAAAAGTTAAACTTTACAATAGGGGGCAAAGGCTCATGGCCTTCTCTGCTCTGACCTGTAACCTCACTCCAGCCAACTGTCAGGAGGGGGAACCCACTGACAAGTGACCTACTTGAAGCTGTCATCTGATAACAGTCTCCTAAGCGTGAGCCCACTGTGACAGATTCTCAGGACTGTCAAGCTCACAAGCCACATCACACAAAATTTCCCAAGGCAGGATATCATCTTGGCAGCTGTAGCTTCCCCTTCAGCCTGAACAATCTTCTGCTTCTGCTCCTGCTTGGCCTTCTCCACCAGGAACTGTGCGCGCTGTGCCTCCTGCTGGGCTGCAGAGTGAATGGCCAAAATAATTCAAAGCAGGTCCCATTTTCTGAGCCCTCCACCAGAACACTACAGCTAAGGCCTGGGGACTCTGCTTCCAAAAGAAACAATAGCACCCTGGAGCGATATCCACAACTAAGAAATGTATCTAAGTGTACTTTACTTTTCCTTAAATAAAATCAACAGCATCCAGACCCTCTAAACATACCTCCCATAGCAAGTGATAGAGTCCCAGTCTGAACAGGAACCCTACAGTCTTGGGAACTCAGTCCCACTGACAGTCTATCCCATTTACCATGACCCAAAGTTTTCTTATAATACTTGTGAAGTAACCTGTCTAGCTCCATTACTAAGAAGACTGAGATTTATAACTCTGTAGCTGTATCAATGCAAAAGTAATGACGCGCTACCCCAAATTCTGCTTCCTTGTTTAATAACTCAACAAAAAGGCAAAGGCGATCCACTCGTTCCAGGCATAAATTGAACTCACCCACTTGCTTAGCCTCCACAGCTGCTGTGTATTCACGACTGAAACTAAGCTCTGTGATAGCCACATCATCCAGGATGAGGCTGAAATCCTTGGCTCTCTCTGTCAGTTCTCGCCTGATGAGCAGAGACACCTGAAACACAAATATAGCAAAAAGAGTACCAAACACAGGCTACTTCTCGCTTTCTGTGCGTTCCAAAAGCAAAGCACAACTGCTCTTTGCAGTTTGTTCACATTGGGCCCAAGAGAGACGTTACCTAAACCAAACCCTGAACGATGGACATGAATACCATCTCTGAATCTGTTGCCTCTAAGTAACACTGCATATCCATAGCTATGTACCGCATTTTCAAAAGTCTGTTACAGCCTATTTATAGTTATTACTTAACTATACTATGTAATTAATAGTGCAAAAATAAAAAACTCTCTTGAAAGTTTTTTTTGTGTTCATATCCTATCACATCTAGGCAGTTCCTACACGTTTTGGCAAGAATTATTTCTCTCTCCATCTTCAATTTGCCATTGTTTGCAATTTGACCTTCTCGTGCTTGTATTCAGATTAAGAAAGTAAAAATTACCACTCCACACTGCTACACATTGTAGATGCATCACATCTCTTAATTACTGGAGCTACTCATCCAGTGTGGCTACTCCACTTTTTTTAGTCTCTTTGGATGAGAGTTGTTGGTAGATCTTTTAACTTATTCTACTCATTTCTGAGTTACCTTTAACTTGCCAGTATCTTTCTCAGGCAGGATGACAAGTCCTGCACCAAATATTGATTTAAATAGAAATTTAAATAGAAATAGAACAGTATCACATCCTTGACCAGCCTAGTGTTTGGTTTTACTTTTATTGCAGCTGCTTCTGAGCAGAATTCTAAAATGATGCCAGAATCCTTTACTGAGTGAACTGCAAGCGCCTAACTACATAAAGTCACTTCATTTTCTTCTGATTATCAACTGCTTCAATGTGCATCACTCCACAGTAACAAACACTAGATAAATATATGACAAGAAGGCAAATTCAGGTCAGTTTGTTCAGAAATTTCAGAGATACCTAAGTCTTCTTTGCTTCCAATAAACCTAAATCCCTTGCAGACATTGTTTCTTTGCTGTCACATCCTCCCTTTACACTCGTTCTCTTTATACAAGATCATTAACAAATCCCTTCAGTGCACAGCATGTGGCCTAGCACAACACCCTGAAGTCCCTGCTTTAATCAGTTCTCACAAGAATACCTGGACGCTTAGTTCTACTCTGCTTTTTCATCATGGATCAGCAAATAGTTAAGAGATGCTTT
The DNA here is from genome assembly GCF_963921805.1 of Phalacrocorax carbo. NCBI lineage: Eukaryota > Metazoa > Chordata > Aves > Suliformes > Phalacrocoracidae > Phalacrocorax > Phalacrocorax carbo. The sequence continues at coordinate 85,966,871 of NC_087513.1, read as the reverse complement.
GTATTTAATCTTTCTGACAACTTATCCTCTTTAGCAGTCCCATGCAGGATCTCCTCTAAAGCCTTTTAAAAGATCAGCAACTTCTCTCTCTCAGGTGTAATAGGCAACAGATATTCTCAGAATCCCTGGCAAATTATCAGAACACAATCTTTCAGGTATGGGCTTTTATAAGCTCGGTATTTCTATTATTTTGTAACCTGCCCAGATTACTTTCTAGCCTTTTTCTAAACAGAAATATTTGCTATCTTTCTGTAGCACCTGTTACTGAAAGTTACTGCTTTCTTAACTGCTGATCCACATCCTTTAAAACTGTTTACTTTGCTCTGACAGCTCCTCTGAGACCCATGAAGCACCAGCTAATCATTTTTTTAAAGCCAGTTCTCTCATTACCCATAGACTACAATGTAAATCAGCTCCCTCTCCCCCATCATTACATTATGGTAAAGTTTGGAATCCAATTTTCTTCTGAGAAGCTAGTGGTACAGCCTTAGCGTTTGTATATGAATTGGAATCAAACTCTAAGCAGGATAAGGTTCCACGTCCTTTCCATTTGGATGCACCATCTACCAGCCTAATATATTTATCCTCCATCTGTTATAACATTCACCATATCCAGAGTTTAGTCGTTTCTCTGCAATCTGACTGTAAGTCGCCTCCAGAAAAGTTCACCTGGGCTCTCTGAGTGATGAGCTGTGAAGCGTTAAACTTGGCTACCACACTCTTAAGCACTTCGTTAACGATGGAAGGCAGGACTCGCTCCTCGTAGTCCAGGCCCAGGCGCTGGTACATGCTGGGCAGCTCTGCAGCATTGGGGCGTGTGAGAACACGCAGGGAAATGTTCACCATCTGCAAATCTGAACAGAAGAATAACATATGAGCAGGGCCAGGGCCGCGGCCGGGCTCCTGCCCCCTCCCACCCCACGGATGCTGCCTGGGCCTGGGGCTCCGGCCCGTGGGGTCGCTCTCACCTTTGGAGCCGGTGGGAGAGGAGATCTTCCGCGGCCGGGCTCGAATGTCGTAGATGATGGGGTACTGGAACCAGGGGATCCTGCCCGGGGGGAAGGCCCGTCAGGCGGGGCGGCCGGGGCAGCCGCAGCGGCCAGGGCCGGGCCAGCCTGGCCAGGCTCGGGCCAGCCTGGCCAGGCTCGGGGGCGGGGAAGCTAGTCCCTACCTGAAGTGCAGCCCCTCGGCAAGGATGGTGTCCTGCTGGACGCCGCCGATGCGGTTGAAGAAGATGGCCCGCTGCCCACCTTCCACTGCGGGGAGAAGCGGCATGGTCAGGGCGGGCGGCGGAGGGGCCGGGCGCGGGGGGGCGGTGGGCACTCACCGATGAAGACAGACTCGCGGACACCGTAGGCCAGGGCGCCGGCGCCCAGCAGCAGCTTGAGGGCGGTACCGACGCCGCGCGGCCCTGCCGGCAGCCGCCCCGCCAGGTCCTTCAGGTTCTGCGCCATGGCCCCGCCGCGCGCCCCGACGGGAAGGACACCGGAAGCTACTGCCACCGGTAAGGCGCTCCGGCGGGAAACCGCGGCGCGGGAGACACCACCACCCCCTTCCCGCCACCGCCGCCGCCTTCCGGTGTAGCCTCACTGTCCTCCGGAAGTGGGTCCGGCCGGAGCGAGATAACAGCCGCATCCTAAGCGCCATCTTGGGTGGGCGCAGCGGCCGCTGAGCGGCCTGGGGGTGAGGCTCCCGGTGCCGCGCGTCCGGCGCCGCGTGGTGCGGCGGTAAGAAAATGGCGGCGCCCAGGCGGCCTCGTGAGGAGGAGGCGGCAGAAGAGGTTGAAGATGCTTCGCTACAGGCGAAGCGGCTCCGTGGACCGCGGCGGCTCTTGGTGGTGCTGGAGGGGGCGAGTCTGGAGACCGTGAAGGTGCGGGGGCGGGGGGCTGAGCCGGGCCGGACCGGAGGCGGCCGTGGGCGCCCTCGTCCACTTCTCCATGCTTGGATCTTAGGTGGGGAAGACGTTCGAGCTCCTCAACTGCGACAAGCACAAGGCGCTGCTGCTGCGGAACGGCCGGGACCCCGGGGAGGTGCGGCCCGACATCACCCACCAGGTACCCGCTGGACCCGGGCAGCGGCGCGGGCTGGCGGGTAGCCGGCCGGAGGGGAGTTGCCCTTCCGTCCGGGGGTCTGCTGTGCTCCCGGAACGGGTGTGAGTTCGGGATTACCCGCCATGCTCGTGGTTTTTAACTTTAGCAATTATCTTTACTTGGATATGGGATTGCTTTCAGCGTTACAGTAGAGCTCGTGTGGCCGGATGAACTCCTTTCTGCCTCAGCATCAGTCCCTTCTGCATTCATGGGGCCTAACCCTCAAGTTTTCCAAGAGCCCTCTCTCCAGCACCTCTTCTACTGCGTGTTTTCTTATTTCAGAGTCTGCTGATGCTCATGGACAGCCCTCTGAATCGGGCTGGTCTCCTGCAGGTTTATATCCATACACAGAAGAATGTTCTAATTGAAGTCAATCCCCAAACCAGAATCCCAAGAACTTTTGATCGATTCTGTGGTCTTATGGGTAAGTGATTCAAACTTTATACCAGCCACAAAACAATACAGGAAAGTGGTTAGGAGTAGAAGAATGCTGGGAAGAGTCAAAAAGGTGCACCAACTTTAAAAATGTGAAAGTGAGAAAAAAACAGAGAAATTAAAGTGTCTTTTTGTGAGTTCCAGGATGCTGATCAGTATTTCTTAGGACCATTTTAGAAGATGCTGGAAATTCTAAATATAGGCTTTTTGTCTACTTTAGCTCTAACTCCTAAGTAGAGGATAGGATTCCTCTGGCAAAAGAACAGACAGCTTAACTAATTTTCTTTTTTTGTCAGTTCAGTTGCTGCATAAGCTCAGTGTTCGAGCAGCTGATGGGCCTCAGAAATTGTTGAAGGTAAACGTTGTTTGACTGTTCATGGGTAATGTCACAACATTGTTCCTTTACAGCTAGTAATGTAGGAGTTAATTTTTTTGTTGTTGTTCAAACCATGGACTTGGCTATATGGCAGGGTCTCTTACCTGTGTGCCCCTATTAACTTTCTGCTTTTTGTAGGTGATTAAAAATCCAGTCAGTGATCATCTCCCTGTGGGCTGTATGAAGATAGGTACCTCTTTTGCAGTTCCAAAGGTGTCGGATCTGCGTGAGCTGGTTCCTACAGCAGAGCCAGTTGCCATTGTTGTGGGAGCTTTTGCCCACGGTTCGGTAAGTGCATGTATCCCTTACCTGGAGTTGTAAAAATCTTTATCAGGATAGAGTTCAGTCTTGTTCTGAGTATGGGTTTTTTCTTCTGCTCTTTTTTTCCTTGGACCCCCTGTCCCACCTCCCGCTTTTTCCCCAGGCAGGCTTGTCAAAAAAAGGCCTGACACTGCAACACTTGAGACTTTTCTACCTCCCCAGAGAGGGCAGTAGTGAGGGCTAGCAGTTGGCTTGCTGTGTTTTATTGTGGCTGTGCTCAACCTTGAAGAAATACTATGCTGGGGATAGATGGGACTAAGTGAAAATTTGCAGCTTAACTTTTTTTTTTTTTCCACACCCCCCCCCCCCTTCCTCTAGGTCAATGTTGACTACACAGAAAAGATGGTCTCCATCAGCAACTATCCCCTCTCTGCTGCCCTGACATGTGCTAAAATTACTACTGCCTTTGAGGAAGTTTGGGGAGTAGTATGAGCTTCTGCTGCTGTTAACTCTCATGGTGGACTCTATACCATGACTCCACGTTCTGGAGAGGATTTTTTACTTAGATGTGGACCTGGTGCAACTTCAGGCTCCTGGAAGGGAAAGGCTTTGATTTTCATCCTTGTAGCTTCTGACATAATGAGACTTTAAATGGACTGCCCCCTTGACCTTTTTTCTTCTTATTAAAGGTTGCTTTTGGTAAGAGTGGTTTTGTATTTTACTTTCTCATGTTTAATATGTGGGCGGCCTTGATTACTTTATAGCAGGGACACAGCCCAAGTTTGTCATGGAACTGAAATTCTTAACTGTGTCCTGCTCGCCCTGCAGCTGAAGTTTCTCAGTCCTGTAGAATCACCTTGCTCTGTGGCGTGTGCACTCCCGCAGAGGCACCCAAGAGGAAAGGAGCTGAAGCCAGTATGAAAAAGACCAGGAGCAATTTTTATCTTGGATGACAAACGTAGAAAAGTCAGAAGGTGGCTCCAATCCAATACAGTGCCTGCGTTGAGCGTTTTACAATCATCTGATATCAGCAGGGAGACACGAGTGTCCACTGGAGGGCGGCAGAGAGATAAGGCAACATACAGAAGGTGGAGGATCTGGAAGGAGGCTTACTCCATTCCCCTCCTTTTGGGTCTCTGACCCTGTGCTTTCTCTTTCCCCCTCACGTTGAAAAGTGATACTTCAACACAGCAAACTTGGCAGGTGATGCGTTGCTTCTGGAGTGTTAAACCAACTCCTACAAATGCACAGGTGGTACAATCTGAAAAAAAAGAAAAGTGCTAGATTTGTTTTGGTTGATTTTATGTTTGCCTTTCACCTTGGGGTGTAATGTTCCTAGTCCAAGCATGGAGTTCTCGCCACATAGTACAGCCTTACCTTTTGGCTGTTATTCTGCTTTTTTTAGCTTTTCTTTTTGTGGCACAAGTAACCTGCGAATGTAAGGCAACACCAATAATAAGGTGAAGACCAACACATGGCCAAGGAAATAAATAGACCTGTACACCTGTAAAGAGAAAGGGCAGGGTTAAGGATCAGCAAGTAGGCATGGAGGGAAAAAGACTGATTGTGTGGGTTGTCTGTTCATGGCTACTAAATACCTTCATCCATTTGTCCCAGGTGAAAAGGCAAAATGGCACCAGAGAGTAACCCATAAACATCCAGTGGTTAGCCTGCATTAGCACGTAGAAGATGGGCTGCAAGGCAGTGATGGAGGCCAAAGTGTTTAAGGGAGGACTGTCCCGAACAAGGTTTATGACCTAATTTAAAGAAAAAACAGAATTGTCCTTAGTTGGATATCCTATGGCTATATACACAGGTTCTGGGACCAAAGTATATATCCAACTGTGTAAAATAAATTTTGGTAAGCAGTTAGTTAAAAAAAAGTAGCTAAGCCAGATGGGGTCCTTGAAGTTTTAATTAAAAAAGTTCAAATATGGAATATTGTTCTCTTGGTACTGGCAAGTTTAGGAGAGGCATTCAGTTCATGTGCTTGTCCTCCAACCTTTCCAGCTGCCAAGCACTTCAGCTGCCCTCTACTCATATGCCAAGTTCTCTACCTCCTGTCAGCTTCTCTAATAAATTTATGGCTTGCCTGTGCAGAAGCCAGCAACCTACTCAACTGGACAGCACAACTGTATCATGTTTGAACACCAATTCCAAAGCGAGCAGCTATTTTTCATATTTAATCCAAGTAAAGCCTTCAGCATGTAGTTTCCAGATGCTTGGGGAAAGGCTAATGCAGGCCACCCCATTCTGGTAAGTCAGACAAAGCGCACCTGTCTTTCAACGATGACTATAAGGAACTCCATTTGAAAGCACACCAGGTAGCCAGAGTGCAGCCCGTGCCAAATGGCCAGGAAGAACAGGGCCAGTGCCTGTGACAGCAGTTTGTTACCCAGGAACTTCAGACGCTTGAAGATGTAGCTAGAGCAGAAAAGAAACAAAATCCCTCTAGTTTAGTCTCTGTCCTCCCCTCTCCATGTCAGAGCCCAGGGGACTGTATGCCTTTGCACACCCAGTGGTGACAGAAAGCACGACAGCTCTCCTGACCAGGGCAAAATGTACCTCAGCCCTTGTCTTAAAAGAAATCCCAGCTAATGTGGAGAAGTGGGTCATCTGACAATGCACACAGAAATGAAGGTATTCTACAATTCATCTGTTTCCCCCAGCAAGTGCTGAATCAAAACCCAGCTGAGTCACTGCATAGGGAGCATCAAAGGGCATGATATAGGAACCAGCTCTTAGAGCAGTTCTGTGGCTGTTCTACCAGGCAGGCTGAAGGGCTTGCTGTAGTCCCATTATAAGCTCTGCCCTCCTGCTGCCATCAACTGCTTGCCTATATTAATGAACTGTCCTTTCAGATTGAATGAATAGATCTAACCCAGTAACCTGGTTCAAATGGGACAGCAGCAAAATGTAGAAGAAAGAGTGTAAGAAAGACCTGAAAACTGGCAGATTCTTTCTCTAGTACCCCCTCTCAGCCTTGGATCTTGGTTCTGTTGACAGATGTTACTGACACATTACAGAAGGGGAATTTTGTCCTGCTCACCGGGCCACCCAAGCATTGGTGTTGATGTTGAAAGAAGCAATAGTCCCTGTGAACAAAGGTGTTGTCTCATACAGCCAGACCTTCATGTTGGCACAGGCATTCCACAAAGGCTTTCCATTCTGGTCCTTCCCATTATACCCCAAACCAACAAGGATGCAGACACCTTCCTATGGAAAAAGATTCACAAGAAAGATGAGAGGAAAACATTGCCCTTTTTATTTTTGGAAAGGCAGAGCTAGGGGAAGCTCTGACTCTCACTGTTGAGTGGAGAGACACCACTGCAAATGGAACAAATGGCTTAAAAACTGCCTGATTTTTAGTTAACTAGCCTTTGCTAACTTAAAGCAAGATAAACTGACCTGCACTGATCTCCAGATATTTGGATTACTTCCATTTAGTGCAAAGTCCAAGAGCATACCAAGTACCTGCAAAGGTGCTACCTGTGTTCATTTCTCTTTTGTTTCTGGAACGACATCTAGACTTACCGTAACAAGCCAGCAGGTTACGTATTTGTAGAGTATAATTTTGCCCCAGATCAATATGTAACCACAACGGAACCAGAAAGGCTTCTCCTGCAGACATAAGAGTGAAATAGAATAGAAATTAAAAATGGAGTTCAGTGGCAATAATGAGACAAGGCAGATGAGATCTCATCACTGTCTTTCATTTTAATATATGTGTTGAGACTGCTACATGGGCTGGACTGCCAGGCTATTGGCTTATGTAAATTTACAAATCATTCTCCTTCCTTTGGTAATATTTGTCTGACTTTGGGAAGACTCTGGGATTGGCATAATCACTGCAGAATTTACACCCTCATTTATTCATACTGACACAGAAACACTGATAATCTGCAGGTAGGAATTACTTACTAAGGGTTTTCTAAGAATCTCAAAGATTCTGGTAAGCCTTGCAAGTTACTCTAGTGAAGTTCTTTGCATGTAATGGTTAAATGGAAGGTCATTAAAAGGTCACAAAATACATATTTTAGGTTTCCAAAAAACAACAGTAGCATCTAAGATAAATTCTCTATTTGTAAAAGTTTTCATTTTGTTCAGCTTAACACATTCCTGTTCTGCATCAAATGGAATCTACAGGACAGGCAGTAAAACCAAATCAGTTGTGGAAAGGCTTATCACTAGTTCCTGACTTATCCTATTTTTAAACTGAGGCAAAACTTAAAAAAAAAAATACTCTCTTGTAGATCCAGTGCCCACCAGAGAAGTGGAGTTCTTCCCCACCTCAGAACCGCCAAATGAATACATACCATATAGTCATCTGATATGAGGTATTCATCAGAGATGTACAGGCTCGACAAGGTATAGGTCACTAGAAACAAGAGACCCAAACTCAGGCGCTTGAGAGCAGGCACAAAACTGAGAAAGAAAAATATGAAGGTCATAGAAAAGCCTTGGAAAGAGACCTTCAAACTCATAAATTTGAAAACAGAAGTGGAGAAGAGGAGGTAAGGGGAGATAGCGATAGGGAGTCACCACGTTCCACTGTAGCAGATGCCTCCGTTTGGAATCTGGGATGCTAACACTACCAGGTTGTGACCAAGTCTGTACTAAAGGTTTTAAATGGTTGTTGACATTCATGCCCGGGAACAGTGCTAGCACATTAGTTATGAGTAACTTTTGAATGGCTGTTTTGTCTTGTAAATCACTTTTGGTCACAGTACTTCAGTGTCCAGGTAAGAAGGCACTCTGCTGCAGGGAACATGTGGAGGATTCAGCATTCTAGGATCTTAGGAAGGCGAGGAGCTATGTGGCTTTTTATTACCTATTGGGTCTCTGGCCTTGAACGTCAGTCATCTCACCCCTTGCCAGTTTCTGATAGTCTGTCATGGAGAACTGAGGCCCCACCATGAAGGCACCATAGAAATAGGAGAATCCTGAGACCTCCAGCAAGGTAGGAACTCCCCGGACAGCAAATCGCCGCTGCTCAGGGGTCAGGAACTCCTGCACCAAAGGGAGTGGTATTAACATCATCCTAGGGGATCTCATACTAGCTCTGGATGTTATGTTCTCAGCTTACCTCCTTAATGGTCTCAGCTCTTGCTCTCCATGTATATGGAACTTTCCATTTTGTGCTTCATGCCCTTTCCTCTCCCCAGCCCTCTCTATCCCCACCCCCTCTAAAAAGCAACAAGATCCAATGGTTGAGACCAGTTGCACAGATCTCTATTCCCAAATAAGCTCAAAACATGGAAGGGATCTATTGACATACACCCCTGCCAGCATAGCAGCCATAGTAAAAGCACTGTACCTGACCTATTCCAGTCACTGACTGCAATCACATGTTCTCTCCCAAGACCTTATCGTCCCACAATTCCTATTTCTTGATGCAAGAGTTCATTATCTTTAAATACTTGAAACTTCAGCTTAGGAAATTTCAGCTCAACCTTGTTTTCTTGCAGTCAGCAGTGATTCCATGGATGCTAAAGACTGGGTCAGGCGCCAAACAGGACATGGGGAATGCAAATATTTGAAGTAGGGTTAAGAGACTATAGCAAGTGTTTTGCCCTCTCCCACACATTGTGCTGTGCAACTTCTCTCACTGTTTCTTCTGCCCTAAAAACAGGGCTCTCACAAATGGTGAAGGGCAACTGTTCATAAGTATGTGGTAAGACTAAACAAAGGAAAGGAAAATGGAAACTGAGATCCAGTGCTGATGGTCTGCAAGTTAAAGGTATGCTACCCACAAGACACAGAGCATTGGAGATCAGGAATCTAAAGCAACAGATTTGGGCAAAGGAGATGGTGGGGAATTTGGAAAGGGGTAGAATAATATTCTGACATGACTGAAACAACTTTTGTACATCTCTAATCACTACTGTCTCTTCCAAATTTTTTTTTCCCACTCAAGAATTCAGTGCCCTCAGCCACGCTCCCCTCTCAGCTATGGCTTTTACCAAACAATGAATGCAGCTTGCTAACTCACATCCTTTGAACTTGGTTTTCTGACCTCTAGTTCACTGGAATGGCAGGGAAGAGGTGAGGAGGAATGAAGGAGAAATGGTGTCTTACTCACCAGATCTTTTCCTCCATCATAGTAATCAATGGCCAGACCTAGAGGTGAGAAACAATTATTTGAGGCCCTGCGATGGGCTAGTTGGGCTGAACAAGCAGTCCTCTCTTCCCTGAGGCATGGCTTGCAGAGTGCAAGAGACATGAAGGAGGTGTCACTCACCAATCAACTTGAGCGTCAATACACAATGTGGCATTGTCCACTTGATGTCATAATGCTCTGTGGCTGTGAAGTAATATCCAGCCATAAGGTATGTCTGAAAGAAACCATTGTTTGGGTTATTCAAACTAATTCCTCCAGCTGGTTTTGATCTGTCTCCACTTTTCCACCCACAGTTGCTACTGGGAAGTACAAAACTGAACAGAATGCTCCTTTCTACAAACTAATGTAGTAAGAAAGAAGAGTTTTACCATCTGAAAGAAGAACGTGGTGAAGACAGCAGTGATTGTGCGACCCATAAGTCTCAGTATGAGGAACTGGATTAGGACACATAGCAGAGAATGAAAGAACTGCATCCCTGTGGAGGGGGGAGAGAGAGATATATGAAGTAGAAATGACATTTTTCCCATTACAGGTCCTCCCAAACCACAGCATGCCCTGGGCCAGGCAGCTCTCTCTTCCCAAACTCATCTTACCAAAATTGAAGTAAGCAATTGAGAGTCCTGTGAACACATTGTAGAGATGAATGAGGTAGGCCTCCTTCTGGAAGAGGAAATAACGCTGGAACAAGGCAAAAGGATATCCTGAGTAGAGGGAGAAAGAAAAAAAAAAAAAAAAGAAGGAAGAGTTGTAAATTAGTGTAGACAAGCATCTGTAATGGTCCAGATTATAGCTTTCTTGAACATGTTATTAGGAACGTGTACTTTACATAGATACATCATCAACACAGGTCACGGTATACATTCCTGTTATTGTATTTCCACCTGCGGGGGATAGATGCCAGATGACTTACTCTTTGTATTATACAGAAGAAAATACTTTAACAGGAACTTATATCAAAGTTGACATTGAAGTGCAAGAAATTCCAGGCTTACAGTTTTCTGGCCTCATTCAATACGTGAGATGGATAATGCTGAAATACATGAATCAGACTTTAGTCTCTAATTAATTTCCAAATTCTGTGACAATTACAGTGTATGTGGCAAGAAGCTAGATTTAAAAATAAAAAAGGGGGGGGGGGGGGAAGAATTTTATGGTTAATACCATTACATTATCCTGTAATATTCAATCCCTGCTCCCACCTCAATGAGTTCTTACATGATGCTGACCTACTTTAACCCCAGATTTCCCCAAGTGACCTCCAGTGATATACCCCTTCTTTTCTAACTCTCTAACTTCAGATTTGCAGCTGATTGGTGAAGTACTGGGCATACAAAGCTGCAACTAAATCCACAGGGAATACACATGTAGTAGTTTAGAAAAAAAATCAAAGTCAGAAGCATTTCATATGCAACAGCTAAGTGGAATGAGTTTTTTTCCTTGCATTTTCTGTATGTTAGCTCTCAGTCTAATTTAAGAATGCCTCCAGATTATTCATCTGTGGCTCTACTGAGAAGCAAACATTTGTGAAACACTCTGGTAGTAAGTATGGTGAGAAGTGCCATACAGAAACCCATGAGTAAATTAAATTACCGTTTAGGTGAGGTTCACATAGCATGCAATAAACATTGCCACATATTAGACAATAAATATATTATGTTTTAATACATATTAACACAGGAAGCATTGTCCATCTCATGAGTATGTGAAGTCTGTTCACACAATTAGTGTTTCTAAAGCACGTGCACAACGAGCTGAATTGGGATAGCAGAAGCAACTCTAATTCTGTCATTTTATAACTTATTACTTTACTTTGCACGCTTGTGCTCTTTTATCCTGATTAAAAACAAACCAAAAAGAAAAAAAAAAAAGGAAATTCATCACACACCACAACACTGGCATCCATGCCACTTATTAGCCTAGCAGAAATCTGTAGCAGTGGATAGATCTCTGCTACTTGCACTAATGGAGTAATAGTAGCAGTGGGTAGTCACGTTTTATATGAAGCAATAATAAAAGGTGATGAGATGCACATTTTGCCGAGAGTGTTTGACAGATGAAAGGTTTCCAATAAGCAAGGCCAAACCTAGTCACTACTGTGACAGGAAAGGAAAAACTCTGTCATGTTACATAAAATACACATATTGCAGTCAGTGCTACTGGGCTGAGGCGTAACGAGCCATTTCAAGGTCCTTCCTGTCCCCTGCAAATCCCTTGGGAGGGAGCCCCAGAGCTTGGGACTTTTGGGCTCTCTTCTAGATCCCGGAAGGTGGCAGGCTCTACTGAGCCGAGGTGTGTACCTGCTGCTTCTTGAGTTGCTGCTCCCCATTTCCTCAGCCTCTTGCCACCCCTCTTTCAGTCTTCCCTGCCTCGCCGTTCCTGTTCCTTCCTCCTTTTGTGTCCTGTGCCGCTTTCCACACCACGGGCTGCCTTCTCAGTCTGAGCAGCCAGCCAGCCCCACATACCACAGCCCTCCACCCGCAGAGCCTGGCAACCTCACCCCTGCACACTCATCCAGCTTGCTCTTCCCTTCCACAGCAGTGGCTCCAAGTCCCCCTACAAAATGCCTTACCCAAGCTGTCCCTTTCCCTTCCTGTTCCAACACCAGAATCAGAGGTATGTGCCTCTGCCGTCCCCGAATGCCAGCTGAGGGGGAAAGAGAAAATTGGCAGAGTTCACCACATGGACTCTCTGGGGATACAGGAGTAATTCAAAGAATTAGAGCACATTCACATGATTTTTAAAAAGTTAAAAAAGGTAAGTAGTATTGCCTATCAGCCTTATACACACAAACATAGAGGGGGATTCTTTTTTCACATGTCAATTTTCCTCCTAAAGTTTAATAAACATATTAACAACTGACAACAGATTTGTGAAATGGAAAGTGGTAAAAAAAATATAAACTGTTACCATCAATTTAGATTGAAAGTTAAAATACTGAGGTTTACTGTGGAGAAATCTTTCCCCCTTTTGAGAAAGGGGCAGAAAGATCAGATCAGAAACATAGGCAAAGCACAATTCATTGCTGTTTGTCAACACAGTTTTAAAACTGCATTTTCAAGGATTTCCCACTCTCAAAAATAAGTACAATCTTGCAAAACATTCCATATTCATAATAAAAAACCCAAACAGTTTTTTGGCTCCAGCCATTGCTTTAGACAGAATTAAATTATGACTGAATACTATAAAGTACCTCAAGTTTCTAAAAGTCAGAAATATTACCTATTTTCTCCCACCCCCAACTAGTGTTCCTACTCTTTAAAAGGCCTGTCTCACTTGTCACCCGTACCCCTTTCTAGTTCTACACAGGAGGTCATATTGTGGTTTGGGTAATGCTGCTCTGAAGGAGAAGGAATCATGAGCCCTTGCAAATAGAGAGCTACTAGTATGCACAGCATATATGTTTTTAGAAAGCACAAATGTAAATCCTGGTTTTGTACTACATGGGTGCTGCTCCAGTTCAAAAGTCACAAGGTCAGCCTAAATTCTTCTGATATCCAGAGCAACTTGCTAGTACTCTGGACTGCAATTTAGTTACAGTTTTGCTGCTCACAAGGTAATTTTCTCAGTTTTACAACTGGGCCAGTTCCACACTGCAGATATAAACTTTAACCCTCAAACGGCCTCTCCATTTCTGAACACTTGTAAATTATCTATTAAATAATGAGCTATTCCTACCAATAACAATGGCAGTACTCCCACTCCACTACGGTGTTCTTGAAGCAGCCTGAATTAGCACAGCAAAAGCAGGACAGCAGTTTTTGAAGTTACCGTTGTCACCTGGCAAGCTTGCTGTCACATTTGGATATGTCAGTGGCAGGATGCCACGCTGCTTTGCTTTTGCCATTCAGAAGCAAGAGGACTGGAGTCCCTGCTTCTTGCTGCCGAGGGACCCTGCACAGCAGCTCACCAGTCTGCCAAACTCCTCTTTGAATGATCCCTCAGGCAGAGTGGACCAAGGCGGGCAATCAGCTGTAATACTCTTGGAGAAAACAGAAGATGACCTCCTGATCCGAGGTAATTCTTCTCTATGCACCATGGAGTCGAAAAGCAGTCTGCATGCAGAGCTGATTTTTGCCTCTAGATAGACTTTCTATAGAGGGTAATTAGCAACTGATAAAAGAGACAAATTAGCTGCTGATGGTAAATTCCTCCTTTTTATTTTTTTAACTTCACAGGAAAAAGAGGATGACCTCTGGCTAAGGGAACCCTGGCACTGGAAGGAAAGGATATCAGCTTCTTCACCACAGCCATCTGGGAGAGTGATGGGCCACTGCACAATGCCCAGGTCGTCCACAGGTAAAAGAATCTAACTGAGCAAAAGAAGTAAACGATCAAGAAGCTGGATTAGGCAGGAGGAAAGTTCTAATTCCAAGCAAAAATAGTGCAGTCAAGTTTGCCATCTTCTGGAATGGGTGATTAAGATGCCTGTCTTTTTCCGGAGATAAGGCTGCAAATAAGAACACCAGAAACATTCTTTTAACCTCTGATCCCTTTATTTTCCCTTTTATATGCGTTAGCTTTTTTTCACCTTCAAGAAAGCAGATCAGACTATTTTTCTTCTTCTCCCTTTTGCTGATCAGTTAACTCTACCTTTGCTAACACCCAGTAGATCAATTGTCTCCATTTTCTTATGAGAATGCTAAAAGTAAAAGGAAGGGGAACAGGCAAGTCATATTATAATATAAAAGCCTTACCTAATATTTTGACTTCAAAGGTATTCTCTTTTTCTGTCTGTAATACCACAAAAGTCCCACACCTTGTTTAACACTGAGTACCTATACGTGAGTATATTAATTCAGTTCAGGAGTGTACTTTTGAAGTCCACCTGCGGTGCTTTAGTTTGCATAGCAGAACCGTCTCAAAGCACGTGAACAGGACTCAGGTCAGATGAAACTGAACTGAAAATGCATACCAATGGGTGCTCAGTCTGTATGACCAGACTGAAACAAATCCAAAGTAAATGCCCAAAACCCATGAAGCGAGGACATCAGGTACTGCATACAAACTAGTCTGTTCTACAGATCTACTCCATTTCACTTGCTAATGTAGACACAGTCAGTGTGTAGCCTTACGCAGTGGTCTTTTTTTTTTTAATTATTTAAGGAATAAGATGTATTTGAAGTTAAGAGTTTAAAAAAGGCAGCACTTGAGACAGGGCTGGTTTTAGCACCTGTGAGAGGATGGTGCTGACTCTTATAACTTCTCCCATCTCTTCCCCATTAAAACCAGTTGTTCGCCTCCCCTTCAGTAAGGTTCTTGCTTGGCTGGCTAGCTGCGGACTTGCTTTGGGATAAGTCATCAGCTATGGGTGACCAGAGGGAGAATTTCCCTGACCCTAAAAATCTTCAGGAGGCAGAGAACAGGAATAAGCAGAGGATGTAAAAAACAATTGGTGAGAGGTAGAAGAGGAGGAGATAAGGCCACTTGCAAGCAAAGCAGCTAGTTTCTGGCACCTATTCAGTAGGAACGTGTTACTTTCTGCCTGTCACTGCTATGGCTGTAGATGAGGGAACAGCTCCCCAGTGCTTTCCCTGGCAGGTCTGGGCAGATCAGCAGGGTCAGTTCTGGCTCAGGGCTGTGAACAGTATGTTGGCCCCCCTCCATATTATGCAGCAGAACATGCCAGGCAGCTTGCAAGACACTGTGTAATAGCACGGTCAGACAAACATCCTTAATTCTTTGGGATTACACAGCCATACAAGAAATAAGATCAACCTAAAGTCTTAAATACACAGCGCCACAAGGCATTCTGTATCCTGGCTTACACTTTGAGCAGTGACAGCAGGAAAAAAATGTCTCCTCTCATGGGAGGACAAGAGCAGCAGCACATAAACACTTATCTCTCCTCTGCACTACTGGAGGGGCTCCCTCCCTTTCTCTTCCAGGAGGCCAGGACAGCAGTGGTTCAGACTGCTTAGTCCGGCCAACCAGAAAGTAACTCTTTAGGTATGGAGCCAAGACCGTTGGTGTCTTCCATGTTGACCTAAAGACAGAGTTTCTCCTGGGAGATCACTGGGCCCTGGACCTACTGAAAAACGCAAGGTAGAGTACATCTCTAAAAAGACATTTTCCTATGACTGACAGACATTCATGTACTGGACATACCACATTTTTTAAAATGACAGGGTCCAGAACTATACTTCAAGTATTGCTGCTGTTGATAATATCACCAAATTGCAGCCTAATTTCCTCAAAAGTCATTTATGCAAATTTTCACAGACAGGAAGTCTGAAGTAAGTTTTAATCTTGTACAATCTGAGTAATGGACTCTATGCCAGCTGTATGTTTTGCTTCAAAATTGCAGGATGTATAAAAGGTATCTCTGATTTAAATACAAAGCTGTGACTAAAATCCCCATAATATACTCAGCAGTGTGCTGTTACAATCTTAATTTGTTCACTGAGAAAACACGGCGCCCTTTAGGACTATTCCAAATTTTGTTCTTAGTTGCTCTTCCTCCTTTGTCCTTCTCTTGTTCTCCCCTGTATTTAATTTTTTTTTCATTAGTGGCAGAATGTTAACAGTTTTAAATGATCTCTTTTGGTTATTTCAGATCATGACTAAGTGAACACATTTATTCTGAACCAAGAGAGTCCATTCAGACTATTTTTTCAACAGTAATTCAGCTTTCTCCGGAAATTAATGTAAGAAGTTGCAAAATCCTTTGTGATTCTTCCTCTTTTGCAGAAGTCTATTTTTACCAGTTTCTGGTGATCTCCTGAACAGCGAAACCTTAGAAACAGTTGTCGCAGTAGAGCTGCACAGTGTAGACAGTAAACTGCATCAGAGAGGGAGAAATAAGCAACAACTTTTCAATCCATCTTTGGAACAGAGTACCGTGCTTCATCCACACGGTCTTGTTCTGAAATAATTCAGCAGTATTAGCTGCAGCCAAAAAAAATAATTTTCTTCCTGAATCTAGGCAAACACCTAAAATGGAGGAAGTGAAGGAAAAGCCATACCTTGCCTGTCCTAATGCCATTTCCAGCTTTTAGAAACACCTTTCATTTATACTGCATGCCATCCTATGAAATGGCCATCAGCGCTAGTTGCATTACCAACAGGCTTAAGGCTTTCAGTCACATAAAAAGGATTGCAAGCTAAGCTGCAATTAAATGAACACTTCTTTTCATGTTAGTGCTGGGTTAAGGAACTCTTCTCACTCTCCTCTGGAGTGGTGCTTGGTACTTCCTTTTAATGTAATGGTATAATGCTTTACTACCCATCCATTAAGCAGGAAAGCTGGAGTCAATACCCTCTGCCTGAGTGGTTCAATCCACATGACCTGCAAGAGTACCAAACTGGAGGTAAGGCTGTTTTGCATGCCTTTAAGCCTTCTGTCTGGAGTTATGCCTTCAATTCTACGTAATTAAGAGATACTGAGCAAGGGAGAAAGGACAAGGAAACATGCAGCTCTAGCCTCCTGGTTTGGTAAACATTTCAGGTACGCAGGGGAAAGATGTGAGTGGATTCCCAGTCCCCGATCCCCAGACTTTTAATACAAATAATAAAGATCCATTAATACTTTATGCAAAATAGATGGTGGCCTACCTCAGGAAGAGTCACTGCCGTCTTGGTGCCTTGGCATCAACACAATACATTGAATGTTTCTAACAACACACACAAGTCTTGGACTTAATGAGTCTCCTGACTGCAGTGAGCATCTCTTCTTACCATTAAGATATGAGTATCTGTTGTTCATTTTAAGTAAGTGGTATGCTCACCCTTAGGACACCAAGCAGTAAACAGCTTTCTAATGTCATGTTCTGCCTTACTGCTAGTAAGAAGGAAGAAGAAACTCAGAGTATGTTGAAGGTGCATTCTGCAAAGGCATCGCTCTACTGTATGCATCTGCCTCCACACACACTTTCTAACACCTTTTCTGCATCAGTACTTGTTCGACTAGTCCCATGGTTGGTTCAGTTGACTAACCTAGCAGTAAAGTATCTGCTTTTTCTGGTTTAAGTTTCTGTCAGGCAAGTAAATTCAACCAGACCGTAATTATAGTACCAGAGATAGATGTGGGAGAAAGGAAAGCAGGACTTTTCCCATTCAGCTGTGAGGACCTGCTAAATTAATTCCTGCTGACTTATATGCATGTCCTGTATGTTTCTTATTACTTTTTTCTTTATAGAAGATGTTTAGATTAACTAACTTGTAAGTTAAGTTCAAAATTATAGTCAGTTTAATCCTCTATATCTACTCTTGAGGTGAAGAATGTTTTGGTTCAGTTTGACTTTATATATCATAGATTAAATCAGGCAGAAATAAGTCTGGTCCAGACCAGAGTTATGAAGTGACAGAACTTTTCTTGCATCCTTTTTAAAAAATTATACTTTTAGCCAAAGGAACTTTATTTGGACAGATCGCACTGTAGCAGCTGTATCCCTTCAAATATACTTTTAAGTTCAGAGAAAAGTTTGTATTTCCTACCTGCTAGGTGACTGCACTACCAAAAGCTTTCAAAACCCAAAGTTTCATCAGGCATCCGCAGAGGTTTATGTAGACAGCATGTATACATGTACTTGAATTAATGTTTTGGGGGCTATAACCTCCTGCTCAATCGTTAGCCCACATTGTAACTCTATAGCCCTGCCCTAACCATTTTACACGTGACTTAACGATCTCATGTTTAGATAAGCATAAACAGCATGTGTTCTGCAACATGCTTCAAGTTGCAGGTGGAGTGCAGCACAACATCCCAGGCCTTGTAGCCACTCAGCTAGCAGGTTTTGCTCACCCTACCTGGCAGTCCCCCTGATGGCATGCCACTCCCGCATAGCTCCACGATTGGTGCAGATACTAATAATGTCTCTTGGCAGGGAGCTCCCCTGCACTCGGAGGGGGCGGCATCTCAGAAGGGTTGTGGAGATTCCTAAGTGTACACCCCTCCCAACACACGCACACGGGGAATTTGATGCACATGCAGCACCTGGCACTCGCGCAAAGACAGAGGGACAACTGCAAACAAAGTTCTTGCGCCCAAAGCAGCGCTCACGACGCAGACCCAAGCCGGACCCGCCTGGCAGCAGCACGCCGGGCGCCAGCACCGCAGCGGCTGGCTCCGCAGGTCCCGCAGCCCGGCTCCCCGCTTCGCCCCAGGACGCGGGGTGCCTGCACCCCGCTCACAGGCAGCCTGCTGGCGCCGCTCCCCCTTCCCCCCCGCTGCGGGGACACCGCCCGCCTCGCCAGCCCCGCTTCCCAGCGGGCTCCCCCTGTCCCCGGCGAGAGCCGGGGGGCGCCCACGGCTCCCAACCCCGCAGCTGCTGCGAGGCACGTCCCGAACCCGCCGCCGCCCCGCGGCACAAGCCAGACACAGGCTACCCTCCGGCCGCCGGGTCGGGCCGTGGCGGGGCGGGGCGGGTGGCGGCGAGGGGTTCCCCCGCTCCCCCGCCCGCCCGCCCGCCGGCTCCGCGCGCACACGTGGCCTGACACGGCGGTGCTGACACAGGTGCGGCTCCGAGGCGACACGGCGCTGCCCGGACCCGGACGCGGCCACAGCCCCCGCGCGGCACGGCACGGCGGCGGAGTGGCGGGGTCGCCCGGCCCCACGGCGGCGCCAGAGCCGTCACCCCCGACCGCCGCGCCCTCTGCCCTCCCTTACCCATCAGGATGGACACGATGAGGCGCAGTGCCTGCTCCGACGAACCCAGGGCCTCCGCCAGCTGGGCCAGGCCCCAGCCGGACCCCGCCACCGCCATCTTCTCCCCCGGCCGCCCCGCCGGCCGGTCGCTCCTCGAACCCGGCAGCGGCACCAGCCACCGCGGCCCCCGCACCGCTCGCGGCCCCCTCCGCGCCCATTGGCTGCGCCGGGCCGGCCACGCCCCCACAGCGCCTCCGATTGGACAGCCCGTGGCAGCGGGGCAGGGCCCTGCGCTCACTGAGGCAAAGGTTACCCCGCGAGTGGGCGGTGCCGGCGGGCAGTCCCCGCTGGCCAATGATTGGAGAAAGCGCTTCCGAGGCGGGGCTCGTTCTGGGCGGTGGTGGGGCGGGGCCAGGCAGGGGAGGCGGAGCCCGCCTCCCCATTGGCTGTGGCGGGACACGCGAGAGCCGGGTAGGGAGGGGTAGAGGATGGGGCAGGATGGGGCGGGGCGGGGCAGGGCAGGGCAGGGCAGGGCGGGGGTTATTCGCGGGCACGAGGCGCGCGGGAGCAACGGTCGTGCGAGTGAGTTAAGGGCAGGCCCTGGCCCTGGCCCTGGCCCTGGCCCTTGGTCTTGACTTGTGGTGCTGCTATGCTGGATGGGGACTAGTTGTGCTACTGAGCCTCCCTAGTGTTGCTGGGTCCTGCCACCCCAGTGGCTCCTGGTCCTTGGCTTTTTGCCCCAGAGGGAACCGCTTCCCATGCCAGATGTTACGGCAGCTCCTGTCCCTCATCCTGTCCCTGTGGCACCCAGCTCTTAGTACTCACTGAGCAGCTCTGCCTACACAGCCTCCTCGTAACTCATCCATTGGAGGACCATCTCTTAGGTGTGTCCCTTCATGCAGAGATCCATGACTGCACGTGACCTTCTTCCCAGCAAAAGCTTCAGGTGCAATGGGTGTGATCCTCTTCCCTTTGTTTTTGTTATCATTTTCCTGCTGTGTCATTCAGGTGGGTGGTATTGCCCAGACTTCACTGGAGGGGCAGAGACTCATACAAAGGTGTATATGAGAATGGTCCTCTGGAGGTCTCTGATCCAAATCCCTGCTTACAAGCAGGACTCCAAAGTTGGATCACGTTACTCAGGGCTTTGTCCAAGCAACTGCTGTACATTTTCATGAGTGGAGTGCTCCCAGACTCCCTGGGCACCTGATTCATGCTTTGGGGGAAGTATTTTTGTCCATATTGTCACCAAAAGCGGGAATAAAACTCATTAACATCAGTGTAGCATTGAGAAGCAGGCATTCTTTATTACAGCGCCGGCTGCACGGGGGATAATTCCTCCTAGTGTTCATGCCACAAGTCATGACAGACAAAGCTTATACTGCTCAGTTATATACATATGCATTAGATTTCCTGGAATAGTTATACATATTCATTCACAGTGTGTTGCAAGAGGTGTCGGTTTCAAATGGTGCTCTGACTCTTATCTAGGTGCAGATGTTCTTAGTTTCCTTTATCTTGGTCTCAACTGGCGTCTGCTGCTAGCTTTGTACCCCTTTGGGATGTGCTGATCACACTTGCGAAAATTATGTCCTTGTGTGCATTCTTGCCTGAGGCCCCTTATAACAATTCCCCCCTTTTGAGATTTCTCTGTCTCATTAGATCTCAATACTTTATGTATTTTGACTCACACAGGTTTCTAATCATAGGAATACATTGTATTAATATACAAGTTACCAAGATTATTATAATAACAAGTTAAGTAATGACTTAGTTACTTCCATAGTTTTGTTGGTGCAACAGGGAAAAGCTTCTGGCCATTCTGAGAAGGTATCAATCAATACCAGGAGATATCTATAACCTTTTTGTTTTGGTAACTCAGAAAAATCAATTTTCCAATACCCTCTGGAGGAATTTCCTTGCGTAGTGATCCCTGGGGTCAGGGTTCTTTTCCTGTTCATGGGATTATTTTTTAGACAAATGGGGCATTTTGCTATTACAGACTTTACTATTCCAGTCAACCCCGCACATATAATAAATTTTGAAGGCTAGAAATCATAGCCTCACTACCCCAGTGTGTTTCCTCATGTCCCTTCTTTATAATTTCAGTCATTACCTGTGGTGTAACAATGACTCGTCCTGTGGCGGTTATCAGCCAACCCCCTCTGTGGTTGCTTTCAGCAATGATGCCAATTTTTGGTCTGCCTCACTATAGTTAGGTTTCAAACTTGGGAGCTTCGCCTGTTTTACTGTTACCAATGCAAGGATGCCTTGTTCAGCCACCTCTTCAGCAGTTTTGTTAGCCAGTTGATTACCCACGTTTACAGCAGTTTGTCTGAACTGATGTGCTTTGCAATGTATTATCACCACTTCCTTAGGTTTTTGAATATCCTGTAGAAGTTAGAGAATTTCTTCCTTGTATTTAATAGGCGATCGTTGAGTTGACAGCAATCCTCTTTCTTTCCAGATAGCCTCATGTACATGGACTATCCCAAATGCATATTTTGAGTCAGTCCATATATTTACCTTTTTCCCTTCATCTACCTTCAAGGCTTGTCTTAATGCCACTAGTTCCACCTTCTGGGCCGACGCATTGATAGGTAGGGCCCCAACTTCTATTATCTGTGTAGTTGTAACCACTGCATATCCAGCCATCCATTTCCCATTTTGTATGAAGCTGCTACCATCTGTAAACAGCTCCAAATCAGGATTAGTTAACAGTTCATCTCTTAAATCCTGCCTGCTGGAATATACGTGTTCAATGGTTTGCAGACAGTCATGGTGCAAGAGTTCAGAGTCCCTTACTTCTGAATTAAAAAACATTGCTGGGTTGATTGCTGTGGTGATTTTAAGTTCCATGTCAGCCTGTTCCAACAAGATAACTTGATATTTGAGCATATGTCTTGGAGTCAACCATGCCCCCCCTTTTGCTCTAAGATGGAAACCACCATATGCAGAACACACACCATCACTCTTTGTCCTATTGTTAATTTTCTAGCTTCTTGGATTAGAAGAACAGTTGCAGCTACAGCACACAAACATCCTGGCCATCCTTTACTCATATTATCCAATTGTTTAGAGAAATACCCTACAGCTCTTCTCCAGGTTCCCAGCCTTTGAGTCAACACACCCAAAGCAAGATGATGTCTTTCATGTAAAAATAACTCAAAAGGTTTAGACAAATCAGGCAGTCCCAATGCAGGTGCTGACATCAAAGCCTTTCTGAAGTCCTTAAAAGCTACTTGGCATTCAGGGGTCTGTAGTAGGCAGTTCTCTGTTGACCCCTTCAAGGTTTCATAAAGGGGCTTTACCAATAGTCCATAATTGAGGATCCACAGCCTGCACCATCCAGACATACCCAGAAATGCCCTCAGCTCTCGTACAGTTCTTGTTTCTGGATTTTGGCAGATTACTTCTTTTCTATCAGCTCCCAGTCTCTGTTGTCCTTGTGGAATCTCAAAACCTAAATAAATCACAGTCTATTTTCACACCTGAGCTTTGCTCTTTGATGCACGATATTCCTAAGAAATTCAACAGACTTATAGTCATTTGTAGACATTCTCTCCGAGACTCTGCAGCCAACAAAATGTCACCTGCATATTGCAGTATTGTTCTCTCTGGGTTTTCCTTCTTCCATAGTTCCAGCTCATTTGACAGCTGATTGTCAAATATTGTAGGACTATTCTTAAACCCTTGAAGTAGCACCATCCAGGTGAGTTGTGCTTCGCATGCAGTGGTGGGGCTTTCCCATTTAGAGGCAAATATCGCCTGGCTATCTTTGTCTAGAGGTATGCAGAAGAAGGCATCTTTGAGACCAAGTACAGTAAACCACTTATGCTTTTCCTTCAAGGTTGTCAGCAAGATATATGGATTAGCCACTACTTGGTGAATATCTTGAACAATTTAATTCACAGCTCTTAAATCTTGAATGAATCTATATTCCTTGCTATTTTTTTCACTGGCAATATCAGAATGTTATATTCTGATTCACACTCTACCAATAATCCATAATCCAAAAATTTAATTATTAATCCTTCCAACCCCTTCCTAGCCTTCCACTTGATATGGTACTGTTTTTGCCTTACCAGGTTTGTTCCAGATTTTAAGACAACTTTTACTAGTTCCACCAATTTAGACCGAAGTAGGATTCCATCAGCCCATACCAAGGGTGTTACTGCATCCTCTACTTCCACAGGAATTTCTTCCTCTGGCCTTTGTGCGTTCTGTAACATAAAAATTCTTACTTCCACAGCTTTTGATTCAGGTGTTAATACTTGCAGTTCTCCATTCTTAAAAGTTATCTGCGTATCTAATTTGCTCAATAAATCTCTTCCCATCAAGGGCACTGGGCATTCAGGTACGTATACAAATTTGTGAGCAAAAACTACATTTCCAGTTCCACACTTAATTGGTTGGAAGAAAGGCCTTACCTCCTTTTTGCCTGTGGCCCCAATAATAGATATGTTTTGTTTACTCAGAATACCCATACAGGTATTTAACACTGAACATGCTGCTCCTGTATCTATTGAAAAAATCTGTCTTATCATTCCCCAACTTCAAGGTAGCCAGGGGTTCTGTTGGGGAGACTTTTGATTCATCCACTGATCCCCGTCAATCTGAGTCTTGACCCAAAGTAAGGAGCTCTTCCATCTTGGGATTTTTCTGTTTTCTTGGAAAATGTATCTGAAAGTGCTTCTAAGGGTATTCCCTCTCCCACTGCCTCTCTTGTTTACAAAAAAATGCACTGATCGTTATTCAAAGGTTTGCTCTCCCCAGGTCTAAAGCAGGGGTCCTCATACTTCTTCCCACAGGAGGGCGATCTAACCTATACCCATCATTTCGCCTTTTACTATTATGGTTGCCTTCTGCTACTGCTACAGCCAGCAATTGAGCCCTGTGATTCTCTTTCTTAATTTGCTCCTTTTCCTGTCGCTTCTTCTCGTTCTCGTCCTTATTAATATACACCTTCCACGTCACCTCTAACATCTTCTCCATAGATCTTGCCTCTGCTCCTTCTAGCTTTTGCAGTTTTCTCCTAATATCGGGAATCAACTGCCCCACTGACAATATCACAAGCATTAGTGCATCAGTCTCTCTCTCCAGATCCAAATCTGTCCACTTCCTAGCCACCTCACATAGTTGTTCAAAGAAAGCTGACAGAGTTTCATCTTTCCCTTGTACCACCTGATATAATTTTGACAAGTTTTTCGGTTTTGGAATCATGTTCCTTCCTCTGAACAATATCAGTCTCTGATATTCAGTTAACAATAATCTTTGTGCCTGATTGTTAGGGTCCCAATTCAGATTGGTGGTGGGAAAAATGATCCTCCAGTCTTCCTGCCTGTGTGTCCTGAGCATAAAGCCTCTCTGCTTCTTCCCTAGCTTTAACCACAACAGTCCTCCCCTCCTCATATATCAACAATATATTCAACACCACCTGTATATCCTTCCACTCTTGATCATGATTCTCCACAATAGTTTCCAATACCTTCGCCGCCTTTTCTGAGTCTTCCCTACACATTCCAGCCTTCTCTTTCCAAGCCCTTAAGTCTGCTACCGAGGAGGGTACTTTAACCCACACTGGTTCTCCTGTTGGACCCACAATCGCTGGCTTAGGAAGCCAATGACTTACTCTGAATTGCCTCTGTTGCAAGCTATGCCCATTGCTTCTTGTCCTGGGGAGGGTCTGACTCCATGTTGTTTACAACCACCCTTCAGGCAGTAGCACCTATTAGATCGCATTCCTCATCAAATCTCACTGGGAGAGGGACTGACAGGCAACATGCTCACATAGACCTCATTTACTTAGAAAACGAGTCTAAAAATATTGCCTCCCCTTGCCATTCTCTTTTTCCAGGCTAAACAAATCTAGATTCCTCAGTATCAATGCACTAGTCACCTATCCAGTGGTCTTCTACTAGCCTCTTTCCAGTTTGTTCACAGCTCTCTTGCGCTGGGGAGCCCATAATGAACACAGCATTCCAAATACAACTTTATCTGTGCTATACAGAGGGAAATAATCACTCCTCTCCACTTCTTGACTATGCTGTTGTTTGTGCCATCCAGTGTGCTCTTTGCTTTCAGTGCTACAAGGCTGCATCATGGGCTGGTGTGCCAGGGTCCCCAGGATGTCTTCTGCTGAGCTGCTCCTTAGCCTGTGGTCTCCTAGCTGGTGCTGGCCCATAGGATTACTCCACCTTACGTGCAGCTCTGACCATGAAGTTACGGTGTGGCTGTGGGGTGGGCTCCCCTGCTGGGAACAGGCCTTGGTGGGCATGGGTTTCATGCAAAGTACTCTATATGGTTTTGGAGGAATCATCTGTAGCAGCAAAAATGACTTTGGACCATAGTCTTTCTCAAGTAGTGTCCTCCCACAGATCTCCAGCAGACCATCCAAAACTGACCTGAGATTTCAGAAAAAGTGAGAGTTAGAGGCTGTATGCTGGGTTGGACAAGCTTCTGTCTAGGTCCTTTGTGTTCTGGAATAGCTCAGGAAACAAACCCATGAAACACTCTTTTTGTGCACAGAGTAGCTTATTTGAAATGTCCACTATTTGTAAAATAATTTAGGAAAATACTGTAGTATTTAAATACACTTGTGGTCAGTTAGCTACATGTATAGTGAAGCAGAATGCATGTTAACTTTTAGATTTATTTCTTTTGTAATTTCCTATTGTCAGAGAAGGGTTTCAGAAGTAGCATCTGCACCTCAGATTGCTTAACAGTTTCCATTGCAGGATCAAGTGTAGCCTGATGAAATTTGCAGATGACACCAAATTGAGTGGGGAAGTAGACACTCCAGAAGGGAGAGCTGCTTTGCAGGAAGATCTGAATAGGCTGGAAGAGTGGGCCAGCAAGAACCTTATGAAGTTCAGCAAGGACAAGTGTAAGGTCATGCACCTGGGAAAACATAATCCAGGAGTGCAGCACAGACTGGGATCCACCCGGCTGGAGAGCAGCTCTGTGGAAAGGGACCTGGGGGTCCTGGTGGACAGGAAGCTCAACATGAGCGAACAGTGTGCTGCTGTGGCCAAGGCCAATAGGATGTTGGGTTGCATCAAAAAGGGCATCGCCAGCAGAGACAAAGAAGTCATTATACCACTCTACTCAGTGCTTGTCAGGCCACACCTGGAGTACTGTGTACAGTTCTGGTCCCCGCTATACAAAAAGGATGTGGACAGGCTGGAAGGGGTCCAGAGAATGGCCACCAAGACGATCAAAGGACTGGGAAGCCTGCCATATGAGGATAGGCTGGGAGAAGTGGGTTTGTTCAGCCTTGAGAAAAGGAGGCTTAGAGGGGACCTCATGACAATGTACCAGTACTTAAGGGGTAGCTACAAAAAAGATGGAGACTCCCTTTTTACAGGGAATCCCATGGAGAGGACAAGGGGGAATGGACACAAGTTGCTCTTGGGGAGATTCCAATTGGACACAAGAGGAAAATTTTTCACATGAGAACAGTCAACCATTGGAACAGTCTCCCCAGGGAAGTGGTTGACTCGGCCACGTTGGACACTTTCAAGAGTCATCTGGACAGGGTGCTGGGCCATCTTGTCTAGACTGTGCTCTTCCTAGAAACGTTGGACTAGATGATCCCTGAGGTCCCTTCCAACCTGTGATTCTGTTTTCAGTTGTTTGAAATGTTTACCATGTTTGACCCGTTTAGATTAAATGCTAGAGAGCCACTTCGGGTCAGAGCATAGTAGCTGCTTTTGAAACTCTGATCATGATGCATACCATTATTCTTCATTATTATTATTTTTTTAATAATCAGGGTAGTGCTATGCTTGGGGTGGGGGGTAACCAAAAATCTTTCTTTACTGTCCTGAAGATACACTGTGGTTTCATGACATTACATCGGTATTAGTGTGAAACTTAAAAGTTAATATGAGCTCAGTGTGGCAATAAGGGAATGTAGATGCTAAAGCTTCTGCAAATTAATTTTTATTGACTGTCTTCTAGTGATTCATGCAGCTTTCCCACAGACCACAGCCGCACAAAACCCCAGATGGTTCTTCAAGAGCTCTTGCAGGACTTTCCTTGCAGGACCATTTCTTCCTGCACTGATGAAATGAAACAGTAATCTTGTGCCCTGCCTTGCCAGTGCCTCTTCTCCCAGTCAGGCATAGGAGCTTATCCTGGTTCAAAAGGCCGCGGGAGAGGAGCAGGCTACTAGGGGGCAGGGTGTCTATCTGGGGAGTGGGTGGGACTACAGTTTAGGGTTGAACACTGATGACAAGGGGGAAGATACTAGAAAAGCATGAGTCAGAATAAAATGAAATCTGACTGAATTCTGCAGCTAGGAATCACTGTGTGATTCCCAGGATCACAGAGAGGGTGGGGAAAGAAACACCACTACCAAGAGATGGAGTATGGAGGGAGAAGGGTGACTGCTTGGAAAAGCAGGCAGGGGAAGACATGAAAATAATTTTTCATCAGAAGTGTGGGTAGGAGGCCTTGGGGCCAGTATGGACATAGAATTGGAATAGTGGGTGAGTGACAGACCAGAGAGAGTTGGAGGAAGCTGGGACTCCGTGGATGTTTGAGATAGGGAGGGAAGGGTATGCTTGAAAACAGTTCACCCTTTCAGTGTGGAAATTACTGCACAAATAAATGTGATGTCAGAGCCTGTTTTTCAGCCATTGCTGGCTCCACTCCCTGGTCCCCCTCCACGAAATTAGGGAGTTGCAGTTCTTGTCTCCTGTTTAGGGTGGGTGAACTTGGACACAACGTAACTGACACATGCTGGGGTTGCCTAGGGAGGCTCAGGGAGCGCAGCATCAGGCATACCACCCCAGTAACATCCATTCTGTTGCTGGGAGGGCCAAGTGGAGCTGTGCCCCAGGGCCAGGCCTTCCCACCCTTGCTGGCTCCACTGCCACCTCTCCGTGCTGCCAGGATGAGCTGCAGTGGACAGCCCTCGGCAGTGGCCTGGGCCTCTGCCATTATCTTCAGGCTGGGGGAAACATGCGGGAGTCCCTCACCTGTACCTGCGTCACTCATCAGTAGTGGTGTGGCAGCTCTGCCCTGGCTGACAGGAGTGACTGGTGTGTCTGAGAATGCTGGAACATCTTGTCACTCCCACTGGCCCAAGCTAGCTGTCTCCTGGAAGTTACTGGTCCTGCCGCAGAAATGTCACATTTCCTCTCACGGCAGCTGTTGCACCACTGCACTTTACAGCCTTGTGGTTTAAAGTAAGTATTTAGGAGCATTTTACTCTGATAGACAAAACTCTAAACTGTTCCTGTGCAGCCACTGGTTTACCGCTGGTGAAGCCATGCGTGCAGTGAGGATAGAAAACCCTAGGAAGGTCATGGTAGAACCCACACCAGTTATCCCATGGTAGGATATCTCCAGCTGTGAATCAGAGCCCCTCACCCACAGGGAAAAGCCCTTGGGTGCAAATAAGGCTACAGGGCTTCTGTTTTGTAGGAAAGTTGATACATCACCTGTGCAGGCATCATCTGTACTTCACAATTACAGGCTCTTGAAGCTACATCCAGGGGTGTAGAGGAAGGGAATCCGGAAGGGAAGAGGCATCGCAGTGTGGTACAGTGCATGGAGCAGCATGGCCCCAAGTCCCAGGATTTACTGGGAGGCTGTGGGAGCTTTGCATTCAGACTTGGTGCTGGAGGGAATAAAAGAGGTGGACAGGCTCTGGTGAAAGTCCCTTGGTACAGTATGCAGAGGTAGAAATTAGTGGGTTATACCGAGCAGTTCTGAGCCAGCGCAGGCTTTCCTGGGGCTTACCCAAGGCTCTGAATTTACTCAGTGGCAACAAAACCAGCCTGGGTCACAAGAGCTAGGTGGGGAAGTATGGCATGCAAGAAATCCACTGACGACTCTTATTGGCAGAATGGGAAACAGGCAAATTACTGCTGAGGTCTTGGTGGATCAAGGATATTTTATTTATTACTTATGTATCCTTGGTTCCCTGCTAATGGATTTCACCTAGTTAATGTTATGTTTTCTCTTTTAATATTTACTCCCTTTGTTTTATGCACTGACTCAGTGTTTCCAAATGGGAAAGTGTGGCTTTCCTTAAGAACTTAGGAAAAGCTTTTTTTCCCCCCAACTTCCTGGAGGAAGACAAGCCAGTCAAGCCTGTTTTGGATGGCAATTTTATGAAAACTGGAACACTACTGCTCTTCATAACATCTGGCAGAAAGGTTACCCCTACGCAGCTCTGAGTCATCCTAAGAAAAGTTTTGTCTTATGTAATTTGGGAAAAGTAGTATCTGGTCATGTAATTTAGGAATTTAAGAGAATGCGTGTGCCTCTGAGCAGAATTATGTTGCATTGACAAAGTTAATGTTGTCATTTATTAACATTAATAGTATGTTTTTGCCACTTTAAAATTATTATTTTAATATAATTTCTGGCATAGTTTCAGTGAATTGTAAAATATATTACCTAGCTGTTTCATCTTATGAATTGTAAAAACAATACAGATCTAGGCAAATGCATTCAAATGCTGTATGTGTATTCAATGTAAATATATACATCAATATCACTGGTCTTCTGCATAAATAGTTAGCATTATGCAGATATGTGCCCATATAAAATGTAGCTACCTTTTTATTTATCTTCAGCAATCTTTTTTTTTTGATTAATAGTTATGTCTTCTGAAGAATTATTAATATTCACACAAATATTAATTTAGCACTGCTACAGACAAGTTGAGTCAGGTTTATATGAAAATACACAATTCCCTTGCCATGAAATGACATGCATAATATATCAGCCCACGCTTGCTTGACTTCTGCCATGCCCATTTTAAAATATAATTGTGACTTAAAGAGTCACTGGCAGGGTCTTTACTTTGCCCAGTTCGGAGAAGAACACATCTCTCCATGATTTGTTGTGTATCTTTCATCACTGTTTTCCTACTTCTCAAAATTCCAGTTAGAAACATTATGCTGTTCTCCCAGAGACATCAGAAGTGACACGCTGTTTTCTTTATCCATTCTCAGTTTGACAAAGAAAACAGACTAGGCATGTTCTTCAAGTAAAGCCTTTATCTTGACTAAATGAAGTAAGTTATGATTCATCTGTAGGTGTTTCCCTTGGCAACATAAAGGAGTCTTCCAGTTGGCCTTTGCTAACACACTGTGCCTATGACCTGTTGAAACTTGAATTATTTTTTTCCTGGCCAAAACAAGTTATAGAGTACGTTGTGCTGATTGTAAAAGGTGGAGGTTGTAATGGCGTTTTATGTTTTTGTTTATAGTCCAGTCCTGGTGTAGCTGGTTTGGGAAGAGGAGGGGTTTTCTAGAGAATTAGTGACAGGTCTTTTAGCTTGTACAGTGGTATTTTGGTCTTGGCTTGTGGGCACTGGCTGGATTAAGGGTCCTACCTGGCATAAGCCTTGAAACTCCTTTCTGTAAGGGTTTTAGATCTAATTTGCTCCAGAGCTAAGTCTGATGAACAGTTGTTCTTACATGAAGGTCATTCAGTAAATAAAGAGGTAGTTATGAGTTTTTGGTCAAGTTCTTATTTACAGGACTGTTCCCATAACAAAAACCAGCAAAATAATGCACTCCTGCTGGTAGCCTCAGAGAAACACAATATTGAATACGCCACTATCTTTTCCTTTTTTTCCCCTAAAAAAAGGGTCTCTGAAGCATCAGATGAGGAGCAGTGGCAGCAGCCCTGTGGCCACCAGGTTGCAGTAACAGACTGGAGTCTGGCAAAGTGGTCTTTGGACAGGATGGTCAAACATTTTTTTTTCCATGCAAAAGAAATGGACCAGTTCTCACGTGGACTCTCCCTTTTCTCCACCCTTTGGATTTTGTTCCTAACTTTTAAAAGAGAGGGGGAGAGGGGAGGCAGCCGAAAACTCTGTTCCCTTTTCCCGAAAGTCATCTGATTTCCCGAAAATGCCTAATAGAGACCAGAATCTGTGTGCTTTCCCGCGCAGCCAGAGCCAACAGGATTGTGCAACTTGTTCTGGAAATTCCCCTTCCTGCCGACAGCCGGCAAGCCGAGCATCTCACCCCAGTGGGGAGGCTGGGAAGCCGCATCCCACAGGTAGAGGGTGCTGCGATATTGCGAGTTAGAGGACTCTTCCCCAGCCCCCAGCCTTGGGTACGTTTGGAGGAGGGTGTGAACAGGAAGAAAAAAGAAAAAGAGAGAAAAGAGAAGGGAAGAGAGAAGAAAACCAGACACGAACTAGGGAGAGAAGGTAAATATTGCAAGCATTAGCAATAGGAAAGGAAAATATTCCTGAGTGTCACTGTCTGATGGCTAGAAGAGTCAGGACAAGTTGCTCCCCACTCCCAGGGTCTTAGCATAATTTTTGGGGTGCTGGGAAGAATGGGTTTGGTACCCTGGGGTGGGGGGAGGTGCTTTCTCTCTTAATTTGCTGTATACCAACATGGTGTTTGGAGATGCTGATGGTCATAAGGGGAGGACGTGAGTATCAGTGAGCACCAAGATAGAGAGAATCTCTCCATTTTGTCAGTACAGAGCCTAACATCCCTTCTTGATGCTTGGGGTTGCTGTATGCAGGAAGGAACACAGATATTAACTTGATTTTGAGGCAAAAAGTTGACGTATTCTCCACAAGCTGGGGTTTTAGGGTCTTTGACCTGCCTAGCAGACATGCGGAAGCACAGGCAACATTAATCAATCACATTGTTTTTTGTCCCAGACCATAACTCCAAAGTCCAAGTCCTGAAAGTTTTCAGAAAGGAAGATCTGCTTTTTCCAGATGTGGTGAGTTATTGAATCTCCAAGGGGAACTCAGATTTAATAATAATTTCATTTTATAAATTAGGTGTTTTTCCTGTAGTACTGTACAGATTCACAAATCCGAATGTGTTTATAGCCCAGGTAGCCTCCAGAATAAGGCAGTGAAGTAGGGAATAGCACTTAAGTCCCTTGTGTTCAACTCCTGCAGCATTACCAGCTCTTACAGAGCTGGAAAGGAGCATATAACATGACTGAGGTCATACTCCTTCTGTGTGAAAATCAAAAGGAGAAAGACAAGACCCACACAGCCACAGTGTTGATCATTAAAACTCCAAAGCCAGGAGGTATGCTGCATGCTATGTACAGCCAAAGACTAGCTTTTTCTCTGGGGACTGTATATCTGCATATCTGCACAGAGAAGACTACTGCAATGTCATCTTCCTTACTCTTTCCATAGGTACCTTATCTTCTTCTGTCTCCCTGTCTGGGCTGATGCAGCCTCCATGTATGGTGAGATCTTATCACCCAATTATCCCCAGGTGTATCCCAACGATGTGCAGAAATCTTGGGAAATCCAGGTCCCTTCAGGATATGGCATTCGCCTTTATTTCACACATATGGATCTTGAACCATCACAGAACTGCGAATATGACTTTGTGAAGGTACTGTCCCCATCCTCAAGAGAGAAAAAGGCAAGAAAGTGAGTAGAGCACAGAGCAGCAAAGCTGTGTACAAAGATCAGGGCTGGAAGAGGAGATAGTCACATCTTTCCTGTTCTGAGCTCCAAGAAGGCCAAATGACTGTATGTATTGGCACTAGCAGTCACTGAGTTGATTTGAGTTTGCCTCATAACCACATAAGCATTGCCTGCCAACTGATTGTTCCATGAATGCCCCCCCATTCCCACGTTTCTCCTAAAATTATAGGAAAAGCCTTCTTAGCCATCAGTGACACCTCCCTGTTGCAAGGCATATTCTTAGCCAGTGCACCATAGGTATAAAAGGACCATTTTCTCAGGGCATTGCTTTTCTGTCCCTGAAATGATTCAGAATTAATCCATGACTGGACATAGATGATTTAATGCAATCAGAAATTGGTTGGAAATGATGGAGGTTAAAAACAATCAAGAGATCTTTGTGTGGATAGTGGGCACTCAGATAAAGTGCTGGGGTCCATTGCACCACAGTTTTCTATGATCAATGCACCACAGATTTCTTAAAACTTAGAGACCCACTAGCTCTGCTCCTTGTTGTCCCACAAGGCACAAAAGATCAAACATTTCCACACAAACAGAGAGAAACAAGACCATCCTATCTGGCAAAGTTATGTGTGAAAAGGGGCAATAAGATCAGATGCAGCACCAGAAGGAGACCTTGGAAAAAAACCAATGTGGGACAGTAGGAGGGATGTGCTCTGCTGGGAGCTGTAAAAACATGTGTCCTTTTGCAACAAGCCAATGAACCTGTTAGACTGCTCTGCAGACCATTGGTGATTGGTTTTGGCATTTTGAACCACAGTGTTGATTTTTTGTACAAGTGGGTCTGAGGAAATGATGTTAACAGAGAACTTTCTGGATTAATTTGTATCTGAGAAAATAAGACAGGTATTTCACAGCTGGGAAGTCAGTAGGAGGGAACACTCCTCAAGCGTCTTACAAACGGCATGAAACTGGTTTTCTAGGGTCTGTCTTCAGCTGTACCTTGTCTGGCTGTCTTCCGCCCTTGGCCAGCTCGGTGAATGACACAGCAGCCTTGGTCCCTCCTGCTAGCTATGTGACATAGCTGTGCCTTTGGAGATCTACCTGAATGTTGTGATAAATGCCTGCAATTTAGGAGCCTTTGGTTAGCCACCTATAAGCTGAAAGGCTCAAGAGTTGGTAATTACACATATTACAGTAATGAGATGAGACCATTCTGCATTCTTCTGCAGATCCTGGCTGGTGGTCATGTTGAAGGTGTGCTTTGTGGACGGAAGAAACCTCAAGCCCCTGGCTCGTCAATTGTGGAGGAATTTCATGTCCCTTATAACACCCTCACTATGAACTTCCAATCAGACTTTTCCAATGAAGAGCATTTCACTGGTTTTGCGGCCTACTATGTTGCAGTAGGTAAGGTTAAAACAGCCTCCTCTGAATCTCTGTAGTGTCCAGGCTAGCAGGGGAGGAAAGCTGACAGAAGGTTTTTCCTTACAAGAACACCTTATTTTAAAGAGACCCCAGCAGACAGGGCTGCTTTCCAATATGGCCACTAAAAATGCTGTCTTAGAGATACCTTTTCCTTGTTGTCCACCAGTGTTTGCTTCACTTTCTCATCTTCCTTCTGCCCTTAGGGCCCTCTCCTAATCTTGGCTGATTCATCTTTTCACTCTTGCAGACTTGGATGAGTGCACGGATTTTGTGGAGGAACCTTGCAGTCATTACTGTAATAATTATATTGGAGGTTACTTCTGTACCTGTCCACCAGATTATTTCCTCTATGAGGATAAAAGAACATGTGGAGGTAAGAGATCTACATGAGCTATGGTCAACAGCAAGAGTTAATTTAGGCCAAGTGAGATATTGTACATGGAAGACCTTCTCTACCAGGTGTGACAGGTATATTTTGGGGAAAAAACCATCCCAGTGCAAATCTGAACTGGCAGTAGACCATGATTTTGGGAATTTCTATTAACATGTTCTTAACATTCTTCTTTTTTTGTGTCAAGAGAATGATGAAACTACTAAATTACATTCTTTAAAGACTGTGATGGAGACCCTTCTTAGCATACTGCTATCTGTGAATCTTTTAATCTCTGACAAAGCAGGGAAGTTCAATAAAGACACAAAAATGGCCAAGGGGCTGCTTGGCTTGAATCAAAAAATTGCAAAGTCACAAATGGTGCATGTTGAAAGGAGTATAATAGGAGGATTTGAGCATGAGGGAAGGGGGCCTAAACTGCAGGTGGAAGGTAAAAAGAAAGGCCACTAGAAGTTGAAGTCCCTGGTTATTTGGGTAGAGAATGGCCCTGGTTTCAGTTTCTTGGAAAGATGTAATGCTGTGACATGGTTAATGCAAGTGACTGGGGAGACTGGAGATATAGTGGAAGAGGGAAAGCTTGTCAGCTTCATACATGGACCATTTGCTTTCTGAATCCTACCGGTGTTCCTTCCTTAATCCTAGTGAACTGCAGTGGAAATGTCTTCACTGAACCATCAGGGGAGATTACCAGCCCCAACTATCCCAACCACTACTCAGAGAACTCACGGTGTGAGTACCGAGTGGCTCTGAGGCGAGGCTACTTTGTGGCATTGACCATACGCAGTGGCGACTTCGATGTGGAACCAGCTGACTCAAAAGGAAGTTGCCACGACAGCTTAACAGTAGGTGTGGGGCTTAGGGAGGGAGTCAGGATGGTCTGAATCTCCCCTCAAAATCCTCATATTCAGAAGACCCTCTGACTGCTTAACTTTATTGTCAGCTATGTTGCCTTTTGAACTTCTGGGGAATACATTTGGAGATGTATATACTGAATATATATTTGAATATCTCTCTGAATGTGTTTGGTGTTTCTCATTTCTTCTTGTTTGTGATTTTCCCAGCTTGTCTCTGGAAAGCAGCATTTTGGTCCCTACTGTGGCAGCAAATTCCCAGGTCCTCCTGAAATCAAAACTAGGAACAACATTCTTGACATAATCTTCCAGACAGACCATGCAGTACAGCACAAAGGCTGGAAAATACGCTACTATGGGGATCGTGAGTAAATGCTTGGAAAAGTGTTCCCTCTGCTGCTAAGTTAGGGAGAGAATTTGTCCCAGGTCAGAATTATGGCAGAACAGCATATTAACATGTTCACAGCTGCTGCTATTGAGTAAACAGATGATGCCTGTTTACTAGGGAGAATAATCACTGGGGAGAAGGAAGTTGGGAGCTAGATGCAGAGTAAATCTTGAACCAGTTAATCACAGATTTCCACCTATCTTTTCAAAGCTATAACCTGTCCTCCGAGTGTCATCCCCAACTCTGTTCTTGACCCAAAGAAGGATAGGTATATCTTCAAGGACAATGTGAAGGTGACCTGTGTGGAAGGCTACGAAATTGTGAGGGTAAGTTACATAAAAAACCATATATCCCTTCTGGCCCTCTCAGCAGCTTCATGATGTTATTTCCCATCACATGTCCTGATCACCTTTGGGGATTCAAAGTTGTCACCACAGCTGCAGTAAGTGGAAACTTCTTCCAGCCACAGCAGCATTTTGAGGACCCTCCACTGGAGTGCCTGTGTCAGATATATTTTATGGCCAGTGACTTACATGGATCATGTGTTCTTTTCCGTAGCAACGAGACAGCATCATGACTTTTCACTCCAGCTGTCAGGACAACGGTGAATGGAGCAACTCCCATTTCAGCTGTGCTCGTAAGTGACCCGTCTGTGTATTGTAGGAAGCAGACTGGAATGGAGTCTTTAGGCTCTAGATCCACTATATCCCTAGATTAGGAGAATGCTGAAGGACTGGGTTGTGAGCATGCTGAAGGGATAGAGGAGGTGAGCACTGATGACTGTACAGGGACCAGAGGAGCTGAATGGCTCCCCATTATACAGAATAATCATATTGTTAGGTGAGGATGCCCCTTTGATTATATTTGATCGGTTTTGTTTATTCTCTACAGCTGTGAACTGTGGTGATCCCATTCCTATTGACAATGCCCAGGCCGTATATGTCTCTGAACTTCATGAGCCTCTGTACAAAGCTGCTTTCCGGTATCAGTGTGATGCACCTTACTATACCCTAGAAAACAAAAGGGATGGTAAGCATTACCTCTGCTACACAAATATATTTCTTTGATCAAAGGCCTAAGAAACAGTACTGGCATCATCATGGGGCTGGTATTATATCCCATCAGCTCAAGAATGGGAAAAAATTCTTATTGGTGTGGGGTTGCAGGCAGTAGCTGTGTGTTGCCTTTGTGTTTAATGCACCCTAATAATGTCTGTACTTGGCCTCAAATACATTAGCAAGTCCTCTCTCCATTTGCCTGGTGTGTGAACCATGGAGATTTTTGTCACAGCTCACACACATTTCTGGTGGAGAAGTAAAGGACTCAAGAAATCTATTAGATGAGGTCCCTCCAAAATAGGAGCAGAAGCACCCTGGTGGGGTACTTCTAGGGAGATCTCAGCAATGCTTACCAAGCTGTGCTTACTTTGGAAATGAGAAGGTTAATACATCATCTTATACAGTAATGCTACTTACCCTCTCTTCATCTTGATTGTATCCTATGGCACTTTTTTTTCTTGTGTTTTCCAAGCGGTGTATCAGTGCTCAGCCAGTGGAGAATGGGTCAACGAAGAGATGGGAACAAAGCTACCAAAATGTGTCCCAGGTACTACCAAAAATTGTGTAGGTACATGTGGCATATGAAGACCACTGCTTGTTCCATTTCTCAGTTTTTAAATTGTTAAGCCTGAAGGTAGAGTTGATCCTTTCAATGTTGTTTGAATCACATTGGACAGGGTATTTTTGAAAGCTGTGGGTACCAATGAAAGGTCAGATGAGGCAGCAGAAAGAAACTGGAAACAAAAGTGGGCAACATAATAGGACATCTGGTATAACAGGACCTCTTCAAGTATCAGTGTGTGTTTCTCCACCAGTTTCATCACCTTCAAATGTGCACATTTTCAAGTTGTTCAGTGCTTTAGATCTCTGACTGCATTGCAGGTAACAAAAAGACTGACAGGTCAAAAGAGATGTCCAACAATGCTGGACCTTTCTGTCTTTGTTCCCTCCCAACCTACACTGAGACCTGTAGCTTCTCTTCAAACCTCTCCTGGCGGCAGTGCCCAGCTGTCTACTGGGCACTACAGATGTAGCACTATAGGTCTTTTGCTACTCTCACTGGAAGTCATAGCCTAAACCCTTAAGTTTTAATGTGTCCTTCAGTATTCAGCTACATTTACTGTGTCTGAAAGCTCAAGCAAGATCCCTGTCAAGGACCTTCTCCTCCTCCCTTTGTGTACTTGGGAGATAATGACGAGGGGAGTGCATGGGCACTACCCGTACTCCTGTCTGCTGATAGTTATGGCTGGGTCTTAACTTGCAGCGGTCAGGGAGAATTTTAAATCCTATGTATTCTGCATGCTGTTCAGCTTACGCTCTCAGAGGAGGCAGCATGCCTAGGGCTAGTTGTAGATGCCTGTTCACTACTCCAAACACCCAAATCCTCATTGGAAAAGTACAAGATCCAGCTGAAGAAGATTCAACCCTCTTTAGGGCCAGCTCAGCCAGTGACTTGGACTGTACAAGTGCACAGTGCAAAAGGCAAATTCTAAGATAAAGCTCAGGGAATTTACTAGCCAGGAGCAGATTACAAAGAGTAGGAAGCCAGGGTCTTCTCAGTGAGACACAGCAATAAAAGACAATGACAGGCACAAGTTGCAACAAAGGAAATTCTGACTGTATTTAAGGAAAAATGCTCCCCCAGAGCACTGGAACTGTTGTCCAGAGAGGCTGGCTAATCACCACACTTGGAGATGATCAGAAGTCACCTGTCAAAGCCCCTGAACAACCTGGCTTTGCCGTTAGGAGGGCGGGGGAAGGGCAGTTAGGGTTCTACAGGTTGAACTAGAGACATCGAGAAGTTCCTTTCAACCTGAATATTTTTATGATTACATGACATTCTTTAACAAACTCTGCTTCATTTAAATTGGAAGCTACCTACTGGCTATAGTTCCTTAATCTCTGACTATATGTCTAAAGGTTCAATGTAAATAAGGCAATGTGATAAGCTATGTCAGAATGACCATCCTTATTTATGCCCTTAGTGCTCATATTCTGCAAAACCTTACAGAACATTTTACTCAAAGAGCATGGAGTATCTCTGCACCCATAAGTCCTGCAGATAAGATCTCCATTAATCCACTGCTTAAGATTTTACATACTAAAAGAATGGTGAGGAAAAATGGTAAAAATTCACTGACAAACCTGAACACTTAACCTGAGACTATCTGGAGTTCACAAAAAGATATATTTTTAAAGAGCAATGTCATATTTCTCAGAACTTAAGCAAGTATTTTTTCAAAGACAATCCCTTTGCCTACAGGACATAATTCAGCAAAGGAAAAATGCTAACTAGAATGCAATTAAATTGTGAGCTTTGACATACTCAACACTGGTGGGGTGACAACTGCTTTCCAGAACAAGAATTTGAGGATGAGTATTTTCAGCCTAAATTGAATGTTGATAGGAGCTTCGCTTGAAAATTCAAGCTTGAATTTAAATACTAGTTGAAAATTCTATGACATAGAATATAAACATCGGTTACTCAGAATCAAGAATGATTTAGGGGACACAGGAAGGAGGGGACTATGGGCTTTTTAGCAGTACTAAAGAACCCCGTATTTGTAACTGCTAATTCTCCCATCTGTTTCCTCTTTTTTGTTTTCCTTTCCAGTCTGTGGGGTGCCTAGTAATCCCATCCAAGAGAAAGCAAAGATTTTTGGAGGCACCCGTGCAGAAAAGGGCAACTTTCCCTGGCAGGTGTATTTTGATTATCCAAGAGGAGGTGGAGTACTCATCTCTGACAGATGGGTAATGACTGCAGCTCATGTGCTGGAGGGGTACGACAAGCCCAGCATGTTTGTTGGGACGATCAATGTTGGTATAGAATCTCTGAACCGGGAGGCCAAGCGACTGATCCCAGAGGCTTCATTCATCCATCCTGATTGGAAGCAGCAGCCCATAGAAAGCAGGACTGATTTTGATAACGATATCGCACTACTGAAGCTGAGGGATCCTGTGAAGATGGGCCCAAATATTTCACCACTCTGTCTTCCTGGTAAATCACCTGAGTATGAGCTGCAAGAAGGGACTCTCGGCTACATTGCTGGCTGGGGCCAGAGAGAGAGAGGAAGACTGCCTATTTATCTTTGGAAGGCACAGATTCCCGTGGTAGACATGGATAAGTGCCGATCTGTAAAACCAGAGGGCTCTGCTGATTCCAGTGCTTACAGATTCACTGACAATATGATCTGTGCTGGTGGTGACAAGGACAGCTGTAAGGGGGATAGTGGTGGAGCCTATGCCATCCAAGACCCTCTTGATGAGAGACGGTACTATGTGGCTGGGCTGATCTCCTGGGGACCAAAATGTGGTACCTTTGGTCTTTACACAAAGGTAGTGCGTTATTTGGACTGGATTACAGAGACCATGAGCAAGCATGAGGATGCAGAAGTTTGGCAGGATTAGATCTTTCTCTTTTCAGCACAGTCACCCTTTCTGAATGGGATGGTTACATGTTCAGGCTGGCTGTGATCCTGTTCACTCTGTGTATGTAACGGGCCTACTCATTGTGTCTGTGCTGAGTGGAGAGTCAGGAATATGTATGTCTTCCTCCCACTGTCATTATGTCTGGGAAAGGAAAGTCTCTTTCTTCCACTCGTAGAAGTATAAGAGAAAATGCTATTCTGCGTA
Organism: Phalacrocorax carbo; assembly: GCF_963921805.1. Classification (NCBI taxonomy): domain Eukaryota; kingdom Metazoa; phylum Chordata; class Aves; order Suliformes; family Phalacrocoracidae; genus Phalacrocorax; species Phalacrocorax carbo. The sequence goes on along the minus strand of NC_087513.1, from coordinate 85,926,866 downwards.
AAAAGGCTTCTTCTGCTTCCTCATATTTTTTGATATCCCATTTTTTCCCCATTGGAGATGACCTAGCTGTGCCTGACCTGACAGGGAGATTTCAATGAAGACAAGAGAGAATAACTGTTGGTTCCTAGCATAGGTTCAGAGCCTGGTTTCTGATTTATCAATTTCCTGTATGTTCATAATATCTAACAGCATTAAAGAATGTCCAAAATGTTTTTTTGTGCAATGTGCACAATGTGTGTGTGTATTGTCTTTCTTCTTCTCAGTCTAGACTTAGTTCTCCTTGATTCTCCCTAAATTAAGTGTCTAGTCACATTTTGACCCACTATACTGTCAGCTTTTGTCAAGCTGCAACTTGTGCTACCTCACCTCTCTACCTAATAGTCTTTATGAAGTTCTTCTGAGGTGGTTGGATCTCATTGGCCAACCACTAGCAGCAATGAGGACTTCAGACTTCTGAATCAAGCTGAGCAGAAGAGATATCTTCAAAATCCTTTCATTCACCTGTCCTCAGGTCTTTATTTTCAAACTTTATTGTGCTAGATAAGAAATAAATCTTGCTTGATTTAGGGAAGGTAGTGTTGTGGGAGAAGTTTACCTGATGTGTATTAGGGGTGTCTTCTGCTCCAGAACTGCTCACAGATATCCTTCCACTGAAGTAGTCAGGGAACTGGTGCAGATGGCATATGATGAAAGAAGGAGGAAGCTGGATTTGTTCAGCTTGAAAAGGAGGAAGCTAAGAGGGGGTTATAACTGCTGTATTCAGACACCTAAAGGAGGGCTAGAGAGTACACAGGGCAAAACTCATCAGAAAGGTGAACAGTGGCAGGACAAGAGACAATAGACATAAATCGCAATATGGGAATTTCCAGTTGGGCTTTTTCTCAGGGTGTGGGTCAGCACTGGAACAAGTGCCATAAAAGACTGGGGAATTCTGCCCCGGACATCTTCATAACTTGCCCAGGCAAGGCCCTGAAGCTCCAAAGTTAGTCCTGCTGTCAGCACAGGATTGGACTAGAGACCTCCTCTTCCAGCCTAAGTTTTTCTGAGATTCTAGTAAATGGTGAGGAAGATGTGTGCAGCCTTTGGGAGGTTTCATATAGATTCCTGGATTCAGCTCAAGCACCTTCAATTTTGTGTAACAAGCAAAAGGTGATTTTATTGTTGATCTAGTAACCAAGGATCTTACTGTGACCCACAGGATGTTGAATGCTTCTTACTTTTATATCTGTGTGCCAACTTTAATCTAGTAGGTAGTTTTATAGCCATTCCTTCTTGTTGCTAAGTATGTGAACTCATCTCAGATTTCACCTTTTGGAGTGCAAAAGGGAAGTGGCCATCCCTGGTAACTAGTCCAGGCTGCAATCTTAGCTCATGTTCCTCTTGTGCAAAGAGGTGACTATTCACTGGCAAAGAAACAATAATGATGCAGTTGTGCCACTGTAACAATGTATTAGAATTTCATAAATCATACAGACACGCCCAAACATCTGGGGTAATCTGAGCAAAACCACTGGAAATCTTACAGAGTGCTATGTCTGGCTATTAGGAACCTTCTGTTTTGGTACGTGATAGATACTTCAGCAGCAGAACTAGCTCAAGAAAGCACAATTTGGGGAAAATTAATCAATTTTAGGTTCTGAAAGTGACCTTCAGACTAAGGTAAGGCATTTCCTTAGCTTCTATGACCACAAAGCCACTCAGACAAGCAGTGTTGCATGATTACTCACTAGCTCACTGATCAACTCCAATCTTTCTGGAAAAGGACAGGAAGACAAACTGCTGAAATCAATTCAGGACAGCAGAGAAGAAAACAGAAGTGTGACTGAACTGTCCAGGAATAGGAGACAGGAAAGATAGTTACTTAGCTAGGATTGCTATTCATAGGAGGGTCACAGATCCCTATAGGGGTTTTGGGCAAATCATCTATTCTCAGTGCCTCAGCTTCCCAAAGTCTCCTAGTCTCCTGCAAAGCAGGAGATTCTTTAAGATGGCTTCTCAGTAATTTTTCCCAATTTTTACAAGGACTGAAGAGTTGGGTATTTTGTTGTTCTTGTCACCTGTACTCACTAAGCATCCCAGAAATTCCTTGTTCTTCACCTGGAATACCTCCCAGTTGCATATGCCTCATTCTCCCTTCCCTCCTGCAGACTAGGGTTTATCCATTGCTCCAGCACAACTCAAGATCTTGGCTTTTTCTGTGCTTTTGTTGCCTCTCATACTCCTTTCTTGCCTATACAAATGGGAAAAATAGATCACTCCCCAGGGTATATTATCTCAAAAGCAAATGAGAGATACTGACACCTGAGAAGATCTGGAGCTGGATCTCACAGAAAACAGTGCAAGAAGGCAACTATGACCTTACCTCCAGAGTTCCCCTGTCAAGCTCTTGCAGACTTCAGTTCCCTCAGTGACTCACAAGAAAAAGCTAGGTTGTTCTGCAGTAGCAAAACTAGTCAAGAGACAACTCCAGAGAATACCAACTCAAGAGGGGTTATCTTTTCTCTGAGTCAGCACCATTTTAGAGCTGCTGTCCTGCAGTCAAAGCTTTATTTCATATAGTATTAAAAAAAATCCATCCTCAAATTCTGATCGGTGAAGGTTCCTGAGCTTTTTTCTCCACAAGATTGGTTGTTGTCTTCCCTGTTCTTTGAATGTGGCGTCACACAGACAACTTATTTTTGCCTCTCTTGAAGCCATCCAGAGTTTCAGACTGGGTAAAAAAATGGTAGTTTTGTGACAGGTGAACGGCTGCCACATACCGTTGCAGAACTGGAAACACTTTAGTGGTAGGTAAAGCAATCCCTATATAAAGCCCATAAGTTGCTTTCAGTGATAGGGAATATTTAGCAGTTGTTAAAAACAAAGACAGAAGAACATAACACACCTGGTTTCTCCGGCAATTATTTTAATATTAATAGAATCTCACTGATGCCAATGGGCATATGCATGCTATACTCAGAACAAAGTACCACATCCTTCAAGAAAGTCTGCTGCCTTGCAACCTTCCCACACAAAAGTAGACTGCAGTAGTCTGGTGATATCAGCAGCACTTCAAACAATAACACGTTTGCTGTCATGAGATTTCCTGATACTGTTAAGGCTTCACCCAGTAATAAGATCTGGAAAAGCCCACAAAAGCATCCCACAAGCTGCCAATGGTACACCAGCTTTAGTAAGTTATGATGGTACTACCAATAATTCATCAAACAGTATGGGGGCTTTCAGAAGTGCTCATGATGAAGGTTACAAGGTCTGTGTGTTTGAAGAGCCTTTGGGACATCATCAAAAGCTTTAGATATGATTTGCTGTGTCTGGAAATTTATATGCTATCAGTGATTCTTCACCTAGTAGGACAGCAACATTTAGAGCTTATCCTCCCTCACTATCCCTTTGATCCAGTCCAAATAGTTGAGGATCTTGGTGTAGAAGCCATAACCTTCGGCACAGCCGATACCCCAAGAAACAATACCGGTAGCCACCCAGCGACCACTTCCTGTGTCTAACACTGTGAAGACACTCCCACTATCCCCCTGGCAGGTATCCTGTTTGACTGTGAGGAAGCCAGCACAGAACATGTTCTCAGAGAAAACCATAGGTACATCTCTCTTCTTCCCGTCCAGCCAATTCTGACACTTATCTCGAGCAACTGCTGGTAGGCTCACATACTTCAAATTATTTGAAATAAAGTTTTTCTCCACACCAAAGCCGCTCACATAGCCCATGTGCCCATCCATGTAGAACGTGGTGTTGGTAGTATCTGGGAGGCAGATGGGCAGTACTGCAGGGCCCAGGGTTACTGGGTGTTTCAGCTCCAGCAGGGCTATGTCCCCATTGAAGTTGTGCTCATCCACAGGGTTATAATCTGGATGGATAAAGATCCTACGTACAGGGTGGTTACCCATCTTGTAGAGCTCTTCTACCTTGGTGTGGCCAAGGAAGACGTTAGCCTCCTCTGCTAGCTGGTCCAGGCTTACATTGTTCCCTCCTGCCCCTTTGGGTAAGATGGTGTGGGCAGCGGTCAGGATCCAGCGATCGCTCAGGAGTGCACCACCTCCTCGTCCATGGATGCCAGTCAGAGCCTGCCAAGGGAAACTGCCTCTCCTTGCTGACTTGCCACCCAAGATCCGCTGGACTTCAGTAACAGGATGGACCGGCTTCCCACACACTGTGGAAAAATGCAAGATCATAACACCCTTTGTTGTCCTGGCTTGTCTCTCTCTTTCCTACACCATCACTGTTTCATTTCACCTTATTTTTGCCTTCCTGGATAGATTTCTCTGTCCTCCCTCACTGATACCATTATCCTCACTCCCCTCCCTGCATGCTGTCCCAGTTTTGTACTGAATGTAAGAATGAATTGGTAAACACCAGACAAATCAGAGTTTTTTACTGACCTGGCAAGCAGGCAGGAATCCTCACCTGGCCATCTCGATCCTCCCAGGTTCCCTCAGGAGAGCAGGTAAATGTGTCTGTTGGATAAGAGGGAAGTGGATGAGACCCAGGTCTGTAGGCATGGGGTGGGAAGAATAGAATAGAATAGAATAGAATAGAATAGAATAGAATAGAATAGAATAGAATAGAATAGAATAGAATAGAATAGAATAGAATAGAATAGAATAGAATAGAATAGAATAGAATAGAATAGAATAGAATAGAATAGAATAGAATAGAATAGAATAGAATAGAATAGAATAGAATAGAATAGAATAGAATAGAATAGAATAGAATATTTTCAAGGGGTTCCTCTCTCCAACATGTCCCACATGCTGCACTCAGCCCTTCCATCCCAAAGGCACCCTTTCCCAGGAAGAGCTGCCTGTGGCATAGTCTGGAATGTCTCCATCCAGGATAGCATGTACATCTTGAAGCACCTCAGTTCCAGGGGACCAGTAAATCTCAGGCACTGCTTCTGCAGAAGAAAAGCCTGAAGAGCCATCTGAGTGAAGTCTTAACTTAGTCCATGTGCTTACAAGAGTACTGTTTGACCTTATTTAGCCCAAATAAAGGAGGGAAGAAGTAAAGACATAGATTTAGTTTCTGGTCTCTGTAGTTTGCAAAGAGTAGGAAAAGGTGGTTTGTTCCAGAAACAGGAAAAAGATGAGTCATTTACTTTACATTCTCAGTATCTATTTCTGAGGCTGTATCGCAGGTCAGCTAACTCGCATGTCACCTCTCAACACAAACTCTACTATCTCTAACATTTTTGCTTTTCTTAAAGAGTTTGTGCCAGTAACTGAAAATAATTTATATACAATTTATCTTACACTGTAGTAAATGATTCCAAGAAAGTGTTTGCTGTTATCTTTCACAAATGACTAAATCACGATGACTCCTCATCAGAATTTGGCTGGTGCTGATATTTACTTGCTCCTGCTTTTCCTTCTGATGAGATGGAGCTCTAACTCCTTATGAAGGAGTTAAACTCAGATGCAAGAATAATCAAATTCAACATTAGGACCAACTTAAAGAACTTCTTAGCTGCTTGCTCCTGGCCCCAGTGCTAGCGTGTCACCTCCCTCAGGCATGCTGCATAACTGTGTGTCCATGCTGGCAACCATATCCAGGAACTGATTCAGATTAAAAACCTGCATTTTTTTGTGGAGGCTAAATGAGCAGCCAAGGCAAGGAAATCATGGACTCCTTATACTGTTCTTTCAACCAAAGCTCCTGTGTCATCTAATGTCTCAGGTGCAAAAAGAAGGCATGTGAATGGTTTTGAATGTTGCCTTAATTTTTCTGAGCTGCTGCATAAAAATAGATTTTTCTGAATGTATGTCATTTAGCCCTCAGATGTCTCCGCTGCTGAACAATATTCCAGAGAGGTATATTCCCAACAGTGTTACAGTGGAGTGGAGTGTGAGTTTATTTATTTGCATCTGTAGCAACTTGGACTGGTGTGGTGAGGTTTCAGAATTTTGGTGATTCCCAGGCTCTATGCCTCAAATTTCAGTGGAAGAATGAAATCCACTAGAGAAGAATAAATGGCAGCTACAGATAAGAGAATAAGACTTTCTGCAAAAGTTAAGGAGAGCATGGAGGAGGGATGTGATGGACTCTGGGAATGAAGGAGGGTGGGAATAGGCTGAGACAACAAGCCTCAGGAGCTATGCTGCAGAGCCAAGAAAAGACTAGAGAGCCTTCACAGGAGGAAAGCGTGAGCCCTAAGCCTGGGGAGCAGAGACAATTCTAACTGGAAATCTGACAGGGCTTTTCATGCACAGATTTCAATGTCCGTGTGGGATTAGGACTCACCACCGCCTGTTCCGGTGACAATGTGGTAATATGGCTCATTGCATCGGTATGTGATCACTGACTGGTAGTTGTTGTTTGCAGGTTTGTTAACATAGCTGAATGCCCCATTGGTCAGCTCTGTAGGGCTGCCACAGTTCACAACTACAAAAAAGAAAAAAAAGAAAAAACAAGAGATGAATCAAAGACAGCCTTACTGCCTGTACGTTTAGGCTCGACTTGGATTGAGGCCATGATGTGAAGGATCAGTTAGTACAGTGGGAAGAGAGGTTTTTCCAAAATGGATCCCAGACTGGGATCTTTTGCTTTTAGATGTTACAACATTATAGCCATTTTTTAAGCGATATTTTATGTATTTTTGTAAGGGAGGAAAAACACTTAAGTTTTTGCAAGTGAGAAAATATAATGAAAGTCAACAGTGGACCTCCGCAGGTCCTTCTAACAAGAATATAAATGAGTCTATAGCCACAGACAAATTGAGTCAGAGACTGAACTCCCTGTGTTCTTGGGGGGGGGGGAAGCCACAGCAGGGAGCATAATCTCCGTTCTCAGGTCACTCACTTTCACATCGGGGCATGGATTGATGCCATGTCCCATCAGCCTGGCAGACAGCCGTGAAGGACAGCAGCTTTCGGTTGCCCTGCATGGGAGAGAAAAATATCTCTGTTGGTTGTATGGAGCCTTTGCTGCCTTCCCTATATGCTGTGTTTGCCACAGGCTGCAAATTCTTCATAGCAGGCCAAGATAGCAGCAGCCAGCAAGCATAAAGCCATGACAAGTCTGGGGTGCTACCCAATCCTGGCAATAGGATGGCAAGGGAGTCAGGTAACACCTGCTTCAAGTCTGATTTCACATCTTTCCAAAGAGATATTCTTGTTTACCAATGCTTCCTGGGATCTTTGTCTCTCATCTTCTACAAGGGTTTTGTGAAACAGTGACTGTATAAGGAATGGAGCTAGGAAAGGAGAAACCACTGGAAGAAAGCCTATAGAAGCAAGGAAGAAACAGAAATTGCAAGAGGTTGCCATGAGTGAAATCTCCAAAGTTTTACTGAAAGGTGAAAGACTTACACAAACTGAAGAGAAGCCAGAATATGGCCAAAGGGAGTGGAGAAGGGATCTTACCTCCATGAGGTTATACCCAGTCTTGCAGCTGACAACAAAGTAGTCCTGAAATTGATACACAGGCTGCAGGTCTCTGATGATGGTAAACTGATCCCGTGGGACAGGCTGTGGACACCGTATTTCTGTTAGAGAATGGGACAACGTAAGTTGTTATTCACAAATTGTGTAGATAGGCTGTAGTAGCCTCTGGGGAAGAAATGTCTTACTCTCCGAGGTATAGCGGATCTTCCAGCCACGGCTGAACCCTGACTCATCTGTGAAGAAGAGTATGTCCACCTCATTGCTGTTGGTTTCAATGCTGCCAGGTGACTCCTTCCCACAGAATTCACCAATCTCCCTCCCTCGTGCTTGGATCTGATGACAAAAACATGTATCACAGGGACAGAAACACACATACCTCTCGGCACCAGTATCCCTATTTCAGTCCAGACCAGGTTTGCCACAGTGCCTATGATAGTGAAATGGGCTGGTTGTCTGACCCATCTTTGCTGATATCTGCACTGACAGATCAGAACAAAGGGCTGACCTACTACAAGCTCTGCTTCTCCCTTGTCATGGGAATCAGAGCTATCGACCCCTTCAAATCTTGAGATGAAATCAAAACTGGAAGAAGGACAATTTTTTTGGCCCCACTCACAGAAGCCTGTGACTCAGAGCCTCTGACCTCAGGACAATGGTAATTAAGTGCATTGAGGGAGGGACAAGGGAAGTGCTAAGTCCTTCATCCTGGGGCATTCTCCTTGTACTGATCCCATATTTCTCATCCCAATAGTGGTGTCCCTGCAATTCCTTTCCAGGTCTGGTAGCAGGGCTGAAAGTAGAGTTTGCTAATCTCCAGTACCTTGAGCTGGTCATAAGGACAGTGGACTTGCTGGTGGTCATCAATCTCAAAGGGTTCCAGGAACTTGAGGATGATAGACAGGCCCTTTTGCAGACGGATGCTGTAGTTACACTGGAGGTCTTCAGGATAGGGCTCGGGGTACTCAGGGCTGCTCATGTACCCAGATGCCTCTGTGAACAACTCACTGCTGCACTCAGCTGGTATAGAGGAAGAAGGTAGTTATGGAACTGTGTCATCTGCAGCCCTGTCAACTGCTCCCTAAGTCACTTCTTCCACCCTTCCTGGCTGATGGGCTCCTTCCCTGGAACCCTCAGCTCTTTCAAAATTTCAATTTACCTTTGCAGGAGTGGTGGTCACTCTGAAGCTGGTAGCCAGTCCGGCAAGAACAGAAGTAACCACCCACATAGTTGTGGCAGAAGTGCTGGCACCGAGGCCTTTCATCTTCCTCAGCAGCGTTGTTAGGATCACATTCATCAAGATCTGAAGACAGAAGATGCAGGGACAAGGAAAATAAAGTGTTAAACCTCTCTGGTGTACACTGAAAGTACAGAGATCTATATCCTTCCTTACAGCTTCTCTTTATTTGCCTGAGAAGGAGGAAATTTGGTTGGAGGCACACAGGCTCATTCCATATGCTGAAGGTATTGCCTACTCACCCAAGGCTTGGTAATATGCCAGGAAGCCCCTGTAGGGAATCACTGTGCCATTGTCTTCATTGGAGAAATCAGAGTGAAATGCCAGGTGCATCCTGTTCCCCTTAGATACAAACTCCTTTCTTCCTGGGTGATTGCCTGTGGTTGACCCAAGCTGGCCACAGTATCGGCCCAAGTTCTTCTTGTCTGCTTTGATCTGTCAACATTAAGGGGAAATCACTGTAGCCTTATGAGATTCAGTCTGTTCCATGCATCACTATTACCCAGCGCTGAGTTGCCAGTACCTCCTCCACCCATTTCTATCTCTAACTCCTTCCCTTTCCTTTCTGGGAAGCATGAGAGGAGGCCTGGTAAATGAAGAGCCATCACATGTGGCACACACTAGATTGCCATCTCCAGCCACCCCTTGGCCAAGGTATCTATGCACATACCTTAACATAGTCATAGAAGCAGGACTCAGATGGCTCCAGGTCAAAATATCTGAAGGTCAGCTTTACTACGTAGCCTTTTGGGATGTGGATATCCCAGATGCTGATGTTATTGTTGGGATATGGCTTGGGATAACCGGGGGATGTGATCTCCCCAAAAAGCTTTCTTGGGGCTGGACTGGAACTGATTACTCCAATAAAGACGAAGGCCCACAGGAGAAATGGAACGTGCCTGTGAACATGGCAAGTAAATGACAATATTGCACAAAATTATGTCATCCAAAATCAGGGGAGACTTCGCAAGTGACTTGTGCACTGCCTAATGGAATTCAAACATAGGAGGCCTAGCTGCATGTGCAACTTCTGGCTTGGATCACTCGGGAACAAGGAAGACAGCTGAAATGAAGATACCAGCACTACCCAGGTTCCAGCAAGGCATTATGACCCAGACAAAGAGATTCATTAACCCAGGAAACAGTTTGAAGGAGCACGGGTGAACTCCCTGAGCAACGTCTGCTTGTTCCCAGCAGTCATGGGGCTGGGTCCCTTAAAAGTAGGGGAAGTTTGGTTGCCTTTGGCTCTGGGCCAGTGGGCCATTTCTGGTTTTTGCTGGTTTATGATCCCTGCCCAGTTCATTTGGTGAGGGTCCGAAGAGCTCAAGTTCACTTTGCTGAGGAGCAATCCTGCAGTGCTTCCTGGGCAGCCCTCTACCCAGTCACGCCTCAATCCCTCTCCTCCAAGAGTTGGCCCTCATTTTTTTTTCTCATTCTGCAGATCGCCCCTCTTCCCCTCTGGGGAACAGGACTATCAGTGTTCCTCCAAACCACGCTCGCTTCCCCGATCTCATGGAAACACCGTCCAAGAAGAGCCTTCTTCCTCAACCCTACGTGCTAGCAAAGCTTTAATGGAGGGGCAGCGAGCCTGAGCTTATTCCCTTGGACCTCCTCTCCTTCCTGGAAGGGTCTAACCCCGCGTTCCCTCACGCACCCCCGCCCCCGTAAAGCTGTGGCTGTCCGTCCCCGCTCCCCAGCTGTCCCCAACACTCACATGTCCATGCGCTCGCCCGCCGTGCGGGCAGCCCTGCCCGTCCTGCCCGCTGCCCCGGCCGGAGCTCCGCAGCGGCGCTCAGCGGGAACCCCGGGGGCCGGTCAGGTAGGTGGAGAGAGGCGGAGGGAGGGAAGAGAGAGCCCAGCTGCAAAGAGCCTGGCACCACACCAGGCTCCCGCAGCCCGCCGCCTGCTGCCCTCTGCTGCCGAGCTGCCGCCGAGCTGCCGGTCCCCCGGCCATGCAAACGCAGGCGCCGGGGAGTGCTTTTGGGGGGCTGTCGCTTCCTAGCGAGGCAGAGCCGAGCTGTCTCTTCTAGATGAGAATACAGGAAAACCATTGCTAGCGACCTTTCCTAGGGTTTGATCTGCAATCCAGCAGCTGCTCCGAGTTAGTTCCCCCGCAAAGATGCCCTCCTAGAAAGTGTCCCCCAGTCCTTCTGGGCAGTTTTCTCGTGTAGGAAGCAGACCAGAAATTTTAGTCTTAACCAAGTAATTTAAACTAAAAAAACCCCAAACCGTCAAAAAAGTAAAATCTTCTCTGTTCTGGCTTGCTGAAGAGCACTTCAGAGTTTTTTTGGGGATGGGAACTGGGAGCTTCTTCAGGGAAAGCAAGAAACCTCAGACACCTGAGTTAAATAGATATTAAGAAAAATGAACAAACCTGTAGAATTAAAAGCATTCTGAGAACGAGTCCCTTTTCAAAGACCCTTCTTGCTGTTTGTTCTGCAAACGTTTTAGGAGAAACGAGGTAGATAGATAAGGCCTTCAGTATTTAATGGGAAAATGAGAAAAGATAGCAACCTATCTTCATTCAGGCTTTTTAGCAACATAGCCCTCCAGACTTATATTGTGTGCCACCAACTTAATGAAGTTTAAAATTTCCTGGCTTGCAGACTTTGGTGTAGGAAGTAAAACACCCTTTTAGTGGTTTCCCTCAGTGGCTTCAGCAAAATTAGCAAGTTTCTTGCATTGAAATCATAGGAAATAATTCACAGCTACAAAAACATGTTCAATGAAGATGAAAATAGTGTTGAAGGAAGAAAGCGTCTTTGGGATATTTATGGAAGTGTACTGGAAAACCTGTTCATCAAATGTCTTTGAATTATTATCTGAAAAAGATCACATAAACATGTAATTAGTGCCTCTGAATAACACCATATGGCCCCACACACCAGAACTAAGATTAAGCAGGGGACATTACCTCAGTACTTCCTGATGTCCAGATACCTCCTCTGCATGATGAACATAGTTGGGCAGACTCCCTGCGGTGCTGTGCCATGCCGGAGCAGGTTCTGCTGGCTTATTGTCCCACTGGAAGGGAAGCTTTTACTCAGAAACCATATCTGGAAAGCAGCTGGCAAGCACTGGTAACTACTCTCCAAGAAATCTGTTAGGAAAAGATCACCGGTGGGAAGAGTGTTCCCTGGCAAAGCACAGGTAGACAGAGGTGCTCAAGTATCATTTGCAAGGAAGCTGATCATTTCAGTGTGTTCTTGACAAGGAATCTTCTATCCAGGGAGCGCTACTGGGGGTTCCCCGTGGCTCTTTCAAGGCACATTTCTCTCCCATGTCTTCATTTCCTCCCCTGGCCCCAATAATACATCTGGGCTATTAGGAGAGTACTTCAGCTGGTAAAGCAAGGGTGGTTAGCTGGGGAGATGCCTAATTGGAGCATCCCACCTCTAAGACACATCCCATGTATTTAGATACCTGGCATGTCCATAAAACCACCAGATTTGGACAGCACTGCTATGCCCTTAGTCCTGCTCCAGTGCTCCCACTGGTGGCGTTCCCCTGCACATGCTCTGTGCAATCCTCTTTACGTTGGGTAGAAGCCAGGAAATATCTGCTACAATTTTTCCCTCGGGAGGGTATCTGTGCCTTTTTTGCTTAAGGGCAGAATACATGTAGGACCACAGAATACATGTAGGATCACAGAATGCCAAAACTAGCACCTGTTTGCTGCCTGCTTGTCTCAGCTAGGTCATAAGAGGCCTAGACAATAAATCCAGACAATATCAGAGCGAAGTAAGGAAACTGTAGATCTTCAGCACGGTCAAAGATGCCAACATCCTCTCATGGAGGGATACTCCTGCTTTGAATACAGTGTGTTGCAGGAGGCCAGTGGAAAGAAGCCTGCTTTACAGCCTCAGAAACCATGAGATCATCCTCCAATGTACAGACCCTCTCATCCACTGAGAAGGAGAAGATGAGTTGGCTACTTTTTCCTCAAACCTGAAGCAAGGAGGACAGAGAAATATGCCTCTTGGGCTTCCTACAGCTACACCACCAACGCTGCAGTACACCAGGGCCACAGTGTACTCATCTCTGGACACAGCTGCTCATCTGCAAACACTGAGCTGCTTTCCCACGGCACTCTACCTTCAACCCTTAGTTTGACTACCCATTGCAGCCTTTTGGGGACACTCTGCCACTAGCTGTAGGGCATGGGCTTCACAGAACCAGGCCTGTGCTATCCAATGGCTTACCACTTTTTCAGACAAATCATGCCACTACTGCAGCTCTGGCTGATACGGAGAAGATGACTTATACCAAAAGGCAGCTCAGGACTCTAAGAGTGGGTCTTCCCCCTGGTATGAGATGGTGAGCATCATCATCATCTTGGTAGTCTGTTTCTGTGTCTTCTAAATCAAGGACCAAAGCCAAGTGTAGTACCCCCGAAGGGATGTAGTTCTGCAGCACTAGCCACTCAGGAAGGGGAAAGAACAAAGACAGTGTCCTCCCAATATCACACCTTATCATCTGCCTTACACTAGCATCCTCACCTCCCACAGGCTTGTGTCTCAGCGATATAGTAGTGTTGTACAAAGTCACCACCCAACTTAGGCATTGCACCTATAGCGTGATTACAAAAGAAAAAACAGTGAATTGTTAGTGCTGGTAATTACTAACTGCCACCCTAGAATAGGATGGAATACTACCCCTTATGATTATTATGAGTGTGGACCACATCAAGTGGGTATGATTTGTATCCATGGTTCTGGCACAACTGGATGCTTTCTGAAGGCAAGAGGCTGTCATTGATTTATGATATCTGGCAAACAGTCAGAAGCAATCCATTCAGCATACCACCTCACAGGCTTACGTGACAATTATGTGGATGGCTGGCATGCCAGTGGAAGAGTCTGACTAACCACCTGAAGGCAATAGCTGTCTACCATCAAACCAGAATGTAGGCTCAGAAAATGAAAGTTGGTACCAGCTTTTGGTGCAGGGCCTGAAATGAGTTGATTAGTTGTTGATCACGGTTGTTCAGTCTGGAAATTATCAGCCTGGACATGGTGATGTGAGCTTGGCGTTGGGGATTAAAAGCAGCTCAGAAGGTGTCTCATTGTATGGAGGAGTACAAAGAGGGCAACAGTTGAACCAGCTTCAGCTACTGTCAGTCAAAGTTCTGCCTTTTGCAACCTTGTGATACAACAAAGATAATGTAGAGGCTCCTTCTAATAGATGAATGATGGGTTGTGGAGGTCTGCATAGAGCAGATAAATGACATGCTGGATGGCATGGCTGTGATTGCTCGTTGGGTTTGATTGTGTGCCACCCAGTGATACTCTTGCACTATGGATATTGACAGGGCACTGCAGCCTGGGACGTCTTCAGAGACAACCTTGAAGAGCCAGAGGTCAATATTATAGGTACAGCTGCAGCTCCCTGACCCCTTGCTTATCACAAGTTCTGAAGTAATGCTTTTCTCATGGCACTCATCTTTGCAGTTCCCTGAAAAGCTCTTTGGAAAATACTACTTTATAGGTGAGCTGCTGGAGGAAAAAATTACATTTTCTTAGCTTGCAGAGGGCCTGCATTTTCAAAACCTGCCTACCTCTTGGTTCTCTGTGATGTCAGTAGCTACACCGCATTTCTGTGTACCCTCCCCTTCGACCTTTTGTTGGGGGGCAACAACAAGTGTCCTTCAGAAATAACTGCCCGTGTGCTCGTGCATGTCCCATCAGGTGTCTTCATTAAAGGACATCCGTCTTTGGCACTGGTCTGGCTTTTTAGGGGACCTCAGCTCCTTTGGTTCTGTCCCTTGGTCTCTGATAGTCGAGAAGAACTGTAAGCCAGGGGAGCTATGATGGGCATGGGCAGACGCTGCCAGGAATGCCAGGAGTGCTGGGGCTAGAAGGGGTGGCCATGGTTTCTTACATCAGGAGAGCCTGAGCCTTCCTCACCCTTGAGACCTTCTCAGGACCGCAGTGAACATGGGGCTAGTTCCCGTGCCCCAGCCCTCGGATTTCACAACATTAAATAAAAATCCTTGACTGTGAAGAACAAGTTGTGTTTTCTCCCCATCCTGCTCGAGGATCCCTGGATCCTGAGAAAAATGTGGCATCCCCAGGGGCTGGTGTCAGTGGCTGCAGAAGACAGGGCAGCCCCTGCCACCCCTTGCCCACTCGGGCATCAACTCCTGCGTCCCAGGGGGAGCCGGGGGCAGCGCGGGCTCCGGCGTTGGTGGGGGCCGCAGGAAGGGCGCGGGAGCTGTGGGGGTCCGGGCCGGGCCTGGGGCAGCCCCCACCCCGCTCCTCCCTGACCAGCTCTTATTCTGAAAGAAGCCTCCGTGCAGCCGGCGGCCCATCGCCCTCCCCGCCCCGGCCCACCCTGGCCGCCTCCTCTCCCCGCCTCCCCCTCCCTCCAGGCCTGGCCCCGCCATGAACCCCGGCCGCGGGAGGTCCGGTCACGTCCCGTCCCACCCGTCCCGGCCGCTGCTGGACGAGAGGTGAGGCAGAAGAAAACACGCTGCTACGGAGGGGGGTTCGGATCTCTCGGGTCTTGTTTCTTTTTCAATCCGAGGCAGTTTGCACTCTGGAGCGAGGATCCCATCTGGGCATCCGTCTGGGGGAGCACTCACTTCACTTTCTGGAAAACCTGGATACAGACCTCGTCTTCAGCAGTCATGCGCTGGGGAAAGGGGGGCCGAAAGAGGAGTTTAGGCTGGATCCCCTACTTCTCTCCCTCCCCGTATGCCACCACTGCAACCCTGCCTGCCTTCCCGGTGCTGGCTGGAGTTGTGCAGGCCATATGCTGCTGCATGCCCTTCCCGACCCTCCCAAAGCCCCAGCGGGTCAGGCTGCAGGGGAGGGAAGAGCCATTGCCTTCATTGAGCTGCATTAACTTTTAAACCCTGGAGGTAGAAGTTTGTGTGAAGTGGTGGCTGCCACCCAGGAGCTTGGGCTGAAGTCTGAGAGGAGCTGGAAGAAGGCTGCACAGCTGGCTCAGAGACTGCAGTACCCACACTCTGTGTGTGTGTGTGTCCCCACTGCAATTGGGATTTAGCAAGCTGTGCTGGACCCTTTCTCACCAGATGCAGCTTGTCTCCCTCCAGCCAGTGCCTCCAGCCTCGGTTCCTCTTCTCTCCTAGCTGCTCACACACCAGCTGATCTCCCTCCCAGGAGACAGTTGTCTGAAAAAAAGGAGGAGAGGGGAAGACGTGGTCCCAAGACAAGCAGTTCCTGGCAATACAGGTTTCCAGCGATGATGCTGACTGTTCCTCTCAGACACATTTTCAAATGGAGTCTCTGATTTAGTGTCTCTTTCGTGGCTCCTTGGGACTGACGCTCTTTGTGGGAGGTGAATGACCCCCTGGCTTCCGAGTGCAACAGAGTACTGCCAAGCAGGCTGATGTTCTGTCTTTTCAGGGCTTTGCTCCAGAGGATAATACCCTCTGGGTCCCAAAGTACTGCGCTTCTGGCTCTTTGGTGCTCAACCCCTTTGCTGTGAGTGATTTACTCATAGAACCGCTTATTCCTGGACCTGCAGGGGCATGCCAGCTCTGGGCTGGGCTCTTACCTGGCTTGTGAATCAAAAGCTGAGCAAGTCCCTGAACTTATGGCACACCCCAGTCCATTGGCAAACTGCACTACTTGGGCTTCTCACCTGGCACTTGCGTCCATCCACGGGTCCCAGGTCTTCCTCAAACTGCACTCCCAGGTCAAAATCCATCACATAGTCCCGCAGGGAGGTGATCGTGCGGATGACCATGTGATCTCCTGTATGGATGATCTCTTTATCGGGCTTCAGGAGGCAAACCAGTTTCCGCAGGACCACATTGATATCTGGAGGATGAGAGGGAGAGGGGATCTGTGGACGACCTGGGCCCTTCCTCTGGCAGCATCCTCGCAGGGCTCCTCCAGTCCTTTAGCCAGGGAGCCCAGCCATGATACCTCCTCCCCGCTCCCACAAAAGTGATGGTCGCAGACAGAAGGACCAGAGGGTTCCCAAACCCCTTCCTCCCCTTCCCGACTTCTGACATTGTTGGAGACAGAAGCGAGCAAAGCAGGAGGAAAGAGCAGGATGAGGAGGGTGGCGTTACCTAAAGCGCGCAGGTAATTGTCCATGTTCTCCTGGGAGACGAAGCGGTAATAGCCGGTGAGGTTGGGAGGCATCCCGGAACAGACGGACGGGGCCGACGGCGAGGAGGGGAGAGGGCGAGGAGCGGGGGAGGCAGCGAGCTGGGATGGAGCTCACTGGCCGGGCGGGCCGGTGCCTCCCCCGCGGCGCTGCGCGGCCTGCGGGGCAGCCGGGCTCCCGGGCCCCTCGCTGCAGTAAGAGTCCCTGCGCCGGGGGGCCCGGAAAGGGCCGGGACTTCCAGCATCCCCGCCTCGGCTGGGGGGGAACGTGAGAGCGGCAGGTCACCGCCTCGCCCTCCGCCCTCCTCGGGGGCTGCTTGCGTTAAACTCCTGGCTGCCAACCAGCGGCAAGGCCCCCCCGCCCCCCTCTTCTCACACCGTAATGCCGGTGGCCGCGAGATTCCCCGGAGCAGTGCCCCAGCCCACGCTCCCTCCGCTCCGGCCATCCCGTCGAGGAGACGCGGCGGCAGGCTGGCAGCTCCGCCCTGCCGAGCCCGGGGCGGGTGGGCGGCGGGCTCCGGCTGCAGTCTGCAGCCTCCCGCCCATGCACCCACCCCCAACCCTCATGATCTTCACACCCTCCCCACCCTGATCCTCCCGCGTCCCTCCGCAGCCGCGAGGATGCTTCCTGGGGCGAAGCGCCGGTTTATAAGCCTCCCTCCCGCCCCGTGCAGGCGCCCCCAGCCCTCGCCCCTCTCCGCGCCCTGCCCGGGTTGCAGCGAGCAGCAGGAACACAGCGGGTCCCCCCGCAGCACCTGGCGTGGCGGCCCCTCGCATTGGCTGCCGACCCCCACCGGCCCCCGCCGCGCCCGTGACGTCATGCTGCAGTGGCGGGGCGGGGCCGGGCGTGGAGCGGAGCGGAGCGGGGCTCGCCGAGGTGCCGCGCCGTCCCTGCGCGCCGCCGCCGCCGCCGCGGGAGCGAGGGCGTGGGCAGGGCAGGGCAGGGCCGCGCCCGCCGCTGTCCAGCAGCCCCGGGCGGGCTGGGACCCGCCGTCGCCGCCGCCATGGGCGACCCTCGGCCCCGCGCCGCCGCCGTCCTCCTCCCTCTCCTCTGCCTCTGCGCCGTGCTGCCCGGCGGCGCCTCCAACAAAGGTGAGCGGCGGAGCGCCCCGGGCACGGTCCCGGGTGGCGGCGGCGCCGGCGGCGGCGGCGGGGCGCTCCGCTGGGACCCTCCGGCTGCCCCCCGCGGCGGGGCTGAGGGGCACGCCGGCCGCCGCTCGTCCGTCTATCCGTCTGTCCGTCCGCCCCCCCCCCCCCCCCCCCCGCGCGGTGGCGGTGCGGCTCCGCGCTGCCCGTCGCCTTCGTCTGGCACGTTTTTGTCGGGGGATCTTCGCGGTCCCCGCGGCTCCGGCTTTCTTTGCCCCTTCGGGCGCCCTCATCCCATCCCCTCTCGCTACTTTCTCCATCTGCCTCCTACCACCGCTTTTTTTTTTTTTCCTCCATTCTTTCCTCTCCTAGCATTCCCCTCGCGTTTTCCCCTTTTCCACCCACTTGTCTTGCTTTTGTTTCAATTCTTGCTCTGTGGATTTAGCTTTCCTTCCCTTCCTTAGTGTGCTGAGGGAAAATGTGTTGCTTCTCCACAGACCCCTGTGGTCTCCTAAACACATCCCCTATCTCCATCTTCTGATTCTAGTTCATCCATCTACAATCTGTCAGTAGGAATTACTGTACAGTTACGTGTTAACTATCAAGGTTGCTAATATAAGACAGTATTTTACGTGCTAAATACATGAAAAAACCCTAACGCTACAGCTGTGACGTTCTGAATGCAGATGTTCTTTGAACATGTAGAACGATGGAGAAAGATGTAGGTTTCTAGATCTGTGGCTGTAGACACAGGCATGAGAAATTCATTCCGGGGAGTCAGTGCACCAATAATCTGACAGGGTGGGAGAATCTGAAAACATGTGAGGGACTCAAGGGTCATCAGGGAAGATGACACCTTAGGGTGCTTCTGTGCTTTGGAAGAGGTACGGCTACAGGGTGGGTGCAACGCAGAGCTCTGTGTATGCTGACATTGGCAGGGGCATTTATTTGTACTGCTCTGGTGCCAAGGGGCCCAGTGACGAGGCAAGGCCCCTTACGCTCTGGATTTTCTCTCTCCTTTGTGAATTTACACTCTGAGACATCTCTCCACCTTCTGCAAATTATTTTAGATTTACACGAGCTTTCTTGGAGCTGGCAGCAGTCTGTATCCTAAAAATATTCCCAAAATGTTTTTATAATCTCCAGCAACATATTTACCGAGGAATTGGATTGGTGATTCCCAAGTTGCAGGTAGATGCAGCAAAGGCTTTATCTCTCTACCACCAGCTTGTTACCCCAGCAACAGGGCATATTTGGCAATTGTAGCTATGGAGTCCCACCTTGGTGGTGTGGCGCATGGACTAGAGCCATCATGGAGTGGAATCTGGTGGGGGCAATGGAGGGGTGGGGTGAAATGTGGGCACTTGCACACAGCAAGGATTCCACTTGCATACTGAGCAGGCTGGATGTTGCTCCGGATTTCCTATGCAATGCTTTATAACCTTAATCAATACGGTCAGGGTGAAATGCCAACCCACACTCTTCGCTACTACACCAGGCTGGGTCTGCCCGCTCTGCCCTGCTGGTGCCTCCCCACTCTGACCTGTCGCACTGTCTGCTGGCCTGCTACCTGGCTCCGGCAGCACCCCCTGGCCCCGATTTGCAAAAGTGCTTGGTTGTAAGGGATGCTGTCCCTTTTGAGTCAACACATTGCTCAATGCCAGTGTGGTTTCAGAGGATACTGTGCTGCAGAGGATGAATTCACATATTGGAAGTGGTGTCCTTGAGGGAAAGGCTCTTTATCCTACCCCCCACCAGCTCTGAGCCATGCTGTGCTCAAAGTATTGCTGGGCTGTAATAAATCTTGGTCTCCAGGGGGTGGGAGACTGGGGGATTATCTGGAAATGGGGGTTGTAACTAGGCCACGTAATATAATCTCTGAGGCCCATTTGGCAGGGAGTGGGCATGGGGGAGGGCAGTTTAATTTGTAATGATTTTTCTTCTCTCTCCCCTACTCTTCCCTCCCTTTCCCTCCCCTCCAACCCTTTATTTCTCCATTTCCCTGCCCTGGAGCCTGTGTAATAAAGATTAATTTGCTATTTCTGGGCCTGTGACATTTTTCAGAGCCTCCTGCTGGCTGCTGCCTCCATGCCAAGCCTGGCTGGGCTCCAGCCAACGGGATTAACAAGGAGGGGCCAAGAGAATATGGTGCTCACCATGGAGTGGGGAAGGAAGGAGCAAAGGACTCTCAGAGTAGGTTATTATGCGCGTAGGATGACTGACTGAAAGAGTACGTGCGTGTAGGTCCCAGGCCTTAGTCCAGAGGCTGCGAGGCAGAAGTGATAATGGCTGCATGCAAGACTCATCCCCTGGGGTCACCCCAAGGGAAGATGTATCCTGGATCCTTTAATTATGGTTTCAGTGAGCTAAAGGACTTAGCATTTGGAATCTATCTCCAGAATAAGGCTACCTCTGCCTCCAGCTTTCATGGGCACCCAGATGCCTCTCCTCATATTTCTAATAAGAGAGTAATGAGGAGGCCAGAAGGAACACCTTGTTTCTGATGAGGTTTCCCAAGAGCCATGCAGAGTAGAATGACAGAAAGATAACTTCTTCCTCCCAGCCTATTTTTAGACTTCTTTATTTCCAGAGAAGAAGGTGGGGAGGGGTGGTTGTTACCTGCCACTGGATGATATTCTGCTCTTTTCCTACTGAATCTGTCATTGGTGGCTAATACATTCCTGTGGTCCATCCCTTACCCCAAATCCACCTCAGCAAACAAGCACAAACCCTGGATTGAAGCTGAGTATCAGGGCATCATCATGGAGAATGACAACACAGTCCTGCTCAACCCACCGCTGTTTGCACTGGACAAAGATGCTCCACTGCGCTATGCAGGTAGGTGGGTAACAGCTCTGGGAAGGCTGGGAGGCAGGGAGAGACTTACGAAGAGGCAGAGACAGGGTGACATTCATCCCGGTGCTGGATTCTAGCTCTTTTCAGGAAACAATCTCCTCCAAACCTTGCTCCCCAGGCACTTTGCACACAGCTTGATTTAGGATGCCGTGAGCTGTTTCCCTTAGGGAGAGGAATTGAGGGTGGAGCCAGCTACTTTTTGACGCAGTTCTGCTATTTCCAAAGATCACATGCATAGCTCTGTGTCTTTGAGCACTGGAGAAAGCTGGTAGGGCACACTTCACTGGCAGTGCTACATCCCCTCACAGTAAGCACAAATCCCTGAAACTGCAGATGAGACTTTGCGAGGGTTGTATTCCTGGTGTTTGCTTTGGTCATGCCTGGAGCTTCCTCATGCATCCTCCCACCGCTTTGGGAGAGGAAAGGTGGTCCCTGTGATCTGAACTTTAGGATTTAGGTGATCCTGTCTGCAGTGCTCTGTGGTGCTGTGCACATCCTGCATGGTGGGTGGATGAGTTATCATGGAACTTCATGCTCTGGCTGTCTACCTGCAATATATGTCCTGTTTTGCCTCCCTGAGGGATGCAGAGGAGAAATAAGGTTCTTCCTCAGTACTGTGGCTGTGTAGCACTAATGAATCTAGCTTGAGCCTTGTAACCTCTAACCTTGATGCTTGTCAAGACTCCTTGCCATGGGAGTAGTCTCCGGTAGAGGGCAATCTACACCATTAATGGCTGTAAGAGATGGCAGGAGGAACTCCTAAGGGGACCAAAAATTGCTCAAAATGAGAGGTGGTAATGAGGGAGAAAGGAGTAAGTTAGAAAGGAAGAAAATATGGGAGAGGGAAGCAAGGGGGCATAATGCACTCTCCTCATTCCTTTTTTTCTCCCATTCCTTTCTTCCTTTGTGGGTACCAGGTGAAATCTGTGGCTTCAGGATCCATGGGGCAGGGGTACCTTTTGAAGCTGTGATCCTGGACAAAGCTACAGGTGAAGGTCTGATCCGGGCCAAGGAACCAGTGGACTGTGAAGCACATAAGGAGCACACATTCACCATCCAGGCTTATGACTGTGGAGAGGGACCTGATGGAGCAAATACCAAGAAATCACACAAGTAAGTTCATGCAGTTGTTGCTGCATGTTACAAAATGCAATCTGTCACAGAAACACAAATGAGAATTTCTGTGGGAATGCTTTGTTTAGCCAGAAGTATTTTTCTCTAGCCTTGATACTATAACTCAACATGTTAGTAAGTCCCAAAGAGAAATGTTCACTGACTGAGTCACAGGAGTGAATACACTAGAAATGAGGGCTGCATGACAGCTGTGTCTAAGGGTGGTTGCTGCGTATAGGCAGGAGGTCCAGATTACATTGTCATTCCTTTTTCTCTGGTGTGTGCCATCATTGCTGCATTGAAACCGAGCTCTCTCTCCTTGTTCTTGCTTTTGATGTCTGGAAATCAGACTGGTGCACTTTAGGGGAGTGACTTACGCTGAAATTTAGGTAGTGTATAGCTCCTAATCAGCTGATCAGTTCTTACTGATGTCTCTCTGCATCAGGGCCACAGTGCATGTTCGAGTAAACGATGTGAATGAGTTTGCTCCTGTTTTTGTGGAAAAGTTGTATCGTGTGGCAGTGACTGAGGGAAAGCTGTATGACCGCATCTTGCGTGTGGAGGCCATTGACGGAGACTGCTCGCCACAGTACAGCCAGATCTGCTACTATGAGATCCTGACTCCCAATATTCCCTTTCTGATTGACAATGACGGTAAGAATCCGCATCTACCATGAGCATGTCACTCCCCCTTTCCTGCTTTGCTCCCTCTCTGCCAGTCCCATTTGCTGGCAGAGCTGTGCTATGTGAATTTTCTAGCATTGCTAATCTATCTCTCCTGCTGCAGAGACGCAGCAGCCATTTTATGGGATGCTATAGCTTGTTATAGAGTGGCACTAGGGAGGGGGGGCTTTGGTTGATTTTTTTGACCCTTTTTGGTTGCTTTTGTAGTTGATCAAAAATAAGAGTGATTTCTAGAAGGAACATCTTTGAGGAGACTGTCTTTCCTCTCCCTTGATCTCTGTGTTTTGCTAACCAGGGAACATTGAGAACACAGAGAAGCTGCAGTACAGTGGAGATCGTCTCTACAAATTCACAGTGACAGCCTATGACTGTGGAAAGAAGCGGGCTTCTGATGATGCTGAAGTGGAAATCCAGGTGAAACCCACCTGCAAGCCCAGCTGGCAGGGTATGAAACCTCCAAACACAGTTATGTCTTCCCTTTACTTTTGCTGAACTACTACTCAGTCCTACTCGTTGCAAATGTTTGTATATACATGTATAAATTTTTATGCCCATATATATGGTTCAATTCTGGCACTAACCCAGCAGTCCCATCTAAGGGGATGCAGCAGACATTTAAGTCTGTTGCAGAGCCACTGAAAGGCAATTCTAACATTGGAAAATCATTCCTTGGATTACTGTGAACTACAATGTCTTTCATAAGGCTCATAGACTGTATTCAATTTAGATTGTTTTGGGGGCTTCTTATCCTGAGGATATTTGGCTTTTCCAGAGCTGTTGTGTGCCTACGGGCTCACCTTAGTCAATAGAATTAAGGAGAAATCAACACAGCTAAATATCTGCTCTGCCTGGTAACAGAGGCTGACAATCCAAAGAATGATGCTACGCTGGTACTAGCTGTAGAAGATGAGAATTTGGACTCTGTGCTTCTAGGAACTCTTCCCTTGCACTGATGCCAGCTGCATAAAGTTGTCTTTCCAGTGTGGAAGGGGCCAACAATCTCTTGTTCCTGGGCTAGTTCATAAATGACACTTGTGTGTGTGCCAAATGTTCCGGCCTTGGGTCCTTGGCAGGACCTAACCCCTCTCTTTCACTCTTCTTCATTAGGCTGGAACAAGAGGATTGAGTACACCCCAGGTGCAGGCAGCCTCGCACTCTTCCCCAGCATTCATCTGGAGACCTGCGATGAGCCCCTGTGGAACATCCAGGCCACGGTGGAGCTGCAGACAAACCATGTGGCCAAGGGCTGTGACCGGGATAACTACTCTGAGAAGTCACTACGCAAACTCTGTGGTGAATCGATTCTTTCCTGGGCTGAGGGCAGCTGTGGTGTAGCACCCTGCCCCTTCCCCTTGAGGGGTTCACAGTGGTAGCTCTGTGCCTCACACAGCAGAGATGCTGGGGGACACATTCCCAACATCTGCTGTGGTCAGCGGGGCTGGGAGGACACCTAGCTTCCGTTCCCTGCCCATATTGACAAGGGGCTCCCCACGCTTTCCTCGCTGGGAAGCCAGAGGTTTCTGTGCCTTGCCTCAGTACACAGTCTATGCGACTTCCCTCAGCACAGATGGAAAAGTCACCATCCTTCTCCAGATAGAATAAGGCCTATAGGCAACTCCTCCTCTCCCTGTGCTCTGGGACATTACAACAAGCCCTTTAGCACCCTTGTCTGTTCCCCCGTTGTCAGGCTTCTTATTCTCCCATGCTGACATTCCTGACTCCTTCCTTTCTTGGTAGGTGCTGCCTCAGGAGAGATTGACCTGCTGCCAGTGCCTAGCCCCACAGCGAACTGGACTGCACGGCTCTCGGTGCACTACAGCCAGGACAGCAGCCTCATCTACTGGTTCAATGGCAGCCAGGCTGCCCAGGTGCCTGTGGTGAATGGTCCGAATGCCCATGAGGGGCTGAGTGACCACTTCACCCTGTCCGTATGGATGAAGCATGCTGTGGTGCCTGGCAAAGGCAGGCGGGAAGAGGAGACAGTGATCTGCAGCACAGTGCAGAGCGGTGAGACACTTTTTTTGGGGTGGTGACACTTCTGCCCACTGCCTCTAACTTGTTAGAAGGGAATGTCCCTGCATGGGGAAATCTGTTGTGTTCCACAGCGGCACCTGGCCAGGGGTTTCTCCTTAGTAGCTCAGCTTCTTCAGGTGTCACTTTTTCTAAAAGCAGTCAAGCCTGCTGTGAGCATGTGGTGCTGAGTGCCAGTAGTGCAGGCTAGCATGTGCTTCTGGGCTCTGGCTAGTGAGACTGCTCTGAGGTGTGATACGTAATGCCCTGTGTTTGTCCCTGGCAGAGGATGGCTACTCGCATTACTCTCTGGCTGTGCACGGCTGCAGGATTGCTTTCCTCTACTGGCCGTTGCTGGAAAGTGCAAGGCCTGTGAAATTCCTCTGGAAGCTTGAGCAGGTGAGGAAGCGTTTGCCTCTTCCCCATGTCCCTTCTCTTTCTGCCCTTTGCTGATCCCTTCCTCTGCTGTCTGCCATAGGTCTGTGATGACGAATGGCACCATTATGCCCTCAACTTGGAGTTCCCCACTGTCACGCTCTACGTGGATGGCGTCTCTTATGACCCTGCCCTCATCCATGACAACGGCCTCATTCACCCCCCACGGCAGGAACCCTTGCTCATGATTGGAGCCTGCTGGACCGGTGAGTGCCCACTCCCTGAACCATGATCTTCCCATATGGGAAACAAAGGACTGGAGGGAGAGCCAGAAGAGGTGAAAGAAACACCACCCAATACTAAATGATGCAGACCACACTGCAGCCATCTTGCCTCCTTGACACCAAAGTCAATGTGGCTCCTTCCTTCCTTACGGACCAAGCCAGCAGGCCATGGTAATAATAGCTCAGGGACAAGTGTCATAGGCAGCTTCATGGACAACAGCAGTAGAATGGATAACCAGCTTTCAGGGAGAGGAGAGGTGAAACTTTTTACCTTATTCAGATGTTGACATTTTTATCAAAACTTTTCACCAAAGAGCAGGCTGTACTATTTATGCTGCTGGTTGTATTGATGGGTATTTCTGTGTCTTGAGGGCCTATATGAAGAAGTCATAAATCATTCTGTAAAGGAATTGGGTTGGTGGACAAAGATCAGGTTAGGAATACAGTTAAGCCACTACCAGCTTAAAACCCATTCTGTGGAGATGTAAGGCTGCATTTCCCAGGTCTTTCAGTTCTCCTGCAAGTCTGAAGCAGGACAGAACAAAAGGAATTTGCCTGCTGCTTGGCTTCACTCACTCCAGCGGAAATTTCTAGCAAAATAAAATCTTTACTGTAGTACTGCTTATCCCAGGTCAGGGATCTTCCCACAGCTCTGTGCTCTCAATTGGCCTTTTGCAACCAACAAATATTAATCAGCTTGGGACATGCTCCTGGAACCATATGAGTTTCAAATGGATGTTGAGAACATGGCTTGTTGCAAATATGGCTGGGACCATGTTCCATAAATGGGAATCAAAATAGATATCATTGGGAAAGGAGGAAAAAATCTCTATACTTTCTCTCTTGTATCTGTTACTTATCCTATGGTCTCACCATCCGCTTCATAAGAGGGATTCTGCCCTCCTTGTGATGTGCTGTCTCTAGGGTTGAAGGGTGCACTGCTTGGCACGAGACTCCAGAGCTGTTTTTTTGGATTGGCCAATACAGGCACTTGTATTATAACAGTTATACAGACCCTGTGACTACCCTCTTCCAATCCCTTATTGCTTGTCTGAATGATCTCCTTTTGCAGAGGAGAAAAACAAAGAGAAAATCAAAGGAAATGAGAACTCCACTGATACTGCACAAGGTAGGGAAAAGAAAGAAGATGGTTCTCTTCCCTTCTTCACCATGCATGACTATCACTTCTTGCATGGTGCCTTCCTCATACAGCTCCCCCAGTCCTGTCCTGCCACCTCCCACCATCTTGGGAGGAAACCCCTTATTTGGCAGATTCGTCCTTGATATCTGTGGAGCATGAAAAGGCTGATGAGGGACTACAGCCTGCTTTGAGAGATGGAGTATGCTTTTCATGTGGAGAAAGAGTCCTCATGCCTGATCATTAAAGTTGGTCTCTGAAGAACATAGTAGCCATTAGAGACATCAGGAGATGTCACCTCATCCCTAACTATCTATGGAATGTATAGTTTCTTTTAAAAGCCCTCACAGGAAGCAGAGTGAGAAGGGGACAAGAAATTGTTTCTATCTGGCATTCACTGGTTTGGCAGAAACTTCTCTATGCTACCCAATGTTCACTGCACTAGTATTTCTGTTGGTCTGTTTTTCTCACTTTCCCCATCTGGAATTCAAAAAATTGTCATCTCTTTACTTCAGCATCCCCTGTCTTGTTGTTGTCTTTGCATTTCCATGTCCTGTGCACCCCTCTGTCTCTCTCTACCTCCCTTAACACCTGTATGTCCCTCACACTGTTGCTTTTGTTGTCTTTGCTTTTCCATGCCCCGTGCACCCCTCTCTGTCTCTCTCTACCTCCCTTAACATCTGTATGTCCCTCACACCGTTGCTTTTGTTGTCTTTGCTCTCTTCCTCGCCATGTCTCTCACACCCTCCACCTCCCATGTTTCCCTCAGGAGATCCTCTGTCAATACACCACTACTTCCATGGTTACTTGGCTGGCTTCACTGTGCGCCCTGGTAGCTTGGAGAGCCGGGAGGTTATTGAATGTCTGTATGCCTGCCGTGAGGGGCTTGATTACAGTGACTTCGACAGTCTGGGCAAAGGGATGAAGGTATGCCCATCTGCCTAGCTTGCATGGGTCTCCTCCACTCTCCTCCCCAGCCTTGCCTCCCAGGACTTTGCCTGCTTTCCCGCTTCAGACAACTCCCTACCTTTCTCCTTTGTGTCTCTCTTAGCCTGGACTCTTGGCATTTGCCAGGGAACCCCGAGTATGTTCTTCTCTTCCACCTGTAGGTTCATGTGAACCCCTCTCAGTCCCTGCTTACCTTGGAGGGTGATGATGTGGAAACCTTCAACCGTGCAATCCAGCATGTGGCTTACATGAATTCCCTGCGCTTTGCTACCCCTGGAGTCCGGCCACTCAGGCTCACCACTACTGTCAAGTGAGTGGACAAAGCAGCACCTCCAGCTAAGTTCAGTGAGAGGATTACCTCTCTTTTGACTAAAATCACACTCCCTCACCTTATATTTTAATTCTAATTGATGGTCTCAAAATGGGTAGGAGTCTTCCTGAAAATAAATATTAAAGTATCCAGTATCCAAATGGATACTGTAATACTGGGGTCTGTGCAGGCAGCAGAACTTCTGCCTTCACTGATGGTGTTCTAGGCATGCTGGCTGGTTTTAATTTTCTCTGTGGTGTGTGGATGTGACAACATCACCAGGGATGTCATTCCTACTGCACCTCTCTGTCTTGCACAGCAGGCAAGGGGAGCTTTAGAAAGACTACCAGAAAAAGGGTATTCCTTTCACTGGCAGTAATGGGCAGGAGGTGTTCTTTTACAATGTCGCTGGTGGAAGTTTGGGCCAACTGGTGCTTTCTACTTCTCCCCTTGAGGTGTTTCAGTGAAGAGTCATGTGTCTCCATTCCTGATGTGGAAGGTTATGTTGTGGTGCTACAGCCTGATGCCCCCCAAATCCTGTTGAGTGGCAATGCCCACTTTGCTCATCCTGCATCAGACTTTGAGGGTCCTGATGGGGTGCCCCTGTTCCCCAACCTCCAGATCACCTGCTCTATTTCTCACCAAGTGGAAGCCAAGAAGGATGAGAATTGGCATGGTACTGGTGAGTAGAGTACATGGCAAGGTATATGAGACAAACTGGAGCAAGTGTTGCTATCCTGCAGAGGAAGTAGAGCCCCTCATTACACTGGAAATAGGAGAGAGTTTACAAATACAGAAGCCAGGCACATTGTCTGTCAATATGTAGGCTAATCGGTTCTTATCCCTTTCTGCTCCTCCCTGTACATTTTCTATCCACCCAGTTTCTTTGGCTCACTCTCTCCTCTTTCTTTCCCAGGCTGCTCATTCCTAATCCCTTTCACATTTTACCTACATTTCCCTTTATTGAATCCAGCACTGGACGGATATCCTGCCTGTCACCCTCTCCATTCCTGCACTTACTCCTGCTTCCTTTTCTCCTGCTTTCTTATTTCTTGCCCTCTCCCATCTCTGCCTGCATCACTTACTCCTGTGAATTCCCCAGTTTCCTCACACTGTAATACATCTTGTCCCTCAATTTCTCTCCATCATCCTCACATTACTTCTCTGCACTCTGTGCTCCACATGTCCTTTCACTTAATTAATATTTTTTCTAGTAATAGGATTTTTTGCTCATAGTTTTGTGTTTAGCAGCTTTGTTTTTCCTCATACAATGATGAGTTTCTTGACTTAGAGCAGGCTGGTCTTAGCCCTGCTGAAAGCAGTTAGTCATTGAATGTGGTTGCCATTTTAAAGAAGATGAGATCTCAACCATAATAACCAACAGTCATGAGACAGGGAAGCCTTTCAAAGCACTCAGGGTCTGGGAATGTGTGATAGAGTTGTTCCTAATTTGCACATTGCCAGTGTCAACAGAGTTCTTACAGCCAAGATGTGTTATCGTGAACCAGTCCAATAATAATAGTATGTTGCTCCAAAATAAAGTGACTTTGTTATGTGCATAAATAATGTCATTAGAACCAGGAGGACTCCTCCAACAAGTAATAAGAGTCTGACAGTGATTTTACCCAAGGTCAGTACTAGCCAGAGAAAGAGAAGTCATTACGTATGATGTGAGCACTTTTAAGTAAGTGGATACCACTCTAACTCCTGCCTTCACTGATGGCTGGCTGACTTTCTGGCCCTGTGTTCTTTCCGTTTGCATCTCAGTGACAGACACACGAATGTCAGATGAGATTGTGCACAACCTGGACGGCTGCGAGATCTCACTAGTAGGAGATGACTTGGACCCAGAGAGGGAGTACCTGCTCCTGGATGGGGCACTGCTGCAGCAGCGGGGCCTGGAGCTTGTTAACACCTCTGCCTACCTGACCATCACAGGTATGTCCTCTCCTCTGCCAGAGCCATCTAATTACTCCTTTCTCACTGATGTTAGAGATGTGTTGGTGTACTTTGTGAGACTCTTGAGATGTAACCATTTGTTGAACTCCTGGCTTTTGGAAGTCCCAGGCCATCTCCTTGGGGAGGTGGCTCGTGCTCCAGCACACAGCATGGTGTCTGAGCTCTGACCCAGGCTTCCATCACTCCTCCTGACTTACCCCATCGCCCTTGGGGTTTGTTGTTCTCAGATGCCAAGCGTTTTGCATAACATGACTGGGGGGCAGCACATCCCACACGTTGTGGATTGGTACAACACTATTGCACTGTCCAGAACATAACAGGGCTGTTGCTCTTGATTATTTCTTCCCTTCCACGTGTTTTAGCAATGCAAGCAGGGATTTCATCAGGTCCTTTGCAGCCAGCTCCAGCTCTGCTCCCTTCCCAGAATTAATCAACGCAGCATTGCCTTGGATTCTTCTGTATCTCCTGTTTTGCTACAGTGTTTTGATGCCAGATGACTTTGAAGCAGGCGCTTCCTCACTCCACACCAATTCTCTCTTGTCTCAGGTGTGGAGAGCATTGCAGTTTATGAGGAAATACTACGCCAGGTCTCATACCACATCAACCATGGTGCTGCCCTTTATGAAAGGAAGTTTCACCTGTCCTGCACTGAGATGAATGGCCGCTACTCCAGCAATGAGTTTACTGTTGAGGTACAAGATCAATACATGCACATATAGGTGCTCATGCATGCGTGCAGAGGACATGGTGGACAGGAATGCACACAATATAGAATGTATTGAACACAGGCCTGAGTCTCTCTCACTCTGGTCTTTCTGTAGATGAATGTCCTCCACAACATGAACCAAGCTGCTCATCCTAACCATATTCTGAGTTCCCAGCAGTTCATGCACCGAGGCCATCATTTACCTGCAGAGCTGTCTGGGCACAGCTTGGCAAGCACCCATAACAACCCAAGTATGTAACACTGTCTTTTGGTTTTATTCCTTCAGGTCAGGATGCTGATTTTCTGATATCCTGTTAGAGCCTATAGCAGAAGACTCCTTTTAGGCTGCCCATACCCATGATATCAAGTTCTCATTATACTGTCCTGTCCCACTCTTCATTAGCAAATGGACTGCAGTCTGCATCAAATTGTGTTTTAGAGCAACAATCCTCCTCTTTCTGTGTGTTGTTTTCTTGATGTAGAAGCGGTCTGAAATCTACACCTGAGAAGGTATAAAAAGAACTGTAAGCTGGTACGATTTCATTCGTGCATCTTGCAAAGGCGCTATGCAGGCTTGGGTAATGTAATTTCAGAAAGAAGTTTCAACAGCAGGAGAGAAACAAGAGAATCAAGACTGCCACTGCCCTAAAAAAAGAGATGGGACTAGGTGGCGATCAGCAAGGCAGAAAAATATGGGAGACAGCACCACGCAGACCAGAGGATCCTTGCCCCCAAAACAGAGGAGAGAGAGAGAAGCCTGAAAACTAGACTAGAGATTAGATTTGTTGTTTTGCCCTGGCAGCCCTGTGCCACAGGCATGACTGCAGCCTAATTGGCTCCTACTAGGCTGTGAAAGCTCTGGGACTGTTACAGAGGACCTTGCATTAGTTTTGGCCCCCATCATACGGAACATGGAGAGCATCTTTGGTGCTAGGATTTGCTGCAGCTTCCTGCAGCAGCTGATCCCAAGCTGGTGCAGTCCTGCAGCTGGCACTGAGCCACTGCAGGAACAGCCTACATACATGCTGGGAGAGCACCAAAACCCAGGCTTTGCCACTCCCTTCCCCAGCTCTGCCTGATGGCAGCAGAGAGAAAAATTGACCCTGTGGTACAGAATAATACAGACCAAATCCACAGAGGGCCTGGATAGATTTTGCAGGGAAGGGGGTTATCTGGGGAGTCAAGGCTCAGCCTACAGGTCTAGAACAAAGGGGTGGGAGATGGGCTAAGGGTCTTAGATAAATTTCAAGTTTTCTTCTGTGGAGAAACTGGGCTTTGACCATGGCACTAATTAGAAGGCCATCGTAGCCCTCACCTCTGCCCCATATGCAAGGCAGACTTCTTTTGGCTTCCTTCTCTACAGTGTGCACAGAAATCACACCTCTAAAAATCCTCATGCCCTTAGAGGCTCTCCCCAGCACACATTTTTCCCTCCCAAGGGAAGGATACAAATGGCTGCTGTACAACGTATTCTGGTGACTTGTGTAGATGAAGATGTGCAGTCTACAGGCCTGGCCAACATCAGAGGATGCCTGGAGCTAGGCATCCTGGCAAACTGTGCAGGCCTCAAGCAAAGATACAGCAGCTGAAGGCAGGAACTGCCTGTGCCCAGGGAAGCAGAAAAGAACACGTTGCTGTCTAGACCCAAGCTCTGCCCACAAATCCCAGTTCCTGCAGGTCAGGTTGGAAATGTGTGTTTCAGTGACAACTCTAACAATGCATTCTCATTTTTTTCTCCAAAGTGGTCCCCGGTGCTGCCACTGTCATCATTGTGGTGTGTGTGGGCTTCCTGGCACTCATGGTGATCCTTGGCATCCTGCGCATCCACTCCCTGCACCGGCGGGGAGTGGGGCAAGAGACCCCTGGGGCTGCTGAAGGAGGGCACACAAGCACTGGAGGCAAAGAGAATGACATGTTCTGGGACGACTCAGCCCTCACCATCATAGTCAACCCCATGGAGGTAAGGAGCAGCCACAGTGGCTGGGGCTGGGTGGGCAGCTGGGTTGCCAGACCTTTCCCCTTACCCCATGTCTCACCTCCCCAGTCCTACCAGAACTGCCAGGAGATGGCAGCAGAAAGTGGCCAGGGCAGAGCTAGGGAGGGCCTGGAGGATGAAGATGAGAGCACCGACTCGGAGATACCCGACTCCCCAGACAGCAATGACGTGGATGAGCGACACATCACTGGCAAAAGTGACAGCTCTCACTGCTACTAGGAGCTTTAAAACACCAGTCCAATGGATTCCTCCAAAACATGTCGCTGGAAGGAAGAGGTGTCGTACTTTTAACTTCTTCCTTCCCCCACCGTGTACACATGCTCTCCTCCTTCATTTGTCATTCTGCCTCCCATGTTTCTTCATCTTCTGCCATTCTCATTGTGGACATTCCCCACATTATTGACCCCCCTATCTGGCTCTCTAGAAACATGTGTTAGGGCACCTGCACATGACAGTGGCACAGTTCAAATTATGATGAGGAAGGAGGGGCTTGGAAAGAACAGAAATTCAGAAGGAGGAGCCAGCCACAGGGCTCAGAGTGGGGACTTTTCACAACCCCTGCCCAGATATTATATATATATATTGTATATTTTTTCAATGTTGTCGTTTGAGGTTTATTCTCGTTTCATGCGAAAAAACACCCACACTGCAGCTTGTGTCGCTTTGTAAAATTGTCAATACTCCTAAACTAAATGAATGAAGGCAAGAAGGATGAGGAAACAAAGTGGATTTTAAAATAAATGGATTTCAAATAAAATATTCAGTGCTTCTGCAGTTTTTCTCTAGAAGCAGGGAAAGAAACAGTCAGTATAGCCTCTAATGTGAGACTGGAGATTGTCCAGAGCATGTATTTACTGAAACTACTGCCTTATCTCATGGAAAGGTTACATCTTAGTGTATGAGTTGGAACAAGGAAAACACATCACACCTGATCCCACCTCCCGCTTTTTTGAGTCAAAATTCTCTTTGTAAACACAATGTAGCCTTCCCCAGGACAGGGGGCCAGGAACCCACAGAGGAACAGACGGCATCCCAGGCTGTCAGACCAGTTCAACACATACAGCAAACAGAGTTCTTGATTACAAAATTAAAAAAAATTAAGGCTCTTTCCACATACTTAGTGTATCATCCATAGAAAGAGACCAAACCCTCAGCTTCCTCTTTTTACCTGATCCACTTTTTAACCAGCATAAGTGTATTTTTCACACCAGAGGTTCCAGCTTCTAGCAGAACAGCCCCAGTACTTCTGTGGGAAGGAGATGTCCTCCTCAGGAATAGAAGGGATGGAAACACAACAGATGCAAAGCATGGCTATGAGCCCAGTAGCATAAGTGCTTCATAGCAGGTTGTGCTTCTTCCCTTGATCTACTTGGTCTGATTATTCAGACCCTGCAAGATTAAAAGAGACTGTCAGCTGCCTGACATGTCTCGGGGCAATGGCTGCAGCATGTTAAGGGCCCAAAGGAAGATTCTGCAATAAGATATCTGCTGGCAGCCAAGGTTGAGAAATCCTCCTTAGGGGTAGGAAGGTAGCCCAGTAGGTGAGAGTGGATGAGCACCTCTGAGGGCATGAAAGGTCTCAGCAGAAGATCTGTTTGCTGCAGGTCTCTTAGATGTCTTGGCTCTAGCCTGTCTTCATGTCCAACTGTGCCCACGTATGGTTGTTACTGGGTCCTAAAGAAATGAACATGCTGAGGCTATCTAAGATACTCTTATGCTTTCTCCTTTGTCTGCTTCCCAGCAAGTTCCACACCCTTGTTTCATACAGGGAGCTTACAGCAGGCACTGTCAAACCAGAGGTCCGACATCCCGAAGCACTAGAATAATTCAAGTCTCCAGAAAGAAGAAAGGCTACGTTGTGCACATCAGAGGCAAAACCTTTGCACAAAATAGCCTTATGTCCTGAGAATGCTATGCCTGACCCAATTCTGATATGCAATGAAAAGCACCACCTCTCAGAGCATGGAAAAAGACCAAGTCTCAGGACCACGAGGTCCCTGTATCTCTACAGCAGCCTCAGCCAGGTGCTACAGTGTGCTTACAAGGTGGAAGAGGCCAAATGTACGATGAGTTCATAGGTAGCCATCATGATAGCTGTGTTTGGGATCTGGCGGATCAAGTGAGCCAGGAGCCCTCGGTATAAAGCCAACGGTCCCTCTTCATGGACCACAAGCTGTAGAGTCTGTATAAAGGAACGGTATCGTGACCCTTCTTCTCGCAACCGTGTCCGAATGACCTCTGGAGAGACAAAAAGAGAAGTGATATTAGGATATTGATCCTACAGGCATGGCATCTCCCATCGGGGAACAGAAGCAAGGAGAGTGGACCCACTCACCATGTGGATACGCAATGCATGAAGCACATGTTTTGGAGACAGCAGCAGCTCCCATTAGTCCAAAGAAATCATGGCTGTTCGGTGAAAGTGTGAGTGGTGGGGAAAGGGAATGATGGCTGTTTCTCAGCTGCTGTTTCAGTGCTTCATAGATGACAAAGTGTATGATGGTCTCTGACACTCCAGCATAGGAGGCAGTGATACCACGGTAAAATCCACGAAGGCCCTCAGTGCGGTACACACGCATGGCACATTGGAGAGCATTGCTGGCCATCTCCCCCTTCACCCTGTAAAGACAAGGGAGGCTCAGAATAGCCTACTGCTCCACTGACCTAAAATGCTGTTGTGAACACAACCGTATGCCTCTTTCCCAGCATGCCTTGAAGATCTGTGTTCTGATGGCAAGTCACAGACCCCTACACAACCCCACCTCCAAACCAGTCCTGATTTGACATGGAGTGTCTCTGCATTGCTAGCCTGCCTTACCTGGCTTCCAGCTGCATCCTGGTTTTCACTAACCAGATAGGGTTGGTGAGTGTAGCAGAGGTAATGCCTGGAGAACAGAAGAGGAAGACAGGCATGAGCACCAGGATCACTTTGACAGTTTATGAGGAGGTGCTGATCTATCAGCTCTCTGAATTCTGCTTGGCAAGCTGCAGGCATTTGCAATTTGAAAATGACCTTGAGCTCCCGTGGGGGAAGAGACATGTAGGGCAGACTATTTGATTCTCCTCCTCCCCCATTCCACCCTTTGTCTGGTGGTACTGCCTCCAACATAACCCTACTACTGGCCCTGGTGTTGTGAACAGGCAAGAAACAATGGACTAAACTTGCAAGAGTGGAAGATTTTGTTAGAGAATTGGGATATATCAAGAGAAATGATTCTGTGAGTGGTCTAAATTACACACTGCCTTTTCCCTCTCGCAGCTGAATGGAGCCCTTTTCCTGATAGCAGTTGAAGGGGTAAAGACTAGGTCTGTGACTTTGAAGAGATGAGTCTAAGAATGAAGAGTGAGCAAACGTTTTGGTTACCCAAGGAACTCACTGCTCCAGGTATGAAGGGAGAAAACTTCAGAGAGAGAGCAGGACTGATGGGAGCAGCAATGAGGAAGGAATGAAACCTGTTTATACTTACAGACAGAAGGACCCCTTGGCTCTGATTTGAGACAGAAGGTGCTCACCTGCACAGGCTGCTGATAGCATGTGTACTTTCTTGGACTCTGGTACAAGGACAACATTGAGCCTCTCCTTAACTCCAGAATAGGCAGCAAAATATATAGCTCTGTTTGGAAAGAAATACAGAAGAGGTTACAGCTCACCTATGAGGAGCAGAGACAGCACTGCTGTGGTGTCTCACTCCAACTTTTCTCACTCCCAGCACAGGTTTGTCTAATGTGACATCAAGATACCATTTATACTAGGCCCACAGCAATCATCTTATCTTACAACTATGATCAGAAGGTCCAGAAAATGTCTATGTGAAGGGGTCCTGTAGCACAATGAGCACAAGGCCCAGACTGCTTTCAGAATGTGGAGCAATAGCTGTTATGGATGTCCTTTAAAACATGTACGGCATGAGCTATCCTCAGGGTGCAGTACTCACCGGGAAGGGGCAACCCCAACAAGGTTTGGACCCAGACCTCGGAAGAGGGATCGCATGCCTTCCTTCTCAAGGATGGCCCTGCAGAAGGAAATGAACAGAGAAAGCAGCAGAATAACTCAGCTGGGGGATTTCCTGTTCTTCTTCATTCTTCAGTACTTCAAGTAGCATCCTCTCCTCCCCTCCCGTGTTATTCTTTTTTTGCCCTACTCATTTTCTCTCCAACCACTTCTCCTCTCTCCTTCAGTCATTTCTTGCTGACACCATCACTCTAGGTCTGATCAAACTACTAGCTGAGAAATTTCTCAGTCCCAAAAGCTGCCTTGCAAACTCAAGAGTTCAAAGCACAGATCAACTGTGAGAAGTAGATGTACCTGTGCTCTGATGAAACCTCCTACTGCACTTGTGGTTTCCAGAGCCTCAGCTCAAATCCTACTTCCACCTGTCTCTCCCCCCTTCTCTCTCCACCTGATGGCCAAACCTTCACCTCCCTGGTGCTAACATGCACACTGCCCTACCCTACTCACCTCAGCAACTTGAGCACTCCAGGAGATGGTGGGGTGGGGTTCACCAGCCTCACACTCATCCCTGGCAGCTGTATTTCTGAGAGGCATAGAGGCCTCAGTGTCAGCTGGGATGACTGCAGACGTGTCTTCACCACTTCCAAGGGACAGGTCAGGATGGCTCCAGCTGTGCCACCACATCTAGGGCATAAAAAGGACATAACAGCACACGTAAGAATGACCCTTGTGCAGGAACAGGGCAATAATTCTGACCCTGCTTGTCCACAACCTCTCCCCTCTAGGAAAGGAAGTTAGGCCCCCCAGCCTGCGTCACACATGACCTCCTGCTCTGACACTGATTAACATAATAACACTTAGTTTGGAACATCTCCTGGCAGCCTCACTCTGAAACCTCACTCAGTATTTGAGACAAACAGTCCCAAGTCCATAGGGACTCAGCAGTCCCTCAGCTCAAAGCTGCTGATCTTTGTATTCAGAATTGCCCAGAGCAAACATTTCTGCTGCCCAACCTCACTGTAATACCTTCTGCTGAGATCACCGGGCACAATGCCTCATACCTCCCCACAGCACCACTGGCTCAGAGAGGGGCAGCACAAAACTCTCCCACCCCTCAGCCTGTGTCCTCCAGCCATAACTCATTCAGCCCCACATTTGCAAGGCCCTGTAACCAAGAACTGTATTTTCTGCAAACAGCCAGGCTCACCCCCAGCCTGACTTGCTTAATGAAAGAGGACCCTGACCTTCAGCAGACAGAAGCTATTTTTGGAACTCACGAACCATCACCATCCAGCAGTCTAGTAGTACCTCAGTAACGCTGAAAGGACACGTATCCCCTTTTTCCCTTTCTGCTACCCAGCCACAAGTCAGAACCAGAGAACCAATATGTTTCGTTCTCAGCTTCTGCCCCTTCAGATCCTTTGACTGGCAACTCTGTTCTTCTAGAGGATGCTCAGTACCTGAAAGATCATTTTGACATGAATTTGCATGGAACAGCCATGCAAGAGCCTTTGACAAGCAGACAGATGTTCATATCTGCTACAGCTAAACTCACTTTGTTTCACAAGAGATGGAGGCTTAAAAAAAAAAATCTCATTCTGCTCCAAAGAAATAAAAGCCAACCAAAGAACTACAAGGTATCAGGGAAGAATCAAGTATATCAACAGAATTGCATATGATGGTACAGGACAGCACAGTGGCTAGAGTTCTGAAAAATTATTTTGAAAAACTCTATACAGCTCAGTGCACACATAAATTGCTCTCACAGCCTTTGCTCTTAAGGCTTCATTTATTATTGCCTGCAGGTTGGGGGGAGGAGGGGTGGAGGAAAAAAAAAGAAAGATGCCTGGATGCATATTACAACAAAGTCCAAGAGTTAAAGATCTGGCAGCTAGCAGGTTATGCAGCTAATGATGCCAGCAACTAGCTATGCTACTCCATTGCACTCATGCTGATTTTTCAAGCCCTTTGCAGATCTATGCAGTACTGACGCCTTGCAGAGCAGCCGATCAGCAGCAATTTCTCGCAAGAGATATGATGAGTGGTGGGAGTCTGGGATCAGGTGGAACGTGACCAAAGAACTTAGCTTGGGCTCAGAAGACAACACAAAGCAAAGCAGTAAACATCCTGCCTCAGGTTCTCTGGATGAACAAGCTGATCAAGCATGGACACCAAGACAGCCTACACGACAATCCAGGAATTGCATGAGGCAGGGCCATGTCAAGTCTTCCCATGGAGACCATTCAGGAGCCCAACAGTCCTGTTCTCTACCATAGGTTCTACTAATTTGCCTGACACAGGCTCCAGATATGCAGGCCTACTGTTTTCTTGACTAGAAGTGTAGTTTCCAGTTCACAAGAAGATTGAGTGCAGTGGTGACAGATCAAGAGGTCTAAGAAGTCTGAATAGAGCAGTTTCAACTTCTTATTTAAAAGCTGAGCAAACACTACAAAAGCAATTGCTCAGTATCCTAAAGATTTTTCTCTCTAACAGTGCATAAGGAGGCACAACTTTATGTAATGTTTTCATAATATCTCTTTTTTTTGAGAATTTCCTACATGGAAGTGGTAGGATATGAATTTGAACCCATGCCTCCAGTATATATAAAAGTTTCCTGAGTTCAATTTCTTCAAGCTATTCATATGTATAGATAATAGAGAAGAATTTTAAAAGCAATAAGAGTTAAAGAAATTGTTACTCCTTAGCATGGCGGCCATTTAATCAGCAATAAGGGAGTTCAAGGTGAAAGGGGACCTCTGAGCTACTATGGCTCAATGGCAAGACTACAGAGGATTTTTCAGGGAACAAAGAACACTGACTAAACAAAGCTAAGGAAATAAGGTGTACCAGTTGTTCAAAACCAGAAGAAACGTCAACTATGATGTCTTATCAGGCACTGCATGATGATACAGCTCCTCACAATGTATGAGAGGCATAGGTCTCCAAAACTCTTCTGTTTCAGACGAAATGGAAAATTAGGTACTCTTACCACAAAGAGATGAACTATTTTCAGTCCAATACTAATGAAGACAAAATTGAACAAAACCTCATCAGAACACACATTTTAAAATCAGCAGGCACAAAAACCCCATGGCCATGGATATTAAAAATAGCTGATTGAGGAGACTTCACACTTACAGATTTAAATGCTTAAGAAATGTTAGGGGACTGGGGAAATATACTAGCCTGGAAGAGTTCTAATGCCTACCAGGACTAAAAAAAATAAGTATATTGTAATAATTGATGCTGCTAAGGTAATACTTATATGACCCAAGATTCATGTCAGAAGAGAATTATGCAATCAGATCTCTATAGACTTAAAAGACATTTTGTACTCATCGGGGGCGGGGCGCTATATTGTTTTTTTGAGGTTTTGGGTGTTTTTTTTTTTAATGGAACTTACCAAACAAAAGCTGAATTCACAAGAGCAACTACAAAGATGTAACGTAATTCAGTTTTGCAAAAAGTGAGCTTGATATCTCACAAAAGCACACTTAGAGCCTTAGCACTCCACATAGATGCTAAATGGATTAAAATCAGACCACAAAACCTCAGAAAGATTAAAAAACAAAAATCAGCCCCACACTCTCCCTGCTCTGAAACCAGCTGTCAGTAAAGAATCAAAAAGCAGTGGTCCAGCAAGAGTCTAGGAAAATCACTTCTAGCCTAGACCTAACAATTTTCAGTTTTTCCACGAACAGACTGGTGGTAACATTTTACTCTTGATAAAGCCTTTGATAGAACAAGAGATTGTCACAGTACTGAGCAAAGCTGCAACGACTAGCAAATAATGAAAAAATATATGGAACTGTGCAGTCATCAAGGGTTCTCATGCAGGGCTTAAACAGACTGGTTTAATAAAACCAAAACCCTTAAGTCATTACTCTAAAAGCAGGAACAAAATAAATTCTTGCAAAATATGATGAAGAGCAGCAATTGACAACCAGTACAACACATACTCCCGGAGTAAAGCAGTAGCAAAAAGAGCTAATTGAGAAGGCTGGTAATTTTACCTTAGAAAACAGTACTTGCCTCTAGGTCTTGCTTTCACGTTTTAAAAGGAAAACTGGAAAGTTTAAGGTGGCAGAAAAAAGATTAGTTGAGGGAAGTAAGAAAAACCCACCGTTAACATTTTTTCAATTATCTGAAAAGGATATGGAACGTGCACAGAGTGACAAGGTTTACTGGTAATTCACATTTTATCTCTTAGGCTAGCCAAAAATTGAGATGGCTTGAAGATCTTCATTTAAGAATAGCAATGCTAGGTCAGAGAAATTTGCAGTTAAATCAGGATTCTGCCTAGGACAGAGATGAATAAAGATTAGCTATGGAAGAATAGGAGAAATACTCATACCCATAATACTCTCCCGGCTTCCCACAATTTTTCGCTCAGGGTTTTCCCCAGCCAGAAATGCTGCATTGCATTTAATAACCTTCAACACATTCTTTTTCATTAATCTTTTAAAAATGCTTTCTGGACACATAAAAAGCTTTTACCCTCTAACATCCTGTGGCCAGGAGTCCCACAGTTTAACTACACACTGGGTTAAGAGCTATGTTTTGAACAAACCTCTCACAAGTTTCATTTGATGGTCCCCAGTTCTCATACTAGAAGATAAAGTGAATATCTGTTCCTTCATCTACGAGATGTTTCATTAGGTAAAACAGTAATATTAACTATATACTGCAACAATAACCTGAACTTATTTTTCATCTCTTACTCATCTTATTCACCTCTTGCGTTTTACTTAATTATAATTCAAGGATTATTGCTTAATGGGTGAGGACTGGATACAGACTGACAGAACTCCCACTAGTCATGCTCCTGTCACCAGCCAAGCTCTCATAGTTTTTCAGGAACCAAAGTGGAAAATGAGGATGAGGAAAAGCTTAAGAAAGCTATAAGAAATCTGAAAAAAATATTTTAAGAAAGGCTAAGATGCAGTGACTGTATAGTTCAAATGATAAATTAATAAAAGAGAACACCACATACAAAATAACTCTAGGAACAGAAAGGGCAAGCACATACTAGCAAAGATCAACATAGCACAGGAACTGCATTAACTACAAAACCCTGGAAATTTCCTAATTAAAAGCAATTAAATGACGTGCTTTACTGCACATGCTATGCTGGGGACCTTGCTGTCACACAGACTCCACAGGCTGGTGAAATTTGGAAAGGGAGTTATACAGTTCCTCAGCAAAGTCCAGAGAACCACAATACCTTCGGCTTTAGGACATCATAAGCTTAAAGCTCATTGTTTTGAGACTTAAATGTTTCTTAAAGAGAGGTAGGGTGAAATGCCACATAAGAACGGACATGCTGAAGGGCACGCTGCAAGCTCCGAGGCACTGCTAGGATCCATGCTCCAAACACCTGACTTGCCAGAATCAGCTGCACTATTTAAAGCCAGAGAAGACATGCAGAAATCTCAGCCACGCAATGATGGAGCATTGGCTGCCCTCCCAAAGGCAAGGATGCTCCACCATTTGCTCTGCTGAAGGGGCCCCGTGGTGCCTCTCATTCCTCCGTTCAGCACCTCGCTTCCCTTGCCCCCCACCCCGTAAACTCAGGCTGGAACAGATGGGATGGAACGCCAGGTGAAGGCACCCGTCACTCACAGGGAGGCTCCGCTTCTTCCCACACCACGGAGCCATGCCCTCACCCCGGCGCTTCGCGGCTGGGCCATGCCAACGCGCCTCCAGCTGAACCCGGCACACCACAGAAAGCGCGGGTGAGGATTACGGGGCACAGGCAGCGTCTGGCGTGGGGCAAAGCCGGTTGTCCTCTCCCCCAGCCGCTGCTGGACGTGCGGCCCCACGGTCCCCGCGAGAAGTGCAGCCGCCGCCCGAGGCCCGTCGGCGGGGAAGGGTGGTGCGGGCCGCCGCCGCAGGCCTCGCTCCTCAGGGGCGGGCGAGCGGACCGCTGGGAGGCCGCGGCGAGGCCCGGCCAGGCCGGCAGCCGGAGGGGGACCCAGGCCTGACAGTAGGCGGGAGCAGAGGACGGGCCCGGAGCTCCCCGGGGAGCGGGCGCCGTAGCCGCGGGGCCCGGGCCGACCCGGGGGAAGAGCACGGGACGCGAGCCCGCCCCGGCCGCGCGTCCCGGGGCAGAGACCGGCGGCCCCCAGTTGTCCCGCACAGACCCACTCACCCTCCGGCGAGCAGGTGGAGGAAAGTGCTGTGCTGCGGCATTGCACGGCCTGGCGCTCTGCTGCCCCGCCAGCTCGCGGGCCGCCGCCTGGCCCGCCCGCCGCGCCGCCCCGCCCCGCGCGCTGGCCCCCGGCCAGCCGGAGCGGGGCTGGGCCCGCCGACACCGGTGGCGGGAGGGGCGGGCCGGGGCGCCGCGAACTGGGAGGGGCTGCGGGGGGCGGCCCTGCAAAGCTGCCGCTCCCGAGCCTCTGCACGTGAGTGTCGAGGCCCGGCGCCCCAGCGTGTGCAGCCTCGGGGACGATGCCTCCCTCCCGCGTGTTCTCAGAGCTGAACTCGAGCCTCGCCCCCACCGGGCTGGAGTCCCCGCTCGTGCTTTTGTTTCCGCTCATTTAATCCCTCCTTGCAGAATTTTGGGTGCTAATTCACGCAGCTCCTTTTGACCAGCCACTCAAGCTCTTTCATTAAAAAGAAAAAACAAACAAACAAAAGCAATCAGAGAAACCTTGTCTTTGTTTTGCAAGCAGGGGAACCAAGGCAGAGACGGCAAAATAATTTAGTTGAGGTCAGACCACAGGGAAGTGATGGGTCCAAGAGCAAAGCCTAGTCATTCCTGACTCTCATTCTCACTCAGTGGGACCATAGATGCTTCCTCAGGTGTTTGAGTTTACATGAAAACAGGCCGATGTATTTCAAAAAAACCCTCAGAACAAATTAGATCCATGATTTTGAAGTTCGAAGGGTCAGTATGTCAAAGATGGGGAATATTCAGGGACAAAAGATCCTCTGTTGCTTTTGCAAATGTGAAGTTTCAGATAGTGTCAGAGTTCACTGGATATCATCTTCGTTGGAAAGCAAAACATCATGCTGTTGCCAAAAAGGCACACATCATATCAGTTTGTATGGCTAGAAGGATAGCCTGTAGGTCAGATGAAATAAGCTGTCAGATCAGCTCTGTACGACTGTGACTTCAGCGCTCACAGCACCAAGTGGCGCAGGACTCAGTGTCCTGTTTGGGTACCACGGTGCTACAAAACAGGCAAATGTGGGGGAGTGAACCCACTGAGGGGAACAACTCACCTGGGCCATTCAAGCAGGAGGATTGAAAAAATTGCAGTGTGTCATCTCGAGAAGAAGGAATTGAGAGAGACATGGCAACTGACTTCAAGTACAGACAAAGATGTACGTTCTTCAAAGAGGAAATGAATAATTACCTCTTAGTATATTACTTCTTGGTGAAGAAAAGGACTACTATCCTATCAATAGTGCCTGTCACTACATGGGCAGTGAGGGGAAGTCCCTCAGTAAAAGGCTTGGCCTTCTGGTCCCTGGAATGGAGAATTGACCAAAGATACCAAGAAGTTGAAAGTATTTTTCACTTGTCTTCACTGTGATGGTGGCTAGGTGAATATCTTAAATAGCGCCAATGACAAGTGGGTAAAAAGTAATTCTAGATTTCTAATCGCTTAGGCAAAATCAATGCTTTCAGACCAGTTAGGCTTGATGAAATTCATGCTGTGATGGTTGGAGAACTGGCTGAAGCAATGTCAGGCCACTGGCAGTGTTCTTTGAGATCTCTAGAGAATGGAGAGGTTCAGAAGACTGGAAAAGGCCAAATATATTGGCTATTCAAAAACAAACAAAATGGATCTGAGGAATTACTGGCCAGCCAGCGTTACTTTACTTCCTTCCCCTGTGATACTGGAACAAATAAAGATTAAGCAGATGACTCACATTTTCCATTTGCCAAAAAAAGAAATCAAGTCAAACCAATCTTTCACGGTAGACTGATAGGCCTTGTGGATAAGGAACTAACAATAGGTGTTATATATTCTGACTTCAGTAAGGATTTTTAATGTTTCATCTGACAGTCTTACAAACAAGCTAGGAAACATGGGAAACTGGATCTACTGAAATCACTGTAAAGAGAGCCTGATGCTGGTTAGAAAACATTAAGACTGGTTTTCAGTGGTACCTTTTCTATCTGGAGAAAAGTATCAAGAAGGAGTCCTGCAGAGATCTGTCCTCAGTGTGGTGTCAATAGTTTCTTCAGTGGTTTATACAGTGGACTAGAAAGTGTGCCTATTACATCTCCATACAACACCAACCTGAGAGGGGTTGCAATGTATTTGGAAGACAAAATTAGTATTCAGGTGATCTTGATCAATGGGAGAATGGCTTGAAAGAGTAGAACATAATTTGCACCATTTAATAAAAGCATGTGCAAAGTTCTGCACTTGGAAAGAAACAATGAGTTTCAAAGTTAGGATGGGGAATAGCTAGGCAGAGACCTCCATTTTTCCACTGGTCCCCATCAGGCCCAGGACCTTCAGCAGAGTACTGGCTACCACCAAACTCAGACTGGCTGAAGGATTCAGAACCCAGAATACCCTTT
Source organism: Phalacrocorax carbo (assembly GCF_963921805.1). Lineage (NCBI taxonomy): Eukaryota > Metazoa > Chordata > Aves > Suliformes > Phalacrocoracidae > Phalacrocorax > Phalacrocorax carbo. The sequence continues at coordinate 85,882,198 of NC_087513.1, read as the reverse complement.
TCAGGAACTGTACAACTGACTTGTCTCACCTCTCCTAGAGTTATTGAGGCCCCCTGATATTTCCATTCTTACTGCTGAAATGTTTACACTTTGCATGCAAGGATCATTGACTTTGCTCCTTTTCCTGCTGACCTTAGATCAGACCCTTTGCTTTCTACCTGCAAACAGAAATATTTGTGGCTTCAGCAGGATACTTATCCACCAACAGCTATAGCTGTGATTGTCCTCTGCCACCACTGCCACTTCTGATTCGTTTAGTTGCATCACAGTCTTTTGGGACCATGAGGGATAAATGGGGCCATCCAACTTTTCCTTCTGTCCCTTTGCTCTGGGTCTAAGACCTAGAAAGTCTCACTCTGCAAGGTTTCTTTCTGTCCCTTCAGGTGGAGTGGCACCTATGCCTCACCCTTAGGCAATGGTAAACTGTGACTGAGCCATGGAAGATGCTTCCTGAAGACCTCCTACAGGCTGTCTTCTGACTGGTGCAAATGATACCATGACATTTTCAGTAGATCAAAGATTGCTTAATGTTGGAACTGTCAGTAATGACCACTGCTTTGCAAGAGTCTTGGTGAGCCTGAAGGCAGCCAAGAGCCAGGGAAAAGAAACTCTTTCAAGGAGAAGACGGGAAGAGAAGAGATGATACATTTTCCTTTAGTGTGCAGGCAGCAGTGATGACCCTGGGTGCCTTCCCTATGGGGCCCATTCTTGCTGCTCAGACTGAAGAAGGGAGGCTGTGGGGACTTTTTTACAGAGCAGTCTTTCAGAGTCCCTGTCCTGAACTAGTAGACCAGGCTGGACTGGTATCACAGGCTTGTTGTCATGAGCAGACCCCAAGACCCTGATACAAATGTTTGTAAATCAAAACTCCTTCATCACGGCTTCTTCACTGCTCAGTCTCTGGTGGCTTTTGGATTTCTGCCTATGCCTTATCTCAATGTTTATGCTCCTCTTCTCCCTGTCTTTGTGCAGTCTTTTTTTTTTTTCCTAGGAGCAACACTGTCAGTCTGTTCTTCTTGAAAGTAATTCAGGATTCTTCCCAAAAGCCTCCTCTCTCTGTCTCTCTTCAGGTGCTCCTGCTAACCCTTGATTACACTGAGCGTATACAGGATTGGTGTTTGGTAATAGTGGGTCAGTCTTGTTTGTCATTCCAGGGGCTTCATTTTGGAAGGGTTGGGTTAGCACATTCATAGTCCTAAGGTGACAACAACTTACAGGCAAGTAGGGAGCAATATCATAAAGCAGCCATCTGGAAGAGTAGAATGTATTGTGCCAGTGTTACATAGTGTGTGCCACCTCGGTCTCCATGTGTAGGAGTGGTTATGTAAATATCTTTTCAAGTGTCGCCATCTTAATGCAGCTGCCTGCCAGATGTAGGGTGCTTCCACATCAGTGCCTGAATGGACGTCTGAAGTGTGCTTTCAAAGTGTATCTTGCAGTAATCCCTGCTTGCTGGGCTTTGGTTGGTACTGCAGAACATAGTTGGTGTGCAAACTAGATTAGTTTCAGGTGGTGCTAAGCTAGTAGGTGGGCTGTACATAGGAGCACATCTCATGCATTTCAACCACTAATTGGGGTGCAGTCCGTGGGACCAGGGAAGACATAATCCAAAGCTCCCCAAATGTGTTTGGTGTGGATGTTGGATTTCCAGCCCCAACTCTTATCACTTTAAAGATTTGCTCCTGTTGAGCCATACTACTTGCGAGCACAGAACTGGCTGTAGATGTTATATGCATTTCCAAGCTCTAAGGAGAGCAGTCAAGAAGACTTGCTGCCAAAGAATAGTGTCTAAAACAGCACCAGACATCAGGTTTTGGACAGATGAACTGTATCTGGGAAGTCTGGAGAAGATCTTGCAGAGGAGTGTATTCCTTTTGAAAAGGAGAAGATGGGATTTGATTCTGAAAATAATTTATTTCTAGCACCCTAATGTCACAGGAGGCAGTACACATCATGCAAACCCCTCTTTGTGCTTTTCCCATTCTTTTAGAGCCTATTCACGAACGAGCTCTAATTTTCCAGGTGGTTTGCTCTTCCTTTGGAATCACACATAGAAGCCTGAAAACTGTGAAGGAGTTGACATTTCTATGGCTTATCTGCAGCCATCACGTACTTTTCAGCTGAATGCAGGCACTTTTAACCTGTTACCGCCAGCTGCAACGTTTTAGTGATCCCAAAGCAAGTAATAAAATAGCAGTCTGTCAGCCAGATGAACGCGTGCTATTCACGAATACTACAAGAATCTCCTGTTCTCCACGTGCCTTCGCAACGACTCTCCTCTCGGGCCAGAGACCCGTAGTCTGCTGCAGGGTGGGCTGCAGCTGTTGTTAGTGCTGAAATCGCTTACCCTGTCTGCAGTTCAACGAGATGAGCGGTGAACTGGACACCAACACCGCAGCAGAACTGCTGATCTAAGTCTATGCAACGTATTTATTGACTCTGTGACATAGTTTTAATGGTAGATTATAACATTAGACATACTTGTGCAGTATATGCACGTACCAAAGCCCGTGCTGGCATGCCCGCCCCGTCCGCCACCGGTGGCACGCCAGGGCGGGAGCGCTGGGCTCGGGAAGGGGCCCAGGAGCTGCGGGAGAAGGGCAGGGCGGGGCGAAGCCGGCAGGCGCGCAGTGACCCGGGTGACGGCGCCCGGCAGTGACACGGGGATGAGCCAGCACCGCCCCCATGGCTGCACGTGAAGAGTTGAAGCCGCCCGGGCGCAGCTCCAGCTGCACCGACATGTCGCCTGCTGTGGGGTGGGCGGGCAGCGGGAGGGACCCGAGTGGCCAGGCCCACGGCCTCTGGCCCTTTAAGGCGCTCTACTGCGACGCTCGCGGGGTGCCTGGCCCTTTAAGAGCTGGCCCCGCCCCCCGCCCCGTGAGCCCTGCGAGCCCCGGCAGCCCCAGGTACGGTACGGGGCGGGGGGAGCCGCGCCGCGCCGTGCCGTGCCGCCCCCTCCCCTCCCCTCCCGTCCCCTCCGCCCGCCCGGGTGGGGCGGGGGTCCCGCCGCCCAGGCGGCTGGCGGGGGGCGGGGGCGCGGCGCTCATAGAGGAGGCCGCGGCCTTGCCGTCCTGGCGAGCGGGTACCCTGTCCCGGTCCGGCGGCGGGGTCAGAGCGGAGGGAGTCGCGGAGGGGGTCCCGCTCCCCGGGGTGGCCGCGGCCGGCGGGTGGAGGCCCTTCCTGGCCATGGCAGCCGTGCCCGCCCGGGCCGCGCTCCGCCTGGCGGAGCCGGCGGGGGAGTTGGTACCTTGGCGCCGTGCCTCGGAGCCCGGCCCCCGCCCCTGCGGGCTCTGGCCTGAGCTCAGGGCCTCCCGGCCTGGGTAGGCGGCAGGCTCCCGGGCCCGCAGGGAACTGGGGGCTGGCGGGTGGCAGCCGGGTCGGGGCCCAGCGCTGGGCGCCCCGGCAGCCGGTCGCTCTGCGTGGTGTTTACCCGGTGTCTGTGCTGCCCCGGAGCCAGGTGCAGGCCCGGTGGGGTTTGACGCCGACCGTCCGTCCCCGCCTGGCGCCATGGCCATGAGGGAGCTGGTGGAACCAGAGTGTGGGGGCTCCAACCCCCTCATGAAGCTGGCCGGCCACTTCACCCAGGACAAAGCATTGCGGCAGGAAGGGCTTCAGGGCCCGCTGGCCTGGCCGCCTGGGGTTCCCGGAGCTGCAGCTGTGAGTGTTGCTGGTTGCTCTGCTTGCTGACCCGGGGCTGGGTCAGTCAGCACGGGATGGGGAGGATGTGTGCTGGTTGAAGGGGGGCATAGGGTGAACAGTACGGGGGCACTGTTAGCGTAGATAGTTGTGGTGTTGCTTTTTTTTCCTGGGGAAAGAGGCCACGGGGTCACTCAGTTTGTCCTACAGTGTTGTGGGGTGAGGGCCTGTTTGTGGAAGCAGCGTTTATGGGTGCTCAGAGGATGTTGGTGGCAGCGGTAAGCTGAATGCCTTACTGTCACAGGCCCTAACCTAGAAAGTGGTGGGAGGCGTGTTGGACAGTGTCACTCAAGGTATTCCTGCTCCTTTTACTTCCACGTAAGCAGGCAGCTAATGCAAGAAAATGCTGATAGCCTAAGTTTAAGCAAGTGGAAGATGTAACCTAATCGGGTCACTGGAGAGGGGCATGGGGTCAAAGCTGTTGGGATAATTGCCCACTATTCCCTGTAGGTATCCAAACCATTGGGAGTGGCCACCGAAGATGAGGTAAGGACAGACTGATGCATGTCCTTACTGCTTTTCTCATCATCACTGTTTGCTATTTTTCCCTTTACCTGATATTAATATTTCCTTCTGACAAGCCCGTTTCTTTCTCTCATGCTCCATGGCTCTGCCTGTTCATCTTCTATGCTATGTTTGTAATCCATCTCTGTCTTTGGCAGCTGGTTGGAGAGTTCCTGCAAGAGCAGAATGCCCCTTTACTGTCCCGTGCACCCCAGACCTTTAAGATGGATGACTTGTTGGCTGAGATGCAAGAGATTGAACAGTCAAGCTTCCGACAGGCACCTCAGCGAGGTGAGGAGAGTTAGAGTTGGTAGAGAGCTGGAAAGGGTCCTGGGGTTTTGGTTAACCTCCTAGCAGGCTGATTCCCATCTGTTCAGCACTTGTGAGATTTTATCTGGAGTATTGTTTCCAGATTTGGGCTTCCTAGTACCCTGACATACTGCAACAAGTCCAGTGGAGATCAGTAAGGTATTCAGGGACTGTAATACGTGGTGTAAGAGGAAAGGCTGAGGCAACTGTGTTTGTTCAGCCTGGGGGAGTGGAGTGTCTAGTTGCTATCTTCAGCAGCCACAGTCAGGATCTTCACAGCAATACCCAGCAAAAGGTCAAGGAGCAATGAACACAAGTTGAGGAAAGGGGACCTGACTAGATGTAAGGAGACATTTCTTCCCTTGGAGGGTGGTTCAGTACTGGAACAGGTGCCTAGGGAGGCTGGGGAATTGCTGGCCTTAGACAAGTTCGGACGTTACCTGATGAATGCCCTGAGCAACCTAATGTGTAGTGTTAACCTGCTATCGGAACACTAGCAACCTCTAGAGATTCCTTCCAAGTGGAATCTTTCTGTGATCTTACTCTAACAAAGAGAAAGGGAAAGATCAGAGGTGATTAGGGCTAGCCTGGAACACTTAAATGACTCCTTTGAGTCCTCCAGTTGTCGCTTCTGTTTTTTTCTTCTTGTAGCTCCAGGTGTGGCAGCCCTGGCAATGTCTGAAAACTGGACTCAGGAGTTCTTGGCTGCAGCAGATAGTGCTGGTGAAGTCTCTTCAGATTACAATGAAGCTGACTGGTCACAGGAGTTTATTGCTGAAGTGACAGGTGAAGGGTCCCTTTAGGAATTACCGTCAAGATGTTGCCCAGTCATATGCCTGTGTGTAGTGGAGAGTTACTGAATATGAAATGGGAGTAATGCTTTGGGCCCAGCAGTCGGTGTTTACTGTAGCAGCTTTAATGGGGAGGGTGGGGGAGTGGGGAAAGCTGCTTTGCGATGGCTTAGCCAAATTGTGAGCAGTGTGGTGTGGAAGCTTTTATTCAGGTGTGAGGGTCTCTTGTTTTCAGCTTAGGTTATTTGGAGAACTTACAAGCAGGCCATTCAAGCTGCTTTTATAAAAATTATGATGTACTGATACAAATTCTGGAGATGGTCTGGTACTGCTTCTTGCTTACATATTCTCTAACTCCCTCTCTTAAGGCTAAATTTGCCTTTGGTATAAAGGTAAATATTGTTTAATGTGCTTCAGCCAAATACTTTGTCAGTTTCATGGGGATAGAGGGTTGTTGCACCTTGGAAATGTGCAAAGTGAATGTTTCTGACCCAAAGGTTAAGTTTTCAGTTTCAAGGAAGCCAGTAGTTTATCTGAAAAGCCATCCTGTGTTGTGTATAGAGCTGGGGCTGGAATAGGGTCCTGTTACTATCCATGACCTAATCTGGAAGTTATGAGTAAGATTTAAATAGATGCTATTCTCTTCTCCAGGAGAGGCCACTGTAGAGAGCCAGGTAGTCCCATTTTTTGACCTTCACTCTTAATGCTTCTGGAAATATAAATCAGCATTTACAAAAGTCTTTGAGAAAGTTCTGAGGAAAACCTAGTGCTTTGTAGGCTGTGCTTTTGACAGAGACTTGTAGTGTGTTGCTATTTTTCTTGACCCACATAGTATCCCACATGCAGCAGATGAATAGGTTGTGAAAATAAAGTAGAAAATCCTGAGGTTAATGTCACCACAATGGCATCTGTATTAATACGCAGTCTGAACCTAAGGCTTGATTTTTACATCAGAATAAACAAAATTAGAAGAAACAAGTGTAAACAAATTTTCAAGGCGTTTTGTCTGTGTGTTAGCTGTGTGTAAAGTGGAGAGAGCAAAATCTGTAGTTAATCTGACTGATGGTCTGCCTGTATTACTCTTCTCCCCATTCTTCCTGATGTCTTGTGTAGATCCACTGTCTGTGTCTCCTGCCAAGTGGGCAGAAGAATACCTAGAGCAGTCAGAGGAGAAACTGTGGCTTGGGGAATCAGAAGACCAGTCTTTGGCAGATAAATGGTGAGTCTGTCTTCTCAAGACTAGTTATTGCTGCTAGGCACTTGGGTGGGTGAAGTTTTTGGATAGGCGATAGAAATCTGCTAGGGCCTGAATGCTTTTGAGTCATTTAACCTGAATTGATGTTCTCAGGCCTTTGGTTTCAGAGAACAGAGGAGAAAACGCTTGGAGGCTGAAGTTTAAGAGGTCCTAGCTTTTCTATTTTCTAGTTCCAGGAAGATATTGTGATCATGTAGGCTAACTTAATCTCATGCCTAATGCAAAGCTCCTTAAAGTGATTTTAGGAGTGAGTTCTGGAAGTTCTAATCAAGCAGAACTTTTTTCCACCGCAGATGCTTTTTAGTTTTGAAAATCTCAAATACTAGGCTCTACTAGTTGTGAACTTTCATCCTTTTGTTCTCCCTATCAGACAAGCCACATCCAGCCTTTCCTCTGCATGTTTCTAGATCCAGCCTTCCAGACCTTACTCTAATATGGTTTTTTTGTAGTAGATTAAAGAACAGTCTATTACTACAGATGTTCTCTGAATAGGTAGGTACCTGTTGACTGCATTCAAGTTCTTCAATTAAAGAAGCAAAACACAAGCAAACAATTCAGGCTTCTTAGATCTTTCCCTAAAAGAGATTATCAATATTTGGATTCTCCTTCCTTTTCTGATACCTTTCTGCAAATGTGGACATCCCTGAGTTATTGCTGCCAGTTCTAAAGACTTCACCAAGACTGAATGTAGTGGTAACACCTGCAACTGGTCCTATCCTGCTGTAAGCCAGACAACATACTGAGTTGTGTGCTTGCTATGAGCCCTCAATCCTCTGCGGAGTTGATGCTTTTCCAAGATACTGTTCCTCTTCCATGAGCATGACCTACCTTCTTTGTTCCTAGATATATGGTCTTGTTTTTGGTAGTGCTAAAACTTGCAATGTCTGATAGCATGTAAGCTTACCAAAGAATCCAGACAGTTCTGCAGAACTGTGCTGTCATTGTAGTTGATTAATTCTGCTACTGTTTGTGTCAGTCACTTGCACAGTTAACCTAGTATCAATTTTGAAATTTTACAGATGGATAAAGGTACTGAATCAGTTAGAACCCCAGCATCTTTGATGAGGCATTGTATCCCTCAGTACTGTTGTCTGGCCCATTGTGTAGACTGTTGATAGTGAAAGGGTTTGCTGTTCCCTGGTATCAGGCTACCTTTTTCCCTTTTACTTCCTCTGAACACAGGTATGAGGAATATCAGCCTGAGGATGATCTTAAGAAAACTGTTAGTGATTTCCTCTCAAAAGTGGATGATCCAAAACTCAAGAACTCTGAGGTAAGAAATTCCCTGACTGGGGCTGACAGATATCTAGTGTGAATAAGGGCTGTGGGGATTTGGGAAGGGGAAAGACAGTGAAGGAATAAAGCTTCCTGCTGTCCCACGTTCCCATTTCTTCCCTCATTTGTATAAGTTGAACCCTACAATCCACTGTAGATACTATCCATCTCTACCACATTACTCTCTACCTTTTCAGGCTTTCCGTGCTGACTTTGCAGAGAGAAGCCCTTTTATTGAAGGGGGGTGGGAATGAGTAGAGGGCTTGTTGGCAAAGCATCTGCCCAGCTCCACCCTTGTTTCATTTCTCTGCCACAGTTCCTAAAGTTTGTCCGCCAGATCGGAGATGGGAGGGTATCGATCGAAGCTAATCAGGTGACCCACAGAGACCAAGATCAGGCAGAGCAATGGGCAGCTGAGTTTATACAGCAGCAGGTAGGAGCCCCAGCCCTATGTGCTCTGAAGGAGGAAGACTTTTTGCCACAGTGCACAGTCTGGGAGAGAGGGAGAATGGCAAGTCCAACTCTCAGCAGTACTCTACTAATAACTAGGCTGGGGGAGGCAAGGGAGGGGCTGTTGGGCTCTTCTTAGCAGAGTCTAGCTAGAAGCTGGGAAGGTATTTGGGCAGTGTGAGTTTCCTCATCTCCTGTAGCACCTGGGAGGAAGGGGGTACCCAAATGAACTCTCTTCTGCTTTACAGGCCATCAGTTCTTGCTGATGGGAAGGAGGGGTCATCACAGACCCTCCTGCTGTTTTGGGATGTGCCCTGAGGTTGCCAAATTCTAAAAAGAAAGGTGTGTTTCTGTTTCCAATCTCCCAGGGGGCATCCGATGCCTGGGTGGATCAGTTTGCACGATCTGGGAACATGTCAGCTCTTGATACGGAATTTGAGCAGGCAAAGACTGCTGTGGAGGTAAAACTGATGGAGGAGGAGGGCTGGAGTACCACCTGAGAGCCCATGGTAGGGTTACCTCACTCCTTTGCATGCTGTGAGAAGGGCGAGAAACATTTAAGAGGGTGCTCTCTGGGTTGTCTATAGAGCTCAGTTAATGGTTGAGGTACTCTAGTCACATTCTGTTCTCCCTTCAGTCAGATGTTGATTTCTGGGACAAACTCCAGGCAGAATGGGAGGAGATGGCTAAGAGAGATGCAGAAGCTCACCCTTGGCTCTCTGACTATGAAGACCTCAGCTCCTCATCATATGACAAGGTAATACAGAATAGGGTCTCTCAGCCCTAGCACTGTGATGGACTGCCTTGAGGAGACTGGCAGTACATCTGCCTTGCAGGTGAGCTCCACAGACCCCAAATGCTGCTAGCATTCCTTCTCACACTGATCTTCTGCTGTCACTTGCACCCTCATCCCAGATTATCTAGAGGTTAAACAAATACTGTTTTCACTCGTGCTTATCTACTGGTGCTGTCTAGTTCTTGTCCAACACCAAATGCCAGTTAGTGCTGGGGTTCTTTGCAATGAGTGCAAGTGTTGTTGCCCACCCCCCCCCCAAGCTGATAGGATTCACGTCAGATGTTTAGTTTCTGTTGCAACTTCTTCCAGGCCTGGTTTAGGGGAATTTTACAGCACAGAGCAGGCAGGCAGAAAAGCCATTGTCCTCTGATCTGCTGTGAATTAACAGAGGATGCAGTGCTTTCTGGTCTGCAGTTTGAGTGTTTCTGATGCAGCAAGACTAGACTGTGCTGTACTGTAGAGAGTGCTTTTCTCCCTAAGCCTCTCCTAGCATTAGCCCCTGCCTGTCTTCCCTGCTAGGGTTACCAGTTTGAGGAAGATAATCCCATGAGAGACCACCCGGATGCATTTGAAGAGGGGCGGAAGCGCTTGGAGGAAGGTGACCTCCCAAATGCTGTCTTGCTTTTTGAGGCTGCAGTGCAACAGAAGCCAGATCATATGGAGGTGAGTGAAAGCAGAGATAATAAGCCTTGGCCAGGTGTCCTGCTACTTGGATTCTTACCTTGTGATGTGTAAGGGTGTGTGTAGAAAACTCGCTTTAGTGTTAGGAGCTGTGCAGGTTGTATGAAAACATCTCATTTTTCTGTGGCTCTGGGTATGTAGCTAATGTATATGAATCCCCAGGAGAGCTGTGGGCAAGGAGGTTTATGACTAAGGTCAGTTACAAAAAGTGTAAAGGCTCTGGCCCAGAGCTGTGTTGCAAAATCTTTGGAGTACAGGAGACTGCGTGGAGCTGACAAGGAGTTCTCATCTCTTAAGTTGCTTCTGTGGAAGTCATAAAGACATTTGCAAGTTTGGAGATGCTTATGGCAGGTAACAGCTTTCAATATCTGTATTAAAGACTAATTCTGAGCAGCTCATTAGACTAGGGGTCCTGGTTAGGTCTTCTGTCTAGATGCCAGGAGAATATGTAACCCAAAAGGGTTGAGAGAGATGGCTTGGGTGTCATCACAGTCTTCATTTGATGCTGTGGGCCAGAGAATGATTGTTATACTGAAGACAAGTTTCTAGTTCCTAATTCATTGAATACTTATTTCCATAAAGCACTTCAGCTTCTGCAGGATGGATTGAGAAATGGGATAATCTGTGCACCTTTCTCCAGAGGTAAAGGACCTGGATATCCTCAGGAGGAAGAGGAAGAATGCAAGTACATCCATGTTGTCCGTTTCTGGAGTGCCTGCCTCAAGGACCCAGAGATGATGCATTCTCAGTGTGTCTGATTCAAGCCCTGCTAACTGTATATGATCAGAAATAAGTAATTTGTTTATCCTGAGGCTTAGATGAGAGTGATCTCTCAGAACAAAGGTTCTTGGCTTTTGGGAATACAGGTATCTAACTTTCTAGAGTACTGCGAGTAGGTGAAAAGTAAGCAGAGTTTTTGGAGATCTACTTTAGCTTTAAAGTGGTCAGAAGGTTTTGCTAGTATTCTTTTAGAATCGGCACTCTTCTCTTAGGCAGTGTGGGCTGCATGCTGAGCATAATGGAGAGGTAGTTAAAACCTTAGGGGAAAAAACCTTGGGCCAATTCTGGCTAGCTGTATTGAAAACATTCTGAATTCTTCTGTTGTGACTCTGCAGAAAGTACAGAAGTCAAGACTTTGCAAATGGTACAGTTATCAAATAGACTTGAACAGTTGCTCTGAAGGAAATGTCATGGTTGCTTTGGTCCAAATCACAACTTTACCTTGAATCTCAGCTCTTCTGCCTGCAGAACACCATGCAGTTTACCACTGGTCAGCTCTTCTTGAGTTGCAGTTAACTATATGGTGAGGCATTAGAGATTTAAGACAGTAGATTGCCTCTTGCTTGTGGTGGCTTGTGCAGTGTGTCTGGGTCTTTGCTAATGAAACAATTTCTTTCCTTAAGATAGTGGATACTATTCAAAAAGTGGGTACTTCATGCTGACAATCCTGCTGACTATGTGGCCTGTCTTTGAGCAATGGGCATGGTTGTCAACATAAAGTGAACAGGTACTTTGGATTTAGTGCCTTAATTATTCCCTATGCCAGCAGCCTGGAGATGGAAGTGGTTTTTGTGTACTGATGTCATGATGATTGAAGATTCAGTAAAATAACAGTGCTTCTACAGTCAGGTCTGACAGTCAACTCCCAAGATTATCAGTTGCTAGTGGACCACTGCACAAGCTTATACAGCTGCCTACCTTGGGGTCTCAGTGATGCTACTATGCCGTTTTGTTCTTAAGAAATGAGATCTGCTTTCCCTCCTTCCTCTGCAGTTTGACAACAGTTAGAAGTGTAAAGTGGGGATTCTGTGAATTAAAAGTGTAAAACTGCCAACAGTTGCTTTGTGATAGATCTCCAGGTAGACATTCACTATTCTTTTCACTGTAAAACGTCAGTTTTATTGGCCTTGAAGACCTATGTGCCACAAAGTCTATATGTCTTACAAAAGATACTTATCTCTGTAGCTAATGTGTATACTTGCATATATTTGGCCTCACTCTAAAAACATGTGTGGGATAATACCATGGATTTAATCTCTGTGTCTGTGGTTTGTCGGCTGATCTCTTTCTATGGATGTGAAGGAGTCTGACTTTGTGCATCTTTATCTTCTCCAGGCCTGGCAATATCTGGGAACCACCCAAGCAGAGAATGAACAGGAGCTTTTGGCAATCAGCGCCCTCAGACAGTGAGTGTTGTGGAAGAGCTGCTGAGCATGACTCTTTGTCTAGTGCATAGTGCCACAAGGGTCATATGGCCAGCATGGTGTGCTCTGTCTTGATTGTGTTACCTCCTGTACCTGGGTGTATCCCAGACTGATTTAATACTGTATTCACTTTCTTTCTTTGACCTGAAGGTGCTTGGAACTGCAGCCTGGGAACCTCACAGCACTTATGGCTTTAGCGGTCAGCTTCACCAACGAGTCCTTGCAGAAGCAGGCATGTGAGACCCTGCGGGACTGGCTACGCCATAAACCGGACTACGCCCACCTGCTGGAGAAGGAACTGCAGGAGAGTGTCTCGGGGACAAACCTGGGGCCTTCTAAGCATGTCCTAGGTTCCCTGCTGTCTGAGTAAGTTAGGGTTACAAATTTCAGCCTTCACCTGAAAGGCTTCTTGGAGGGTTGGGAATGCTCCAGGCAGGAGCAGGGGGAGAAACCCAAGGCCAGCTCTCTCCACAGTACACCAATATCCTTGTTCTGTGCTTTTCCAGCTCGCTGTTCATGGAGGTGAAAGAGCTGTTCTTAGCAGCTGTGCGCAGCAACCCCTCAACTGTGGATCCAGATGTTCAGTGTGGCCTGGGTGTCCTTTTCAACCTTAGTGGCGAGTATGAAAAGGCTGTGGATTGCTTCAGTGCCGCGCTCAGTGTGCGCCCCAATGTAAGAAAGGGCAGACTGTGGATGCTGGAGGTACCTGGAAGTTTAGGGGTGAAGGTTTGGGTGGAGGTGCTGCTTGTAGGAGAGGTACATTTTTGGACTGGAGGAATAAGATAGACATATGGGGAAGGGATCGCTGGCTTGGAGCTTAAAAAGGTCTAGTTTATCTCAACCCTTTTTCTCTGTCCCCTCCTCTAGGACCATCTTCTGTGGAACAAGCTCGGTGCCACCCTGGCCAATGGGAATCGGAGTGAGGAAGCTGTGGCTGCATATCGTCGGGCACTGGAGCTCCAGCCAGGATACATCCGCTCTCGCTATAACTTGGGCATCAGTTGCATCAACTTAGGTGCCCACCGGTGAGCACAGGATGGGCAGATCTGCTGTGACCCATGAATGTGCATGTGTTTGTGGGAGAGACTGTGGTAGGTTACTAGGGCAGTGCCACACTGCCTGCAGCCTTCCCTTGGCATAGGAAGGCCAAGCAAGAGTGTGGACTCTGCCCTGAGATCAGAGTGTCATGCAGATACAGTTGGAGTAGGGGACATCTGGAATTCAGTTACTGTTAAGGGGGAAAAGGGGGAATCTCTAGTGATTCTGGAGCAGGGCAGGATCTGGTGAAGAGGTGAAACTGTTTTGGAGGGGAAGTACTTTAGAAGTAAATGGGGGAGGGAGTATGAGATGTACAGTCTTCTCCAATAAGCATGTATATGTTCTCATGTTGACAGTGAGGCTGTGGAGCACTTCTTAGAGGCTTTGCACATGCAGCAGAAGAGCCGTGGTCCGCGGGGGCAGCAAGGCGCTATGTCTGACAACATCTGGAGCACCCTCCGCATGGCCCTCTCCATGCTGGGGCAGAGTGACCTGTATGGGGCAGCTGATGCCCATGATCTTCCCACACTGCTTCAGGCATTTGGCCTCCAGCAGTGACTCTGGGATGGGCTCCCCTGCGAGTGCAGGGTTGGCCCAGCCCAGCAGTGACCTTCCTTAGAGAGAAAATGTTCACTAGGGTTCACATGTATCTTTGCTCTGGTAGGGCAGATCATTGGCAACTCTCTTCAAGGACCTCCTGCTGAAGTGTGCAACTTCCCCTACCTGTCTGTTGTGGCCTGAGCATCTGAGTGGTTCATGTTATCACCTCCATGGCTGAGTGACACTCTCCTGGTAGGCAGATGATCAAAGTGGGGAGGACAGCAACATCCAGCCCTCTTGCCCAATGCCCAGCTTGGCTATGAGACCTTATGACAGCCATTCTGCAGAGGCTACCTGCTGAATGCAACCTGGATGCAGGTTGCTTTGGTGAGGTGGGATTGCCATTTGGTGAAAGGGTGAAAAATTCTGGGTTTTGAACATGCTTCCCCCATGTATGTGCTTGCATGTGTGTATATGGGTTGCTAGGGAAGACTGGGGGCAGCAGTCCCCTTTTCTGGGTACTGGTAACTTCATAGTACAGCCTCCTAATGAAGCTTTTAAAAATGGAGTACTTGTGCTAGGGAGACAGGTGGAGCCCCTTAGCCTGTCAGGGTAAGAGGAGATCCTAGAGTTCAGGCTTGAGGGAATGTGATAGGAATGAAAGTCTAAAATATAACCTCCCCTCCCAGAATATGGTGAGGGAAGGGTTAAGTCTTAATTTTCACTTGATCATCTGTCACTGTTTTCATATGTGCAGAAGTTCCCCATCTTGTGTGTAACTGAATCTTGTTAATTATAAATATCTGTATATGATTTTATTGGGGAAAATGTTTTTTAATTGTAAAGTATTTTGTATAATAAGGGGGGGGTGAATTAAAATTGCCAAAACAACATCTTTCTCTGTACCTCTGTTGGAGCTGCATGCAGGGGGTAGTATAGATCTTGGGCGCGGGGTGGGGGTGGTATAAGCCTACTGGTTTTCTAAAGGTAGATCAGAGTCTCTCTGTTTCGGTCTCCCTTTTTGACCCAGGTTTTGTTTTATTGATAGCTCATATGCAGATGAAGCTTAAAGGACCTAATTTTGCCATATCTTCAGATTTCAGTTCTGTGAGCCAGCAGAAGAGCCTCCCTGTGCCAAAAGTGCTGCTCTTCCTTGCTTAGGTTTAGGGGTCAGTGAAGCACTTTTTTTCATTTACTTTCTATCTGCAGTGAGGGAAGCTGTGTCACATTTTATCACCTCTTTGAGGAACCTGACTGCTGCAGTAGTCAAGACCAGGAGCTTAGGCAGGGAGCACTTACCCTTCAACTCTTCCACAAGGCACCTGTTTCTTCATACCTCTACACCTGTTTTTCTCTTGCTACTGTAACAATCAGGAGCAGAAAGTGTGTGCAAAGAATAGCTCTGCTGTATGTTTTCTGATCTTTAGTTTCCCCTGTGTCTCCCATCCACTCCTGTGGTACTGGAACCTAGGTGCACTGTTCTGAAATTGCTGTAATGCATGCAAAACAACTTGATGCATGTGCTGTCTAAAAGGAAGACAAACACTGGTTCTGCATCCTGCTCACACACAGAGCTCTTGGTCAGAAGTTGTGCCTTTTGGTTTTTACTGATCTCAATCCTTCTGTCAGATTCTTCTCTGCTCAGCAGAAGAAAATATGATTGTGTATGCTGTTCCTCACCTGCTGTCCAGGTGTTCCACCTTCCCCAATCCTCTGCTGTCCCTCTCGCCACTGCATCTTTGCTGCACCATGTTCTTCTCTGTTCACACTCCCATTATCAGTGCTTGGCCTTTCCTTTTACTCATCCTCAAGCACCATTAATGCTTCTCCTTGGCTTCCTAGTTGTCTATTTCCCTTGCCATTTGGCTTAATGTCTTTGACTTTGCACTTGGTGTCCTTCCCTATCACACATCCCTTCCTGTCCCTGCAGCTAGAGTAGGCTGTCACCATTTGTTCTCTTTCCCTGTAAATCATTCTTGCTTTCTTCCTTCCCTCCCTCCCACCTTAAATTATCTCATAGCATCTGTGCTACCTTTGCTGAGGCCAGGTCTTCACCTAGACACTAGGCCCTTTTTTTTTTTTCCAGGGCTGAGTGAAGATTGAGCTGCCTCTGTCCAGACCATGTCTAACCTTGTCCTGTTAAGAACTGTCTTTGGAAACAAATTGTTGGTGCGGGGAACAGCAGCTGTCCAATTGTATCTGCATTCTGGTTCCAGTTCACACTTTTTGCCTGCCCTCTGCAACCCTGTCTCTGGCCTCCTCTGAACCAGGCTTGCACTGGGGCTCTTTAAGTATCTTGAGCCTAGTTTGCCTTTCCAGCCACATCCACATCTGTTTCCAAGCTCTGTTGTGCAGCGAGGGGTGGGTAATAGGTGCTGAGCATTTTAGGTAAGGCAGTGCAGGATGTTTGGAGGTCTCTAATCCAACCCCTGCTCACAAGAGGCCTGACTTGAATGGTAGATCTTAGCTGAGGACCTTATAAATGATAGTGCTCTGCAATTGTTGTACTTAATGTACTTTCCCTTCTTGTACTTTCCCCAGGATACAGAATAGTGGCAGGGCCTATCACCAGTAAAAGTATGTGATGGATCCCAGCAGGCCCTTCTTTGTTCTTTACCAAATCCATGGGCGTTACAGGACACAAACTAGATCTTTCATCAGGCCCTAAGCATGTGGTCAAAGGGGATGGTTCAGTACATATTCTTCCACTCATGGTTCTTGCTATGTTTCTGCTATATTTATTCCTTCAGTGTTATATTTATTTGCTGTTTAAGGCCCCAAGAAGTCTTAGAATCTCTTGTCTCTTGGTGTTGGCCTTACTCAACACCCGGCTGGGAGATACCAGCAAATGAAAATTTGTGCTTTGAGATTCTTATACCTGTAGCCACAGTGTTCCTCATTAGCTTCCATACTCGTCAGTGAAGTGGGTGTGCTGCCACTGTATACTCTACCACTGCAGTTTCCTCATCTTGAGCTGTTGAGCTTCATTATGATCCTGGATTTTCTTGAGTTACAACTCCCTGATCTCTTGTTTTGGGTCCCAGGCTCCTTCCTCTTTTGCCTGTGTGAGCTGAAGTCTTTCTAGTCTGGCAGGGGCTTCAGACCAGTCCTTCTCTAGAGGAGTGCTCTGGGGGTAGTGACCTGAAGCGGATATTCATGGGAAGAGTGTAAGGGCAAGCATATAGTGAGTACTCTTGTATTCTCTAGGAATCTGCTGCTTTAAAGGCTGCCTGACCCAGAAGTTGCATCAGTATGCTTGTTTAATAGCCTTTGGTAAATTTGGTCTTTACGATTTTTAAACCAGGTGGTGCATTTGGCCTCTAAAATGTCTTGTGGACACACAGAAGAATTGCGTTTAGATATCTAAAGTGTTGTCTTTTAAGCCTGGTACATCTTCTTTTGTGATCTCCTACTTCTGGTACTGTAGGACATAGCAAATAATATGCTTCTCATATGGTCCGTGCCTCCCCAGGGGGAGCCCTTTCCCTACTTCTGTACCCCATGCTTCTGTATCTCTTCTACTTTTACTGTATTATTGCCCATATTTCCTTCATGCCCTAGCCTGCCTCTTTTTCCTCCTCGTTAGTTGGTCCTTGAATCTCAGAAATCTTTTGGCAGGCCAGTCTGCTACTGAGGAAGGACTGAAAGCATCACAGCAGCTCTTCCACCTGCAGCGGCAAAGAAGAAACAGAAACAGGCCTGCAAGACAGACCACTTTGTCAGAGCAGACTCTGGCAACTTCTCCATAGGGTAGTTCCTTTCTGCGTAGGCATGTTTCCTTCCTCTCACAAAAGATGAGAAACCTTTTGATGGTCACCATTATACTTAGTATGACAAAGCATTGTCTGGTATTTTCTGATGCTTTTGGATGCCTGATGTGAAACCTTAAAACTCTGTAACTGTCTATGACTTTAGGAAGAGTTGTAGGGTATAGAGATCCTCTGAAAATCAGTGCTGGATGGGTAGGGTTTCTTGAAACTTTTCCAATTTCTCTGTTGCATTTCTTGGGCAGAAGGTGACACCTAGTGTTGAGTCGAGGGCAGGTCAGTCTGTCACACTCTTAATTGGACCAGGCAACTAAACGGTTTAGGAGCACAACCTGCTAATAAAACATGAGAGGAACAAAATGCTGGATGCATTTTTCTGAACGTGTGACACTTGTGAGCTGGAGAGGTTTTCCCAGCCAAATGTGGTGCTGTGAAGCCAGGACCTTTTGAGGATCCTTGACTTTTTTTTTTGTTTGGTTGGGGGTTTTTTTGTTTGGTTTTGGGGTTTTTTTCTTCCCCTGGTAGTAAGCGCCTAATTAGACTGGGCCTTTGTGTTTGTGGAGTCCAGCTTAGCAACCATGCCATGGAAACCCATTTGCACACTTGTTAAACACGGGGACAGAAAGCAACCCAGTTGAGTTTCTGACATTTTGAACTAAAACAATTATTAATGGATAGTCTGTTGCCTTTTCCTTTGTCTGGGAAGGGGAGACTTTGGGAAGGAAATAATAGTTAGAAAAGCTCTTCCCTTTCCTTTCTGGCTTCTGTGTCTTGTCAAGTGAGACTTAGAAGGTTTTTGTCAGTCTGTATTTGCTATGCCTCTCTTTCCAGCACATCTTTTGTGGGCCTCCCTCCCAGTGCTGTGAGTGGATATGCAGCACTCATCCACTAGGATGCCATCATCCCACTTCTAGTCTTTGCTGAAAATGTAGTGTTGTTCAGTCCACTTCATTGAGCACTTGCAATTGGGGAGTGGCAAACAAAGAGGGAAAAGAAGGGGAGTTTGTGTGAGATACAGGAGGCATTTTTTTTTCCCCTCAAGGTTTTGGCAGTGATTGCATTAATTGGTGGGTGGGCTGTTCATAGCTTGGGCTTCTGTGGTCTAGTTGCATGTTCCTGTGTTGCATTTTTGGGGGCTGTTTTATTTGAGAAATGGAAGTCTTAGAGCCAAAAGTGAGAAAGAGACTCTTTGTGATGAAGAATTACTTTACCAGTCCTAACACCTACTAAAAGAGTAGAAATTAAAAAACAAAACCAAAACAAAACACAAAAACCCCTCCAGAACAAAGAAATCAGTGTCCTGCTGCCTTGAGGTCAAAACTACTAGACAAAATAGCAATCAGAAACTGGGGAGGTGCAGTTCATGTGATGTTTGTTACTTTAAAATAAGGGGTTTAAAAAAAATAAGGAATAAAAAGATGAGTAATTACTGAGATACAAACTAAGGTATCCACTGTGGTGGAGAGGGTGGGAACACAAGAAGATATGCAGGGGGATGGAGTTTGTTAATTTGATTTTTCTACTATTTTAAGTTTTCTACCATTGTGAAGTGGGTGCATACGTGACATCCACAGCTTTAAGTGAAACTGTTTTATCGCCCTGCAATCTAGTGGAAAATATACTCCAACAGCGCAATGATGATGAAGCCAACCACAGAGGAAATAAAAGTAAATAAATACATAAGACTCTTGATGTATTTGGAAATGATTCTATGGGAGAACAATAACAAAAAAAATCCCTCACTTTTAAGTCTCAAAAAAAAAAGAAAACCAGTTTTATGAAAAAGATAAAAATATTTTATTCTGATTGGGAGCAAAAATTACTAAGTCTTAATTTGTTCAAATGTTTTTTGCATAATGTATTTCTGCACATTTTTCAGAGACTCTCACACTGTCTTTTTCAGATCTTGAGATACTGCTCTATCAGTAGGAACCCGGTGTGGGAAACATAATTTCCTGTAAGAAAAAACAGAACACAAAACTGAAACACAAAAAACCGCACCCCCAAGCCATAAATATTACCAATCTCAAACTCCTAGCCTTGCCCTGTGGTATTCTGCTTTGTTCAGTGGCTTACTTCCTTGTGCGTATGCTTTCCATATACGTGAGATGAGCAACACTGAAATCCATTTAGTTTTCAATCCCAGTAACACTAGTAAAGGTGGTCATTAGAGCCAGGAGCTCATTTCTTTCTGTGAGCTTAGGAATGTTTATACAGAGACCCCAAGCAGGGGTCCCTGAAGTATCCTACAGCGGGGTTCATTGTAACAGTGACTCTGAAAGAAGCTTTGCTGGTCAAAGGTTGACATTTGAGGTCATTATATTTAATGACAGCCTAGAGCAGTAGCTGCTCTGTAGCTGTAAGCACAGCTATGTATTTCTTTCTTGGGAGTTCTGGTGTATGAAAAACTGGCTTGTAGCTTCTATCTCCTTGGTTTGCCTCAGAGGACTGCTCACAGTGCCTGGCCAGTCTGCCCATACCCAAGGTATATTTAAGACCTACTGCTACCAAGCTTGTGGGTAATTGATTTTCTTGCTCCAATAACTACTAAATCTCATCGGAGTCCTTGTTACGAGCTTTCTCACATCTGGTGGTAAGGGAGGGAATGCTTTCCTCTGAGGGTGGATCAGCACCTGGAAAGGCTTGGAGATGTTCAGGAGTCACCTGGGCAAAGGGCTGAGCAGCCCCAGGTAGGTTTAGATTCAGCCCAGCTATGAGGAGGGGAGTTGTACTCAAGACCTCCAGAGGTCCCTTCCCACCTATATCTTTCTGTGAAGCTAAACAGCTAATCATTTGCTTTCACTGGCAGGGCAGCTTGTTCATTCTTTTACACTGTTATCATTCATCAGACTGTTGCTTGATTTCAAAATTCAGACACGGCTAAGGCAAAATAAGCCTTTAAAAGGAGGTCTCTTCTTTTTACTGCTGTGGGTATTTGGAGGATGTAGATTGCTCTTGAACTAATGAAGATTCCATTGTTTCCTCCCACTGTAGTACAGCATGCCAGCCAATTAATGTGTCTGAAAATATATTACAGAGTAAACCTGCAATATGAAAACAAGCAAAAATACTGCCACTGTAGCTCTGCCAGAGCCTCCTTGCCCAGCTTTACCAGCTCTGCATCCCTGAGGCTGCTCAAATGGCTATTTAGGTGAGAAGGGGTAAAGTGAATTTAAAAAAAACTACTTGAAGGCCACCTCTGTCACCTGAATATCTCACACAGAAACCCTGTAGAAAACTGACGTTGTGTATTATATGTGCTTCCCAGGTAAGCAAAAACGTAAACTGCAGCAAGCAAAAAAATTCTACAGCCCACGCATTACAAAATACTTCGATATGTTTTTATTACTGTGATTAAGCTGGCTTCTGGAGAAGAAAGACAAATAAGAATCAAAGCTCTAACATTTATCAAGATGCTCGCTCGTCAATGGACTTTTGAACCAGAGCAACAAGATGACTGGTTGTAGGAAGATTAAAACCAAAATGAAGTAGTTAGTGATTTTTGACCCCTGAGGGTAATATTGGCCATTTCTCAGTTCTGTTAACTGGGGTGTTTCACAAGACTTCTGTGCAAGCTATAAATATAGGCAATTGAGCTGCCTCTCACACACAGCAGCACTGGACTGAAGGAAGTGCCATCAACTCTCCCCATCCAAGAAGCTAATATCAAGGTGAGTTGCACGCTTTTTACATGCAAACTTTCAATGTCTTCTTGGGCAGCTACTGTGAATTGCAGTTGGAGAGAAAGAGGTTTAAGTGTTGGGATGAGAGCTGCAACATGTATGTGAGGGTCTGATGTCTGTATTTGCAGAAACTTAACACATCTTTCAGGTGACGAGAAGGCAGCTGCAGGATAAACATGCCTTACAAAAGGAGACGGTGGAAAGAGTCATTGCTACAAAATTCCAAGGGGTGAAAGTGAGAATATTTTACAAATTAATCTTGGGCATAGGATCTTTATGTTGTGTCAGCAAAATTAACTGGCTTGTTATTATTATTACTTTTTCTATAGGCAGAAGGTCATTATAGTAGTGCTCAGTCAATAAATTAAAGTTTGGGTAGCCACAGCCTCCATAAATACAATTATAACTGTGAAAAAATGCTTAAATGTTTTTGATCACATAGTGAGATTTTTTTTTTAAAGTGAGATTTAAGTGAGGGGTTTTTTTAATGATGATTATGTTGCTCAGGTCTTGCAATTTTAGTCTGACTTTTAATCTTACTTACTGATCTTCTGCCATTCCTTCACAGAATCAACCAGAGTAACTGCTTCTTTCCCTCAAATATATTTGCCCTGAAATCTAAAACTTTGCTTTGATGACTGTTGCGTGATTTAGAAAGGGAGCTGTTATCTTAATTGGCTGCTCATTTCTGTTCCTGCAGCTGTTACTAATAAATACTGTGGTTCTTTGTCTGATTCCAGATGACTTTGTGTGGAATTAGTATTTGTTACAGTGCTACAAAAGGACATTCACAACCTGAAATTTAGTCTGACTCAAAGAGCTGATGCTTTGAACTTGATTGCTTCTCAGCTTATAAGAGAAGGCATCTCTTGATTTCAATAGAATTTAATATAAAAAGAGAAAGGAAGTATTTCAGTGAGTCTAAAAGTTCAGTTCTGGCCTTAACAGAATAGATTTTTTTCCTATTTACAGTACAAAATGCCCTTTCATTTAGATAATAATTTAATGTCTCACTACTTCTTTACTTGTAATATTATGTGGATCATGGAATCTAGCCAAACAACAAATGCCAATTTCTAAAATAATTCTCAAATGCAGTGTCAATTATCAACTGAAAGATTTATCACCAGTTATATATTTTATTTCATTATTATTTAGGATATACCAATAATATGTTAAACTAAATGCTCAGGTGTCCCTTGCACATATACATAAACCAACACACACCCCTAAATAAAACTGGACAGTTTTGGTGTACATATCTCATTTTACTTTTTCTTCCAAATTAAAATTTCTATGTTATGCCCTCACTCTTTTCCAGCTGCTTCTATATTTATCCTTTGCAAAAAATGTTTTACTCTTCCTTTTTTCCTTTTCCCCCCTCTCTCCAGCATTTTGTGTCTGGTGCAAAAAGGCTTGTTACAAGCATTGCTTATTTTCTGGTTTCCTTTTCTGCAGGTTGTCACCCAGCTCCTACAGCAAGAAATCCGAACTACAGAAGTCCTACTGAGATGGGAAAAATAATTGTTTATGAGCATGCCAACTTCCAGGGTTACTCCAAAGAATTCACTGGTGACATTGCCAATCTAAAAGATGTAGATTGGAATGATTGTGTCTCCTCAGTAAAAGTAATTGGCCAGCCTTGGGTGGCTTATGAGCACCACAACTACACAGGCCAGTTACTGGTATTTGAGGAGGGAGAACATGGCTTTGTTGGTCAGCAGATGAATGATAAGATCACTTCTCTGAAGGTCATCACTGAAAATCTGCACAATCCCCAAATCACTCTCTATGAACACGCCCATTATCAAGGGAAGAGCAGGGTGATAAAAGAACCAACCAATCTGGGTAGGGGACATGACAATGACACCATATCTTCTCACAAAGTCCAGAGAGGTGCCTGGCTGTTGTGTGAACACAGTGATGGCAGTGGTTTTTGTTACATTGCGCGAGAACATGAACACCTTCCAGATTACAATGCAATCAATTTCAATGACAAGCTTTCATTTCTGCGTCCCCTTCTTCCTGGTAGGGATTGTGGTTGTTAGACTGCAAATCCTGCAATCCTGAGGGAACGTTGCACCTGCAGCTAGCATTCCAATGTCCTGTACTATGTAATGTAAAAAAGCATTGCATGTTGCTTCTGCTGCTAGATGCATAAACAAAATGTGAGCATATAACCAGCATCACTCACTTTGTAATTTGTTTTACAACACTCCTGCTTTACCATGGCCTCTGCCATTTTGTGTATTTCATTTAGTGTTATTGCCATTAAAGAAGCTATTGAAAGCAACAATGGGTCTATTTTATGTATTGTTTGTGGTTTAATATAGGTGAATATTGACCTTTCATGATGAGATATCTCTATGTGTTCAGAGAACGGTTCACACCATCATTGGTAAACATTCTTCATGGATCTCCTGAAAGATTTTACCTCGTTCCTTTCTCACTTGTCAGTAACAATGGGTTCAGGCTTGACTCAACCAGACTTAAAGTCTTGGTGAGTATTGCTGTGATCCCAGCCAAACTCTCACCTGCAGACTTTACTTAATTATCACAAGATTGATTGTATCTCAAGGCATTGATCATACTAATGATAAAGTCTACTACTGCTCTCAATTATGTAATCAAACAGAAAGTTTTGATAAATTTGAACTGATCGATTTGTTGATTACAATAGGAAAACCTGTCTGATTTTTTTAAACCTTTTTTACCTTGATATGAGATGAGGTATCATTTTGAAATCACAGTGTTTCAACCAGAATGGGAAATTCCCTTTCTTCTAGAGGAAATTCCTTTTCTTCTAAAGGAAATTCCCTTTCTTCTTCATTGTAAGGGTGTTTTACCATTGTAACTAACTCGAGAGTCACTACTTGGTGTGTTCTACCACAGGCCAGACTTAAATGCTACATCAGGTAGCTCAGGGCCCTCCCAACACACAAAGCAGTGCCAGGGGTTATTGGTGCTACAAGCACACGAGGAATCCCAGCAGGCCCTTCTTTGTCCTTTACTGATTCCATGGGCATCACAGGGGACAAACTGGATCTTTCATAGGTCAAAGAGGCAAATGGAGGATGAAGATGCAAGCTGCAAGAAGTGGCAAGCCACAGGAAAAGGGTTGCTTAAGCATCTGTAGTTCAGTGTTTTGCAAGCCCCAGAGCAGCCTGGAGAACAACCTGCTGTTCAGTGTTCTTGTAGGATTGTGACTCTGTATGTTTCCTCTGAACCTCCAAAGCAGTGCATTAAAAGCTATATGACAGAGTCAACTTCAAAATACAAGGCCTTCTTGCAAACATGGGATCACTAGCTACTTCAAGAACTGTTTTGCCATGTACAAGTTTACCTCCAGAGCACACAGTTGCAGTTCTGTGTCATTACTGTCTAACAGCAGCTGTACTCTCTGAGCCATGTATTATGACAGTTGTCACGCAGCTCCACATTGCAATGTTTATATAGCTGTGTGCTGAGCTCATGTTTGCTATGTTTTTCTTGTATTTATAGCTAAAAAAGAAGCCCAGAACATGCTGCGCTATCATCTGCTGGGCTTTGTTCCTATTTTGAAACAAACACGGCAGGCTGTGCTCACATATCAACCACTTGTGTTCCTCTGCTAGGCTCATGTGGACAGATGCATTGGTGATAGCTCAGTCTCCATGTGTTTTGGGACACTTCTTACTGCTTTGCAGCCAATTTCAGGTTTCCTTGTTCTATTCACCAAACATCTTCTTTTAATGGGATTTAAAAATCAATTTTAAAGAACATGGAGCATTCTCCCTACTCTAGGCAAAAATAATTTGGAAACACTGACCACTCTGCAGACAAAGCCAGGTGTGCCCAAAGAAAGGCGATAGTGTATTGGGAAGGAGAAAGCAAGCACTGGTATGTTCAAATGTGGGCTGTAGCAATGGTATTGGTGCTAGTATGCAGTGTTTCAGCCTTCTCAGTAAGGTAAATTAGACTGTGCAGAGCTCTGCTTTGTTACCGCTAGACTTCTTCGAGAAGGCCCAGGCACAGACTTTGGGCAGTATATAACAAAGCTGCAAAACACCAATGCACTTTATGTTTTTTTCCCCTGTATTAATGCAACTCTCCAATATTAATACCTTTTGGAGTGGCAAATCAAGATGCAAATGTCATGTTCCACCCAAACCAATTTGAGGAACAAATGATTTTGGAAGTCTTATTGAATTGCCTTGGTCAGGTCTGAGGGAGCCCCTTCCGCATCTCAGCATAGTAGTGATGTTAAATGGCACTGTTAATAGGAGAAAGATTACTTAGGATGTCTCTCATTATCTTTCCTAGGAAATACACCCAATGATAGTTCCTTTGTGAAAAATGCCATTTCCTAAAGAAGAAAGAAGGTATTATCTTATTTTCTTGGCATATATAATTGAAAGTTTATTTACAGCTCTGAATCAGATAATTGTTACCTCTGAGTTTTCCCTGTTTCTTTTGGGCAAAGAAAAGACTACATTACCTCCCAAAGTTGCTGTTACTCTGTGATTTTAGCCTGTTCATATTCCTGACTGTCTTTGGTTCTCCTGGCCACCAGAGAGGGGCTTTTCTTTATTTTGTGGGTGGAGGGGCTAGTTGCTCTTAGGGTGCAGTGCACTTGTTAGGGTGCAGGCAATTTCTACACTGCTCAGATAGCAGTGCCCTTGAAATCATATTCTCTAATCATCCTCGCCCCTCACCCTTGCGGGAGGCTTTAAGAGGCATCTCAAAAGGACACTACATGCTCCCTGGCATTCCGTACTGTATTTCTCATGTAATGTGCATCCCTATAAAAAAGTACTGTATGACACTTGCTCAGGAAAGACTAGAGCACTGGTATCCAATCTGCCTTCAACACAGGGATAAACAGTATCTGGAGGACCTATTAAACTAGGACCCTGTTAAACTAGGCATGATACAGAGTAAAAAGACTGCTTCCAAAATAAAAAATCAGTAAAAAACTTTCACAGAGGGGATTACTACTAATCCACACTGAAGTGCAAATGGACATTTGAACAGAATGCTGAGTAAGGAAGGCTTGTAACCTGTGTTATACTAAAAGGAGATGTCTAGAGAAGAAGGCTCGAACACCATGGGTGTAACTAAGAGGTGATACATAAACAGACTGAACTTTTCTCTGCTTGGTTAGAAATGTCTGCAGAACAAGTTCAGGCATGTTTGCATAACCACAGAATATAAAATTTGGGCTTAAGGTCAGAGCTTGTCTTCCTAGAAATAGCGTGATGATTACTCATTAACCACTTATTTTATATGAATGCCGTGTTGCGTTGCTGATTAGATAACAGGTTGTTTGGAAAACTTTCCTGGAGCTGATTCCTCACGCTGATTCTGCTCTCAGCTCATGGCTGGGCTTGGTGCAGTGATGGATAGTGACTCTTGCCTGACAGTACACCAAGTAACTTCCCTTCCATCTGTGGTGTTTAAAGTAAGAAGTACATTTGGCATGACTGTTGTGGTTTAGCCCTAGTCAGCAACCAAGCACCCCACAGCTGCTCGCTCACTCTCCCCTGGTGGGATGGGGAGAGAATCAGAAGAGTAAAAGTGTGGAAACGTGTGCATTGAGATAAAGGCAGTTTAATAGGCAAAGCAAAAGCCGTGTGTGCAAGCAGAGCAAACCAAGGCATTCATTCACTACCTGCCATGGGCAGGCAGGTGTTCAGCCATCTCCAGGAAAGCAGGGCTCCATCACGTGTAACAGTTACTCGGGAAGACAAATGCCATCACTCCAAATGTCCCCCCTTCTTTCTTCTTCCCCCAGCTTTATATACTGAGCATAATGTCATATGGTGTGGGACATCCCTTTGGTCAGTTGGGGTCAGCTGTCCCAGCTGTGTCCCCTCCCAACTCCTTGTACACCAGGAGAGCATGGGAAGCTGAAAATGTCCTTGACTAGTGTGAGCGCTACTTAGCAACAACTAAAACATATGTTTTCAGCACAAATACAAAACATAGCTCCATACTAGCTACTGCAAAGAAAATTAACTCTATCCCAGCTGAAACCAGGTCAATGACTTATAGACTCTAGATCCAAGTTTCATCCAGAAAATATTGCATAAAAGCTAAAATCTTTAAATCCCTGTGTACAATCATTAACTAAGAAGTACATTCCTCCTCTCTTCAAAACTGTGTAACACACACATCACATCACTGCTTACTTCCTGTTTTTTTCCCCCTCACTTACACCTGAAGTTACTGTTGCGCATATGAGAACTGCTCATGCAGCAACCTATACTCAGGTGACCCCACAGGAGTAATTTGCTCTCAGAAGTGAAAATGTACAGAGCTTAAGGCAGCACAAATATTAATTTCCACAAGTTTGGAGGCACTCTGAGGAGAAGCTCCACAGAGGTTCAGCCAGCTGCATATACAACATCACAATTTTTGGCTGCCCCATTGTCTAGAGGAGAAAGATCCTGCTGAAGGACTTCAATTATAGGTTAAAGAATGCATCCTTTTTAACACTGGTTTGGCACTACACCTTGGTTCAGAGGGGAACCTATGAACAAGTTTTGAAACTCTTACTGCAAAGGAAGTACATCAGGATAGTGTAAATACTTTTACACATATTAACATGCAGGCAGTTTTTATTTCACATTTGAATGGAGAATGTAGCTGTCGAATGAGGGCAGAGAGCAGCTTTCAAAATCCTGGTTAAAAGCTTTGGAGTCACACAAATGTTAATATAAGGAGAGAGTAACCCATAGCCTGTGTCTCAGGGTGGAAGAAACTATGGGGCCATAACTCCAGGCAGATGATCAACACCAGGCCCATTTATTTCAGTCTTTCAGGGCTCTGACGCAGCTCCTTTGGATCAGCTGTGCAAATGAGCTGCTCTAACTCAACCTGTAGTGGGAGCTCCATTGCCCAGGCAGTACAGAATCAGAGGAGCAGAGGAAAACGACAAGACAGTATATTCTGTTGCACAGATCTTAATCTCTTTTTTTGGCTGAATGAGTAAACATTCACTTGGGGAAACTCAAGCTGTTTTTCAAATACAGAACTCTCAAACTTGCTGTTTGCAAACTTGCAAGCTTTCAGTGTTGCTTTCTGTTCTGCTCATTCAATCCAGTGCTGGTACTCCCCCAGCTTGACATTACAGCATCTTTTAATCTATGTATCCAACACTGAAAATCCATTGTAGGAAGCAGGCTGCAGCAACTTCTTTTTTTTTTCACAGGCATCTTCAAACAGGTCTTCCCTTTACCCAGCAACACGGCCATCCCACCTTCAGTTTGGTTGCTGATTCTTTCCTTTAAATTCTTCTTTGTCAGAATATTCCTCCCACTAATGCTGTTGTGGTTTCTTGGCAGTGCCTTATTTGACTTTGGTTTAATCATAGCAATACTATGGCAAAACTTAAATGAGATTCTCCATCCTTGTAAATCAAATCTCAAAAAATGTTAAGCAGTAATGAGAGACCTTCCTTCAGAGATCCGTACAGATCACCAGGAAAATAATTGCGACAGTGAAATAAGCACAGCTGCAGCAGGTTATTCCTAAAAGGAATTCCACTTCTTGGAACAAACTTGTCTTTGTCTTTTGTATAGCCATAAAGCCCTATTCCTGTTCACACAATGAGACATACCTGGGGTGCAGTTCATCCAGCTAAACACAGTCAGCCCTGGACCTTAGCACAGACTCATCCTGAATCCCCCAAACCCCTGGCATGTGTATGATGTCTAGGCCCCTTAGGCAGATGCACTCAAACAGTTAAAACTACTAAGTGGCTGCTGTAAGACACCCTCCCAGAGCAATAGGACCTACCTGGAATAAAACAGCTTGTTATGCATAGCTTCAGCTGCCTCCTGTAATCTACATTAGCTCTTTTACATGTTTTGTTTCCTTCCCATGCCACTTGTAAATGTTACCATTCTGCCAAGACAAGAAGTGTCCAGGTAAGATTTTGAAGGGGTTACTATGAGCATGAGGTCTTATCTGGGAACTTGGGAAAAGTCAACAAAGCTTTCTTGTAGTCAGGTAGCTAATTTCCTGTGCTTGCAGGCATGAAACACTTGGCATAGAAAACTGTGTTATTATCAAAGGAAGAAAAGAGAAGTCCAAAATGGTAGAGAAATAAGGTAATACACAATACTGCAATACTTAATTCCCAAATACCTGTGACTGTCTTACAGTCTCTCCCCCTAGCGATGCAGTTACTAGGCCACCTGGTTGCCCTTCCTCTCTTGCAGTAACACTTCACATAGCTGAGGACTGGTCTGTCTGTGGCTGTGATGCCCAGCTGAAGCTGTGTTATCTGCAGTGAGGCTTGCTGCCTCTATCAGCTCCCTGTGGCTACCTGCAACTATTGTTCTCTTTTTCTCACCCACTGATACAGTTGATACAATCGTGGCCGCTTTCCCAACACTTCCAGTTACCTCAGCCCCTTGCAGAAAACATTTTTGTAGTTACATGGTAACAAACCTTTCTTTTCAACACTGCTTCCTTTCCCCTAGCTTTATAACCAGCACTTGTACAATCTCTCTATTCTCTAGCTTTCTGAAAACTCCTACCCAAATTTTTTTCTTTTCCTGTTTAGGACTAACTTCTGTATATCAAATCTTGTGAATTAAGAAGGATCATTACTTCTCCCAATCCCATTTAGACATAATTATAATTGTAATGGGGCATCTGAAATGGATGCAGTATTCCAGATGTGGCCCCATCAGTGCAGAGAAGATGGGAATAAACTCTCCCCTTACTCTTCAGGCTACTCCTCTCCTCATGCTGTGCAGCATGCAGCTGGCCTTCTCCAACATACAATTGCCTGGCTAGCTCATGTTCAACTTCTTGTCCACCAACAGGGTGGAGTGAGAAAGAGACAGCTCAGAGACAACTAAAATTCTTTAATTTTTCTGTGGATGCATATACTAAACACCATTAAGCTTGGGGTAGGGTAAAACCTTTACAGCAACAGCGAGTGCAACAGCTACTCTTCAAAATGAGTATAAAAAAAGGATTAAGTTGGGTGAATGATCAATGAAACGCTAGATCCATCCTGCAATTTCACCTCCTAACAGAATCATTCTGCAATCTTGTTATGCTTTTCTTGGCTTAGCAGCAACCTGTTCTCCTAACTGTTGACCCTATAGTGAAATTCTGCTTAGAAGTTCCAGTCATTGATGAGAAGGAAAGGGACAAAGAAAGGCAAGAAACAGTGTGCACCTGTTAGATCTCAAATGCTTTGAACAATTAATCGTTCCATGCAGTCAAATAATAAAGCTACTGCATGCAAATAGAAATGTGGTAACTTTTCAGGGGAGGCAGAGAAATTTCTTATGAGCTGATGCAACCACTATTGTCTCTGATCCTTTCGCAACACTCGGTACATTTTCTTTCCCTGATACACAACTTCGCAGAAATTCTGAAAGTAGAGCTTGACCAGGAATTAAATTGTGGCTAGCACCTGTGATATGTCCCAGATGTATTTCTTACCCTAAATGGGTCAGAAATTCAGAAGACATTTGGGGACAGGTGCCACTTGGATGTTTTTCCTGAGAAACTATGAAGGATGTGGGAGGGAGAGAGATAGATATTTCCATAACAGACTAGCCAATAAATCTGCTGTAAGCATGCATATCTATAACATGAGATAGTCAGCTGAGACCCTGGTTTGCCTGAGTCAGGTTCAAGTACACAAGTGTGAATCAAATGTTCAGCTTCTCCCAATGAGGTATAGGCAATCGTGGGTTTGCAATCAAGTATGTGCTTCCCCAAGGGAGGGTTTTCCTGGACAGTGTGGTATACAATCAGTTCCTATCCTAGCCTCCTCTCTTAACCCCAGGAATTTGCTCACATTTAATATCATCAAGTTAAGGTCATTTGGAGCAACCAGTGTCTTCTACATTTGCCTCTGACCTACTGCATGTTAAGTTTTCTATGTAATCAGCTGCCTTTTAGCTGCTCCTCCTTTGGTAGTTTTAGCTTCAGATGGTGCTCCCTCTCTAAGGAAAAAATTACTACAAAAAGCAATCTAGGGAGTTTTCACCTAGGCCAGCAGCATCCCACAAAATTGCCTTGGCTTCTGTGTAACCCTGTCAGTTCACTTAACTGCAGAAATCCTCAAGCTTAGAAAGTTTCTGTCATATACATTTTGGGTGCCCCACTGTCCAGTACATTAACCAGGTCACCATGGCTGCAACTTGCAGTCTGATACAAGTCTTTTACAAAGTACTGGGCTTCACTCACATACTTCCCTCAAAGTCTTTGCTTTCTAAAGCTGTGGCTCCCACTCAAGTTTGTTATGCAACCACTTCCATGGCTTATGTATATCAGTAATGGGACCCTTGTGCTGTAATGTCAATCCACATCACATGCAAGCTACAGTGCTTTACAAGAATTTTGGATCAGGAAACAGCAACAACCATCAAATGCATCTCATGCAAGACTTCTACCCCCCTAGATGGTCCAGACTTCAGGTGTTCACAGAAGAGGGGCACCACAGGTATTTTTCCTGCAAGATACCACTTTATACCAGTATAGCCCCTATACCTCATCCTTAACAAAATTAACATTGTTAGGGACAAATGATGGGGCAAGTCTTTATAGTCCATATGTGATCTGCAATCTCCTCAAGGAGGGGGCAAGATCATTCCCTGTTTGTTCAAATGATGCTATGATACGGTCCTCTATGGTTCATCTTACAAAAACCTGTTAAACAAAAGAATTGTTTGAGCTGGAGTATCTTTTGCACACCCTGAGGACCATTCAGATTAACTTTCCTAGGGCAGCAGAACTTTGAGACACCTCAGCTATAAAAAAGATTAAACCACATGCCAACTGCTGATTTAAACCCTTCTTTGTTTGCTTTCTTTGTTCCTTCCCTTGCAGACCGTTGTACAACCTTCCTCCCGAGGATGTGGTAGCATGACCATACAGTACAGAGGTAGCTATTTGTTGATAACTACATTCCTTGAATTTCCAAATTCAGAACTACAGGTTAATTACATAAAAAGGAGACTACTTCTGGAAAAACTGAGGAAAACCTAGCAATTCCTAAGCAAAATTGATTGGAAAAATCTTGAAAGATGTGAGAAGTTATGTGTTTAGAAGAAAATCTTGAATTAGCAGAGGAGCCATTTCAGACTTTCTTCTTGATAATATCTGTAAAAACAGCTTCTATAAAACAACTTTTGTAAAAATAACCATTTAATAACAAAGCACAAATGTTCTCCAATCTGTTTATCTCAATAAGTTTGAGTACTATATAAAACTACAGGCATGTAGTCTTACCACACATGAAATACAAAATTTATCAGAATAATAAATTTTTTGTTAATATTAAGAAATCAGGATACACTGAGGATTTATCATATATGGAGTATAGTATGAAGGTTTACACAATGGTATTTCTTTAGCTAGCAGATAGTGGCCACAAAATTCCATATGGTCTCATTCACATAGGGCTTCTGCTGCTGTGTGGTTAGACTTCTACTGAGAGTAAAGCGAGCTCATCTGAGGTTTGTTTTGATGTCACTACAAGAGTGCTGTGCAAAACTCTGAATTGAGGGGAAAGAGTTAAAAAGATAATAGAAAAAGAGAAAGGAGGATTTATTTTGAACCTCTAATTTCTATATAATAAAGTCTAGTTCCAGGTGATCAAATGTACCTTTACAATCCATTGCATAAGCTTTTCATTTATCTAAACTTTATATTTCTACATGTCAGCCTACAGAGACAGTGAAGGGTTTTACGAAAGGGTTCTAGTTTCTTTGTCAAAAACCAGGAACTGTAATTTACAATGTAATTCACTGTAATTCAATGTTGAAAAATCTGACTGCCTGAAGATCTGTACAAACATGGAAAAAATTGAATCCAATCACCTCTCATGTCACTGAGGTGTCATTACAGGACTCCATATGAAAGGAACTGCAGTTGAGTTGAGATTGAGAGGAAAACAAAAGCTCTAAGGAAAGGTCAACAATTGTTTTGGGAAGGAGACAAGACAGGTGTGTATAAAACATTAGTCTACATTTCTCATTTACTATTCTAGTTGTTTAAAGAAAATGAGGCATGTTGTATTCTCACCCTTTTGCTTAAAGAAGGACACGTCTTCCCTTTGTGGGAGAAAAGACATTTTTCAGCATGCCTGTGGGGACCTGTGGAGCCAAGTGGCAGTAGCTGTTGGTGAACAACCACCCCCACTTGCTTCAGATTAACTCTTTTGTCCTAACTACAGGCTCTCTTCTTGCTTAACTGTATTATAATATAAATACCAAAGACATTTCAGGTTATGGTACTTAATGAGAGACATGTTTTGGTTACCACTGGCTCCATCTTAGCAGGAGAACCATGGGCATACCAGCAGGACTGAATATTTTTCAAGCTCTGGCCACTCCTTCCCATGTTTTCAGCAAAAGGACATAATTTTCTTCAGAAGACAGATAATTTCATTAGCATTTGATTTAATCTCAGTATGGATGATCTTCAAATTTTTTCCCCATTTTTTCTATCAGTTGACCTTGACAGGGACACTTGCCTGCAAATCAAGAGAATAGCTGCTGTGCTGCCTGTGGTATTAACACCTTGGAGAATGAGATCAGAGGTGTCCTGAAAAAAAGCTGGGGTAGAGAAGGGTTTTGCAGGAGAAGTCAGTGCAGAGGTGTGTGTATTTCTGCCTGTGTAGAAGGATTCAATTACTAGGATATCATTTGGCCAGGTTGCTGGACACAAACAGGGCAGGATGTTGTGGTGGCCTTCTGTACCATTATATTTGTGTCCCTCTCCACTTGGTATACAGATAGTTATGCATTTATTTCTGTCTATGTATATTTAGACTGCAATTTCTAGATTCCATACTGTGTCCCAGGCTATGGTGTATTCTGTACACACACTACAAGCCTTCTCAGGCCTCCTGAGCACCACTGGTGTGTTGACACTACCCACAGAAATGCCACGTGTGCCATTCAGCTTCACCATCATCTTCTAGACACTTGAGCAAAAACAAGCTTATGCACCTTGTGAAACTATGGGCCACATGTCACCCTGTAGAAATACCACACTTCAGTCAAACTTTCAGCCTGCTTAGTTTCCCCACAATGTGTGGGGAGAGGCTGGGGAAAGGGAGCCAGCCAAAGCCTACACTCACTCTCTACCCATTCCTAAGCCAATGGGTCAGTTCTGCTGTGATATTCATACCAAATACCAATATTTCAGAGGTCTCATTACCGCAGTTCGTAACAGGCAGTGCACCCTGCTGTGAAGGGTGGAATAATATAACATATACTATAGAACATATATCATCATATATTGTAGATACAATATACTATATAGTATGCAATATACAGATGTAAAGCATATATAATATAATATCATATACTATAATACCTTATGATCCCAGTCCTCTGCTACCTTTCTTCCTTCAAGAGCAGGATGCTTGGGAAACCTGAGTTCTTTTAAGACAGACAAGAAGCTTGGGTGTGAATGTTGCTTCTCTCAAGACCAGCTCCTCTGTCTTGAGACCCCTCTAGTTTATCAGTATTTGTCCAAACACGCTGTGGAAAAATGTAGTTTATTCCGCCTTCGTAACACTGTCTCGCAACTGATGGGATCATTCAAGTTGTCACATCTGACCTTGTTGCCAAACATGTATTGGAGGTACTATTGCTTCAGTTATCGTGCATCATGTATTCACCCTTTGAGCTGGGAACCAATATTGTCAGAGGAATGGGATCCAGGAAACAAACTATTACCAAGAACTGGGTTTTGAAAAGGCTTTCTGAAAATATAATTTGTTCAGCAAATGAATCAAAACAAAGTGGTACAAATACTTCACAAATGAATTTTTCAGCTTAAGAAGAAGAAAATAATCTAAATGCTAAAATTAAATTTTAAGGTGCTAGGAAACAGTAACAGGTGACCAGCTGTTACAGTGCTGTGTTCTGCCCATGCTTTAATCATTAAATGGTGTGTGAGACCTTGTTATGCCTATAGGTGAAACATTGGCATGAAAACCAGGTCCGGAGCAAAGGAGCATTGCTTTTGATAAATCCTATATTTTAGTTATAGGATAGTAGTAATAGTATATTATTAGCATTCTGCACATATGTTACAAAGGTATATATATTACAAAATAAGGTAAGCAGGTATGCCTACTTGTCATCTGGTTTCCTGGCAGACAAGATCTGACCTTGAGCCTAATTTTTACATTTGGTGGTGAGCTAAATCAGACTGATCTTGTTCTGTGGTTGGTTCTACCTGTGAAATATTATTTCTTTTTACCACCTTTCTGAGGACAGGTTATTTGCAGGGTGCTTTACAAGCCAGACATGTTCAAAAGTTCCCCTGCTAAGAGAGCTCTTTACAACTCACCCAAGAGCCTTGTGGGCTAGTGAGCATACACAATTTGGGAATCTGTCCTCAGTGGTGCTGATGAGTTTGCTTCTACATGGCAGTGCAATGTGGCATAAAAAAACTGCTCTGGACCCTATATTGAGGTAATGTGCCAGCGTAAGGCTGCACTTCAGTTAATTAGCCCTGTTGTAAATCAGCCCCTCCTAGCACAGCAACTGTACTGTACTAACACTTATACACAACTCTGGCACCCAAGCTTCCATCTTTCTTTAGCACAGTGCTGTGCATCTTTAGACACAGAAGCTGATGATGGCCCCTTGTCAGATGAACACAACAGTGTGCACAGAGACTGGCCTTTGAGTGGGCAGGTGAACAGGGTAACTGGTGTGTGAACTGTTCCTTGCACAGTTACTCTGCACCTAAATCTTGCATTAGGCCTCTTAACCCCATTTGGATGTAGACCTAAGTGATATGGGATCTTATCCACACAATGCTGTCACTTCTCAACAGTTGGATTTTTCAAATGCTAGTCTTAGTAAATCTTATTTTTCATTAACTTTAGTGTTAAAATCTTCAGAAGTTTTGCACATATGCTGCATAAGAGAGGGAACATTTATCCTAGAAGAAGAAGCTGTTGAGAGAAGACATCTGGGAAAACACCCTCTTTTTTAATTTGACTGAGATATCTTTCCCCTGGTGGCTTTTTACTAACGATTCTAAACTAAGGAGTTTGAGGAACTCCTTACAAGTTCCTCATAACTATGGATGAATGACAGCTTTGAAGAGTATAAAGAGGTGTTCTTCCACCAGGCTAGTGTATTGCCACCTGGATCTTCATGTTTGTTACTCCATACATCA
This sequence comes from Phalacrocorax carbo, assembly GCF_963921805.1. Taxonomy (NCBI): domain Eukaryota; kingdom Metazoa; phylum Chordata; class Aves; order Suliformes; family Phalacrocoracidae; genus Phalacrocorax; species Phalacrocorax carbo. Next base: position 85,846,047 of record NC_087513.1, on the reverse strand, counting down.
GCAGGATCTCACCTGCTGCTAAAATAGCTCAGACATTGTAATTAATGATTTTTTTACCATAAAAAGGATAGGTCACCGATGGGCCAGAACAATAGAGCGCTGACACTGTTTCTTGCAGATTCTCCCCCTTCTCTTGGCGATCAGGAACATTACCCTTTTTGGCATGCCCTTTTCCAGCTCCATGAATATCACATTTTTGGTTGCTTATTCATTAGGACAATTCTCCTTGTGCCCCTCAGATGGAGACTTGCAGCCCCCACATATATACAACTGAAAGACATAGCCTGGAGGAGGTGATGGAGTGTTTGTTGAACAAGTTCACCTACAAAACCACTTGACAACAGGGCTGCCACCCAAAGGGATCTAGACAGGCTGGTGGAATGGGCTGACAGGATTCTTATGAACTTGCCATGAATAAATATAAAGTCCTGCATCTGGGAAGGGAGAACCCCTTGCAATGACACATACTGGGGACTGACTGTCTGGGGAGCTGCTCTGCTGAAAAAGACCTGGTGGTCTATGTAGTCAGCAAGCTGAACATGAACAGAGTCTGCCCTGGCAGCAAAGAAGGTCAAGAGCATCCTGGGCTGCATTACCAGGAGCCTAGCCAGATTGTGGGAAGTAATTATCCCCCTCTACTCATCTAGAACAGTGCATCCAGTTTTGGGTCACCTAGTATAAAAAGATGTTGCTAAACTGGGGTGGGTTCAATAGAGGGCCACGGACAATGTCAGGGGACTGCAGCACTTCCTCTGTGAGGAGAAGCTGGGGAGCTGGGCTTGTCCAGCTGGAGAAAATTATTTGGTGGGACCTAATAGTGGCTTTCCAATATCTACAAAGAGGTTATTGAGAAGATGGAGCTAGGCTTTTTGGAGTGGTGCATCGTGGGAGGATGAGAAATTGGCAGGCAAAAATAGAGAATTTTCCAACTGATATAATGACAAACTTTTTCATAATGAGGTCAGTAATAGTTTAGATCACATTACTCAGAGAAGCCGGGTAGTGTCCATACTCAGGGGGTTTTCAACACCTGACTGGATAAAGCCCTGAGCAACCATATCTGAACTCACAGTTGTCCCTGTTTTGAGCATCAGATTGGACAAGATGACATCCAGAAGTCAATTCCAACCTCAGTTATCCTATGATCCCATGATCCTCCTGGCTAGCAGGATCATTCAAGTTCATTACTTAAGACTCAAGACTGGAAAATCCTAATATGTCCAGTCCCATGTTATTCCTCAACAATCTTGCTATAAATAAAGATGATCCATGTCCCTTGCCCATTCCTCCTATTCAGCCTTGTCAGTCTGATGTCCTGATCTGGGTTTTTATATATATATATATATATATATATATACACACACTGACATTGACTCAAGTGGGTCTAATGAGCTTTTTTGCTTTGTCATGGCACTCAGCAATTCATTTGCCCCTGCAATTTGTCTCTCTTCAGTTTCGTGTTTTATGCTGGTTTTGGTGATTTTTTTTTGTGAAACTAACTTTTCAGGATGCTGTTTTATTGCTTTCAACACAGCAGAACTAGAACATCCTAAAGCAACTGCAAGAAAAAGGAACTCAGGCTGCTGATCTGTAGGATTTCAACATGCAAGGTGCTCTTTCAAGAAAGCCCATGACAGTTCCTGTAAGCAATTCATCAGCAATAATGAACCAAAGGGTGAAAAAGTATCACAGAACAAAGACATAATGTAAAAGTAATGAACGATAAAGATGCACAAGCTAGTTTTTCTCTGGAAAAACACCAGTTCCAGGGTTTCTTTTTGGTCAACTCACTTTTCAAGTTTAGCATGTAAGTATAGTTAGGGTATGTATGGCGGCCTTCAGCCCTGGTATCTCCTCCTGCTTGGCTGCTGGAGCTCATCTGGGGTCTCTCCGTTGAAGGCTGGTGGACAGGGCTGCTGCTTCCCAGATTGCAGGTTCGGCCAGTAGTGAGGTTGGGCGTGTAACCCAGAGATGCACACAAAAGACACAGACACGGCCAACTGCACAGCCTGCCACAGACAAGGTGCTACCTTCAACAACCCCACATATAACCCTACCAGGACTCACATAAAATCTAAATGTAGACAGCCAAGTGCCCTTCCTCTTCTGCAGATGATCAAGATTGAACTCCACTAAATGAAAACATACACCCCCCCAGTCTCTATATCCGCAAAGACATTCACAGGTCCTTCAAATATCAGTATGAGCCCTCAGTCTGTCCAATATCATGCCTGTGCCTTGGCTCTCTGACAGAGAGATATGTGTCAGAGATACTTATTGATTAGTCCAGCTTAATGCTTGCTTGCCAACTGGTGAACACACTCACACACTTGTCTCAGTCATCCTCACACTTGGGGATGCATTGAATATCATCATGAGTCCTCTGCCCTGTCTAATATCCCTGCCCAGATCCTGGACCTCCTACTTGTGAGCTAGTCCAGCTTGAAGTTTGCTAGCAAATTACACTATTATGACTCATTTTGAACCAAAAAGGTCTTGGCTTGGTAAACTTAATGAAGCAGATGCTCTCATATTCCACATACCCTTACCTATATGACTTCCCATACTTTAAAGTTTAGAAGCGCTACAAGCCTACAGACACAAAGAGCAAGATGGGTCTTAGCAGGACAGAAGGAGACACTTGTAGAGCTGGTGGCTGAAGGAGAAAAGACAACAAAGCTCAACAGAATAATTCAGTTAGGTTTAGACCTGTGCAGGAACCATGCCTCTTAAATATGGTCTAGCAGACACCATGCCCTGTAGCAGCTACAGGTCAACAACAACTATCACATGCTACTGCCTCTGTTATATCTGAAGTTTTAATGCAAGTCCAGCCATGGCTTCCCTGTCAAAGCACCACACACTGCTCTCTCCCGCACAGTATTGAACACTTGATGAAGACAGTCTTAGACCCATCATGACCTCCTAGTGACATAGGTCTTATATGTCTCTCTAACTTTTCCCTACCTTATATATCTGACAGTGGTTGGGCTAGTGCAGACAGTTTCCTCTGAGTGGACACTGGTAGTGTCTCACATTCTTTCAACAAAAAGGCAGGTAGAAACTAAAAAACCCCACTATCGTTTCTTGTTGCTTTTGTGCTGAAAATTCATTTTATGATAATGCAGATTTTCCAGAAAGTTTTATGTGATAACATAAAACATTTTGTGAAAACATAAATCAGAAAGATTTTAAACAGTTGATAAAGCAAAGAAGGCTGGAAGCTGACTCTGGGGATTGTTTTAGTGAAGGTTTTGTAACATTATCTAAAATGCCTGTTAATTTCAAAACCAACAGAGAGGAAGAACATCTAGTTGCATGATCCTGTAAAACAGGTGCCCAGTGATAAATGATAAGACAGTTAGATAATACTTATGAGGAAACCCAATGTTTACATAGCTAATTCTGCAATTCATTGTGTGATGAAATCAATTCAATAATTTATTAGATGATCTTTCTGGTGCTTGGTAGTTGGTCAGGTACACCAGAGCAGAATGAGTGAAGCCAAAGCCCCTTGAAAGACGGTGACCAGGCAGATGATGGTCTGAGTCCTGAGCACCCATACTACAGAGAAACTCCAGCAGAGTTTATGGGATGCTGTTTTCTGGAAAGAAGAGTTCAAGTATGACTCAAACCATGTGATCAAGTAATGACACTCATCATACCTTAGTAAACTGTTTTCCCTTGGTGTTAATGGTACGTTGTTCACCATGTCCAGTAGTTTTCTGGAGAAGCACCTTTGAAGACAGCATTCACAGAAGAGTGTGCTTGTTTCACAGTCACAGATTACAGAGATCACGTACAGACTGAGGTCTCAAGAGCACACATAATGTGCTGTCACTTTTGTGACTGTGGAAGAAATACTTTGCTTCAGGATCTCTGTGTCAGTATGAATTTGAATCCTATCATCATGAAATCTTTGAAAAAGATCCCTCAGTGCACTCCTAATCGCTCTTTTTGTTTAGAGCAAAGTCTGGCATTTGGGCCAACCAATAACTTGACACAGGAGATAATTTGTATCCAAGTACAGAAGAAAATAAGGGAGGATGAGGCAATGAGGAGCAACAAGATCTGTGGTTCAGGAATTTAAAAAGACAGAAAAATATGGTGGGGAAGGATAATTTCTGCATTAATGTTCCATGGACAGAAATGGAAACAGTTGATACAGGAAAAATACTAAAAAGAAATATTATATTAAGTAATTACATCAGAATGAATGGGGAAAATCTCTGGAGTCATGTTTAGTACAATAATATTGTTGCTTGTCTGTTGTGTGAAACACCATCTCTAACCAAATTCAATTATTTAATTTCAAAACAGACAGTTTAAAGCACCATTTACAATATTTGGTAGTTACATCAAATTAAAATGTCTGCAAAGATGAATGTTTGTGATCCCATGCTTCTGCTTTAAAATTTTGACATTTGATCTGTTTTTTACACTGCACTAATAGGTCTCTATTTACACCCTCTTTCTGGGTTCTACACTGTGATCTTCCTTTCTGTTCTAAACACAATAATATTGGTGCTTTTGGTTATAATCTACATCTATTACTAAACATACATATGATTACCTATATAGATATAGACATATTTACTTATACACAGAGAATTTTAATTTTACTCTGGAAATACCTCACCATGAAAGAGAGAACTTTAAGAAAAATAGTCTACAGCTAGTACAAGGTATGTTCACCATTATTCAACACTGAAAGTTCCTTACCTCAGAATTTGTGCAGTCCCTGTTGCATGCTAGCTAAATCATACGAAACACATTTTCCATTGTTTGCCAGAATAAATATATTTTATTTTCAACAGCCAAAGCTGTGGTGTGGTAGGTAGACTTTCACAACCCTTGAAATCCCAGGTTTTCCTAAGGAAAATGGGAAAATAGCGTACGTTGCCCAGCCTCAGCACCAAGCAGGGGTGGCAGCGCTGGGCAAGGCAGGAGGGGGCCTTGTGGCCAGGGGCTGGTTCTGCTCCTCTTGCACCCCTCATGGTATTTACTCTCGGTATTATCTGGGACTACTGTCCAGATTTTTGTTGCTACAGAGTGCTACTTTAATCCTGTCCTTGGAAAATTAGCTGAGCTCAAGCCTGGAAATAGTAAGGAGCTCAGTGTGGTCTGAACCAGGGAGGGGAGAAGGGTTCTTCAGGGTTGCTTCAGCTCTGCTGCCATCCTCTGGGGAGAGAAAGAAAGGATGTAGCTGCAGTGAGCTGACCTTACACGGGCTTCCTTTATATGGTTTGCGAGGAGTCACTGCCAGTAACAAAGCCTGGCTTTCATTTGGACGGGGGAGTGGGGGGTGGAACTTTGCTATGACGACCCTGATCGGAAAAAGGTGGGCAATGAAGCCGGGACCAGTGTGCTCTGATGAACTGGTTGCCATCATGAGAACAACCTTGTGCCTTTGGCCCTGGGGCCAGCAGCCTGCCAGCTGCAAAAGGGTTTAGAGAAAGGGGAAAGACTTAATGAAAGAAACTCCTTTTTACTGCTCTCTCATAGTCTTTGTTAGAGAAGTTAAAATGTAAACCAAACATTTAGGAATATCCTTATTTGCATAGTTGACATAATTAATCCTCAGCCGGACTATTCATTGCAGACTACAGTAGCCAGTATCAGATGATTGTGGTGACTATAACCTGAATATCTGCTTCCCAAAAAAAATAAATAATAGTACTCACTTCCTCTATGTTGGTTTGTTTTGGGTTTTTGGTTTGTGGTTCGTTTTTTTTTTTTTTTTTTTTTACTGCGCTCCTGGGCAGCAGAAAAAGAATGGGGAGGAGAGTTAATTGTTGGCTCTTTATCCGTATTTTTAATTCATCCAACTGCACAGTATTTGAAGAAAACTCTGCTGTACTTGCCCAGAATTTGTGCAGACTTCTCTATAGCACTGTCATTATGATTAACACGATGTCAAGGATTGTTGTTAAGCAAAGATGACATGGTCTGAACTTCAATATACCATTGGATTAAGCTGTCACCTGATGGTGAATGAATATCACAGGAATATAAAGGATCGGTGATAGAAACAGCTCCCAGTCAACAGCAGCAGCTGGAAAGGGAAGCACATTAAGAAACCCTCTGCGTGAAAAGCTGGAGCTGTAAGTACAACTAAGAATTCATTTGTTATTTGCTATTTATCAGTTGTTCATGGCTTTCCATGTCATCAAATCAGTGGAACATTTTTCAGAAATTCTGCTTCAGGTGGGACTATCCCCAACACCATGTCAGGTCGCTGTGACTTTATCTAGTCAAGTGTTGAAAATATTGATGAAGTCCACTATCTCGTACCTGGTCCAGTGCTGCACTGACTCCCAGTGAAAAAGTTTTTCTTAATGTCTAGACCAAAACTCCCAAATCACAGCTTGTGTCAGGGCAATTATAATTATGAGCAGATGAAGACTTGTGCAAACACCAGAAGGGTACAATTGTTGAGTGACACATCCTGAGATTATGGTTAGCACAGTCAGTGAAAGCCCATGTCTAAACACTGACATTTCATGAGGGTTGTCCACCACAGCACTGCATTAATTTATTCAAGGACTTGCCTACGCTGCTAAAGACAGGGTAGATGTGGCTTTTCCTCTCCCCCAAGGAGAAGTACAGAGTATGATATGAGGACCGTACCAAAAATGTCTCCCATAGCAACTCAGGCAGACAGAAGTCCTTCCCTGTATGAGGTACAACTCTGCTGAGCCGGGCCAGAGGGAGTTGTTTCATGTTCCTAACTGTTGTAACTATGCTCCAAACACAATAGGATGGGATCAGGAAAGCCAAGACATAGCAGGAGTGGAATTTGGCAAGAATAACAAGAAGGGTTTTTTACAGGGATGTTGTCCAGAAAAGGAAGATTAAAGAAAATATACACACACCACACCCCCACACCCCCACACCCCAATAAATAGCACAAAAGAACTGGTGACAGCTGACATGGAGAAGGCTGAGGTACTCAACAGGTTTTTTTGCCTCAATTGTCTCTTCGCAGATCTCTCAAGCCCCTGAAACTCAGGACAGGGACTGGGGGATTGAAGTCCCTCCCATCGTAGAGGATTGGGGCAAAGACCACCTAAGGAACCTCAACATACACAAGTCCATGGGACGCAATGAGATGCATCCCAGGGTTTGGAGGGAACTGGCTAACGTTTTTTACGAGGAGTGTGGTGAGACACTGGAGCAGATTGCCTACAGAAGTTGTGGATGCCCTGGGTTTGGAAGTGTTCAAGGTCAGGTTGGACAGGGCTTTGAGCAAGCTGATCTAGTGAAAGATGTTCCTGCACATGACGGGGTGGGGGATGGACTAGATGATTTTTAAAGGTCTGTTCCAACACAAACCATTCTGTGATTCTGTAATTCAATGTTCAGAACTCACTTGGACAAGGTCTTGAAGAACCTCACCCAACTTTGGAGTCAGCCCTGTTGTCAGCAGGAGATTGGACTAGAGGCCTCCAGTAATTCCTTCCCATCTTCCGTAAACCTGTGATTCTGGCCTTAGGCCTCAATTTGATGTTTTACGCTTTTTTTTTTAATTTTTTTTTTTTGTGTGAAACTAACTTTTCAGGATGCTGTTTTATTGCTTTCAACACAGCAGAACTAGAACATCCTAAAGCAACTGCAAGAAAAAGGAACTCAGGCTGCTGATCTGTAGGATTTCAACATGCAAGGTGCTCTTTCAAGAAAGCCCATGACAGTTCCTGTAAGCAATTCATCAGCAATAATGAACCAAAGGGTGAAAAAGTATCACAGAACAAAGACATAATGTAAAAGTAATGAACGATAAAGATGCACAAGCTAGTTTTTCTCTGGAAAAACACCAGTTCCAGGGTTTCTTTTTGGTCAACTCACTTTTCAAGTTTAGCATGTAAGTATAGTTAGGGTATGTATGGCGGCCTTCAGCCCTGGTATCTCCTCCTGCTTGGCTGCTGGAGCTCATCTGGGGTCTCTCCGTTGAAGGCTGGTGGACAGGGCTGCTGCTTCCCAGATTGCAGGTTCGGCCAGTAGTGAGGTTGGGCGTGTAACCCAGAGATGCACGCAAAAGACACAGACACGGCCAACTGCACAGCCTGCCACAGACAAGGTGCTACCTTCAACAACCCCACATATAACCCTACCAGGACTCACATAAAATCTAAATGTAGACAGCCAAGTGCCCTTCCTCCATCAAAATGCAGTGCTAGTTGTAACACTGCAAGTCGTGACATCAAAAACATCCTATTTATTTTCTACAGTGGTGGCTGTGTTACTTAACAGTTCTATTGTGGTCATTCTCCGGTTTTATGTTTTATTGGAAAGAAAAACTTTTGTTTATGTTTTTGTGTAACATTCTTTCTAAGCTGTTCCTGGACTGAGGTGAATTAAAAAAAATTTCATTCTAAGGAGGAGATTTTTTCTAGGTAGAGATGTGAATCCCTGCCTAATTCTGCCAACACATCAAACATCAGAGACTCAACTGACTACAGGGAAAGATTTCCCCTTTTGGCTTACTACCTGATTTTTCAGGCTGTGGGTTTTTCTTCCTCACTGTAGTGGAAAAAAGACATTCGTCCACTTATCTGCCTAGATGTCAGCACACTATTCTGACTATTCACCTTCCTCTGCAACAGAGTTTTCAAAACTCACATTTTCCCCCAGTTTTTCTTCTTTAAAGCAATATCCCATAAGACCAGTAGCAGTGCTCAGGCTTGGTCTGCTCCGAGTTTTATCACTCTTATTTTGACTAGGGCCTGATGTTGTGAGTCATTTACAAATCTCTATCCCCAGTGACTTCACTGTTTTAGGGGTGGCCTTGTGCCCTTTTTACCTTCCATGGCATGTGTAGCTAATTGACAAGTAGAGCCATAATTTGCACCTCGTGTTCTGCCCACCATGCAGCACTTCCATTGCTCCACAGTCCTCAACTTCTGACACAAAATGGATAGTGTTAAGTCTAATATGAACAACATCTCCTGAAATGCAAAATTTGTAGGAAGGCTGTTCACTGGAAAAGCAATGGTGCTTCTGGGAATAGTCATCAAGCTTCCAAAATCAGACAGGGCAAGTAGTAATTTGAGAAAGGATGGATATTGTTGTTCCATCTTGGGTAAAAGTTAAAACCTTGGTTTGGAGCATCTTGAAAAAAAATTGTTTAATTTTTGGATACAATTATATGCATTACTGAATTGTAATGAAGTTGATCTTCTGATTTTAGTGTCCAGCAGAAGTGTTGAGAGACACATATTAAGACTCCTATCTCTGTGACCTAACTTACACAACATTAACCCTATTCTTAATTTCAGACAACAAAAGGCTGCTCTATCCATCAAAGCCCAGAGCAAACAAAATCAATTTTTAATAACATGCAAACTTTGCAGAGTTTAATCTCTTGTATTATCAGCTGGCATTTAACAGATTTCTGTAATTTCATATCCTACAGAGCCACGGGTGGCTGTGCTGGTTTTGTCTGGGTTAGAGTTAATTCTCTTCACTGTAGCTGGTAAAGTGCCAATGGCACATTGATGCTTTAGTTGTTAAGTAGCAGGTCAGTGTTGCTCATTAGCACCTAGAGTAGTCAGGGACCTTTCCAGCTTCCCATGCTCTGCCATGTGGGCAAGAGGCTGGAAGGAGCGGGGCCACAGCCAAGTCAGCTGACCCAAACTGGCCAATGGGGTATTCCATACCACGTGACACCATGACCAGTATATTAACTGTTGGTGGGCTTGTGGGCTGTTTGTGTTGGGTTGGCAGGTGGTGAATGGCTGTGTCATGTGCTATTGGTTTTGGTGGTTTGTTCTCCCTTCCCTGCCACAAGTTTCACCTCTCTCTCATTATTTTCCTTTTCATTACATTGTTATTGTTGTTATTGTTTTATTTTAATTATTAAACTGTTCTTATCTCGGCCCATGAGTTTTCTCACTTTTCCCCTTCTGGTTCTCTCCCCTATCCCACCAGTGGGGGAGTGAGTGAGCAGACATGTGGGAGGCTGAATTGCTGGCTGAGGCTACACTACAACAGTGGCCCATCCTCATCAGAGCTAAGGTTCTATTCAGGTGTGTGAGGGTGGTGAGTATGGCTGTATATGTTATAGTATAAATTAGGATTATCTTTCCCAGCTGACTACTCACCTCTTGAGACTGTAAAAGCTGTTGTAGGATGATCTTCATTTGTCCAGTTCCTCAGCAGAAAGAAAAGAGTTTACATTAGTGCAATTCTGGTGACAGGAAAAAAAATGGATTCCTAACTTTTCTTTCATGTATTTAATGGACAAACTTTCATATCTGCAGCCCCTTTGAACTGACTGCTCTGTTATTTTGAAGACCTACCCACTGTGAACTGAAAGTAGTGAGAGAGATGATGATTGATGAGCTTATGGGGGGAGGGAAAAAGCAAACATGAAAGAAAAATTATAAACAAAGCTTTGCTGTCACTGTCTCCCAGGAGTACAAGATATCTGTCTTGCACAGACTCGGTTGCAGTAGGTTCTTCATCCATCTGTACGGGAACCAAAATGGAAGTGGGGATATATTGGAGGTTGAACTCTGTTTCACCACACAGCTACCTACAGTCAGCTCAGCTCAAGCCATTACCAATGCAGTAGCCAACAGTCTCTGCCCTCAAAGCTGTTGCCCCATACCACAGAAGACAGCTGATTTCCTGCTTTTCGTTTCAGTGAGAGTTCAAATGCAGTTGCTCAGCACAGAAAGACTGCTGACTAATGAGCACGGCAGTTCAAAGGAAGGCATTGCATTTACTTGGTGCTTTCTGCAAAGATCTAGACTTCACTGCCTCTCTGCCTCTTCAACACTTTCACCTTGTGACTTCATACAAAAAAAGAGCAAAGAAGGCTACTGCTTCTTTATGCTTTTCTAATAGTTTTCCAACGTGGTCTTGATGTACTGATCTTGCTTTTCCTCCTTTCTGTCCTGTCCCTCTCTTCCCCCCACCTTCCAGTCCCAAATAGCAGAGATTTGTGGCAGCTCCATTAAATGAACAGTAATGGTCAATGGCTGTAATTCACAGCTTGGAAGGTTCTGGTTGGACATTAGGAAAAACTTTTTCACCGAGAGGTGGAACAGCACTGCAACTGGTATCCAGAGTGGTGAAGGAGTGTCCAACCTTGGAGGCTTTCAAGACTCAGAGAAGGCCATGAGGCTGTGATGTGGTATTAGTGATACTCCAGTTCTGAGCGGGAGGCTGGATCTTCTAGCCTAGTTTCTTATGTATCTGTGATTCAGTGAAGAGCTGCTGTGGGGCTGGAGAATGTTTTGGTATCACATCTGCTTGATGCAGTTTCATTACATTTCCCATTCATCAGCCTGAAAGAACATCTGAGTATTTATCCTGGTTTGTTGCTCAGGGTGTTGCAAGATCTTGAACCTATGTTCCCTAATTAGGGAAAATTAGATTTTGCTAATATAAGAAAATTGCTAAAACTGAATATGGAGAAAGCTCTTCTCAGTGCTTGAATATAAAGGAATAGGCATCCATATACTTCACAGATAGCATGTGCCCTAACAAGCAGTTTATTCCTAAATACAAGTCTGTACCAAATAGATCCATGAAAATAACACTTGGGAAACATTGGTATTGGGCTTTAGGTCGCCCATCCAAGGCTTAGCTCTGCTGTATTGGTCAGCAAGCATGTAAACATGAGTGTGGTCTCCCGCTAAATGTAAGTGTGCCTACAGGTCCCCTCCCGAGGACAGGGCTCAGAACTCTGAGAGCTGAAGGGTGTTTGTTAGTGCTGTAATGCAAGGTCCCACACAAGGTTCCAGAGAGCCCAGCCAAGCACAAGTCTTCTGTTATTACCGCATCTTCACTGAGAATCCCAGAATCTGATTAGGGCCTAATCTTTTCATCCTGTGTTTACAGTGAAGGTTTAATGTCACCTCACCTGTGAATTTTTTTGTGCTAGGGGACTACCAATAACAAAACTGGATGGAAATGGGCGGTGAAGCTGACTGGCCTAGTTTGCCTGCTCAGCAGAAGAATAACAGCTACTGTCCCTTTCTTCCCTCTGTTTCTCCAGTCAACTCATAACTTTGTTATGCCATGTGATGTCTCCTTTCAGATAAGGTCACCCATGGAGCACAGTCAAGAAATTAAATATATGACACACCTGTAGACAAGGATCCCTGCAGGCTTGTATTTCTCTCTCCTATCTCTAACAGCTCCTCATGCAGAAAAGCTATTAGAAGTCTGTCGTTCTTGCATCCACTTATCTTTAAACTATTTTCTGTAAATCTGTGTTCATGGACACCTGCACTAGTATCATTTTACTGCAACTCACCCTTTATTCTGCTGTAGTGCTGCACTGCTTTGTTTTATGTAAAGGAGAGTTTGCTAAATTCTCAATGAGATGTTTTCATTTTTCCTTTTATGCTAGATAAATATATAGATATGCTGTGAACACATGAACCAGAATAATAGAGGTAGATAATGCATACATCATTATGTGAGGCAACAAGTAGAAATAATGTGAAAGAATGCTGAAGGCAAGAGCTGGATGTCTCTTTGATTGAGCATATGCCTCCTAGCTATTCAGTCCATCAAGCAGCTACACATGGTTTCTAAAACATAGGTTTTGTCCACCATTAATGACAGACTGCTCCTCTCCTTCACTTTCTCATCTAACTTCCTTGAAACATAGCTTGAAAAAAACTCAAGAGTTCAGTGCTAGAATAAATTTTGCAGCCCAAGTGCTTTCTCTGACCACACATACATTGATTGTCTACCACAGTTCCTCTGTCTAAATGAGCTCCAGTTCATCTGAAATTTGTTCTTCAGTCTGGGATGCTGGTTGCCAGAGTTTACTTTCTGCAATAAGCTTCTTTGGAAAAACATGTTGGTCTAATAGTTACCTGCCTCACTACCTTGAAAAAGACCCTTGGGTTCTTAAGTGCCATAGGTGCAAAATGCTATCCTGGATGGCCAAACATGAGCTGGGAGGAGGAGGAAATGAGCGGTAGCCAAGGTATGTTTGGGATGGAGTTTGTGCAGCATCAGCTTGGGATGATGTCTCCTGTGGAAAACTTCATAAAAGAATGAGCTTTTCTGCCATTCCTCCCAGGTATGGCAGAATGAGATTGAATAAAGCAAAAAGAAAATATGGAGTATCACAGCCACTGCCACCCTAAGGAAGAGCTCAGGTGGGACAATGCCTCATTTACCATTGCACAGGGAACAAAAGGATGCAATAAATACATGATTTTTCAGATGTCAGCACCAGTGGTTCTCAGCAAGGCCCCAGGGTGCTGTGATCCAGTCCCAAAAGGGGCTGAGCACTGCTTAGCTCCTTCAAGGACTATGAGAGATGCAGCAACTCTGTACCTTTCCAGATGAGGCCCCCTGGCTGCAAGTTATAAGATGGTTGTTGAAAACAAAACTTTTAATTAGATCTACAGAGACATCCACAAAGTGGTCCAAATGAATCTGAAACTAACTTCCAATAACATTAAGAGTTGCACTCTCCAATTATTTCCTCTGGTCAACAGCTCATTTTGAACAGGGAAAGGGTTCCAGGGTAGAGATTAAGGGGATTGCAGCCCCCATTAACATCACTTGGTGTCATGTATGTACTCCTTTCACATGGCTGGGGCGGACTTTCTCAGTTTTTGGTCTCACAGTGGTCCAGCTCCACCTCCCTCTTCACCATCCCAATGTTTCTAAGGTCCTTGTTATTGCACTGGCATTTTTTTCACTCTTGTGTGGTTTTAGTTACTGGTATGTGACTGTCATGCTTGTTCTCTTGCCCTACAGCAATATGATGCCATCTCATTTTGTGTCATTGAGTCCTGCCATTTTAGTCTCATGGGATTATCTTGTTGAGAACTTGACCAATGTTGTAGATGAGGTGGAGTAGTCACAATGTGAGATGTAATGTGACAAGCTGTCACACGCTGAGATGAAGAGTTGAAAAGGGCAGCTAACAGGCACCTCAAGTTTTTCAGAATTAGTGAAGGGTGATGCCCTTAAGGGCTGTGAAGGGCTGAGGACATCTGTACTGATTACTTCACAGAAACAACCAAAAGCCCAGGAAAGCTGAAATCCCAGAATAACCATGAAGCAAATTCTCAATCAGATAAGAAAACTTAGATCTGTCTTCAGGATGTCAGCCTTCCATATTACCTTCACCTTCTTTCTACTGGAGTTCAAGTTAATCTTTTCCAGGGCCTGCAGCTTAATTTTCAGTTTTGTCTTTTTCATTTTCAGTTTAAACCTTTTCACCCTCTATTTCATGACTTCCCTTTTCAGATTTGCCCTTTCTCTAGTTCTAAACCAGTTTTCCTTCAGTAACTTTATTTTTTTCTGACTAGGAAAAGCTTCCATGTTTGTGATGGTATTAACTGATATATGCAACCATTTTCTTAGCAGAGATGCAAGACAATGCCTTTGGCTAGGTTAGAGTGTAAGTGCAATGAGGTGAAAGAAACATCCCACCTTTAACAAACCATGAGGAGAAGTCAGTTGCCAGGCTGCCTACCCTTTTTTACAAAACTCTGTTTTTGTTAGTTTATAGTTCAGCGTCTTTTCCAGAGTGAGTTCCCAGTCAGTGTTTATCAAGCCAAACAACAGAAACTCAATGAGAGCAGGGCAATGTTTTTTCACACCAAGGCAAATTGATGCCAGACATCCTGCTGTTACCACCTTGGCCAGTTTCAGTTCCCAGTTCTCAGAAAGGTCTGAACATTACAAGAATAAGGAAGCACTGCTTCTCCTAAAGGCACAATTGTGTCAGTGTCTTGCGTCGGTGGGAGGCAGCATTTCTTGACTCCTGTTGACTTCAGTAGCTGTTAAAAAGTCTTTTTCAAGATGTTGCTATTTCCAGCCCCTGGCCCAGCTACATACTGATCATAATCAGCCTGACTGGAGTCACATTGCCACTGTTATATTTTCATTAGAGTGAATCTTATATTTCATTAATTGCCAAATAGAATTCAAGCAATCTACCCTAAAACTGCCATATTTTCTCCAGTCAGGTAAGTCACCATAACATTTCTGAACAACAAAGTAGCTTCTGCTTGTGAACAAACCTGCAGCAGAACATCGGTGAAGCTGCTAAAGCCAAAATCTTTGCTTTCTACAACAGTATGATAACCCCTGAGGATCAATATTGGCATGCTTTTGAATGCAATGAAGTTCCACAATCTTTCTTATCCTCTTTATTCTCTTTTACCA
The DNA here is from genome assembly GCF_963921805.1 of Phalacrocorax carbo. NCBI lineage: Eukaryota > Metazoa > Chordata > Aves > Suliformes > Phalacrocoracidae > Phalacrocorax > Phalacrocorax carbo. The sequence goes on along the minus strand of NC_087513.1, from coordinate 85,830,894 downwards.
CTGGCTAGTTACTTCATGTTGCTCAAACATTATTTTTGGCCTGTTGAAAAGTTTTGTGTCTCTCCATCTTGTCAGAGCCACAGGGCTGTCTGGGCTGACGGTGCTGTTTCCTCATCTGTCTCTGGGACTGGTCATCCCCCTCCACCAGGCTTCCTGTTTTTTGTCCATATTGCTCCAGATTATGCTGAGCTTCCCAGTAATGCTTCCTGGGCAGTTTTATTGTTTCTTTTCCCTTTCTGGAGCAGGCTGGTGATTTAAGAGTGTGGATGGGCAAGCCCAGCACTGGTCCTTTTTCTGAAGACTGAAGGGGACATCTTCTGAAATATGTTGCAATTGTTGATAGAAACTGATATGATGTGATTCATTAACCATAGCTGGATTTCAGGAAACTCTTTATACAAATTTGGGCTAAGGCAGGCCAGTCTCAAAGCCTTGCAGGTGTGTACTGAAAAAAAAAATCACAGATAGGGTTGGGGGGAGGACAGCAGGGCTGAACTGTGCAGCAAGGAAGGAAGTACATCTCTCTAACGTGCTGCAGACCCAAGACATGCAAACACTGCTGCTAATGCGCAGCTTTTATGAATCTATTATGAATTTGGCTGCTAGCTGATGCAGTGAAAATGCTGGGAACCTGAAAGGTGTGGGCTACAGGAGGAAGTACAGAGTCACTTTGACATGCATATTCTCATCCTCTCCTGCTCCTTGTTTGTCTTGTTGCTGTGCGTTCTGGCACTGGTATGCATACCTCACCCCAGTGAACGCACCCCTGTTTGATGAGCCATGTTTTGGAGGTAATGTGTAGGTGTGTGTTGAAATGTTGCGGGGAGGAGTAAGTTGCATGTTAATAAATGACAGCTTATCTACACGCGCACAAACTGAAACAATAATTTGCCTTACTTATTTCAGTGTAAGGCTGGGCACTATGGTAAAAAAAAACAACAGTGCACATTACTGCTGACTGTGTGGTATTGGTTACTGGGTACATGCTGACTCACCTAGGTTCACTTTCAGTCCAGCAGCAGAAATGGGCCATGTGAAGATGAGAGAGTTGGAACAGACTTGTCAAAATAGTTCCTTGTAATTATTTTTGCATTGTTACTGAAGTAGCAGATTTTCTCCTGTGGTTCAGGGTTAGAGATGAGAATAAATATAAATTAAAGGAAGAAATGGCATCTAAACCCCTGAATTTTATTTTATAACACAAAGAGAAACTATACATGAGTTAATCAGCTGGTGTTCTGAAATTATTCCAGAATTTGCTAGAGGAAGCAATCTTACTCTGCAAAACATTTGACTAAAACAGACTCCTCGCTGTAAAGATTTACTTCCCCTCATAGTCCACCCAATTTGCTAGATGGAATGACAAAATAACTAGCTCCTTGATTTTGCTCTTGTTACAGCTGCAGAGACAACATGCCGCAGAGAGAGGCTTCAGGGTTCTTTTATTCATTATTATACAACAGCATCTAGGAATTCCAGCCAGATTCAGTATTTAGTTTTGTAAACACTTTAAGGGCATTCTGTGTCCTGAATTGTTTGTAGCACCTTAAACAAAAAAAAAAAAGTATAGGGGAAAAGGTTGAAATTAAAAGAAAAAGAGTTTTAAAAGTTGAAAGTTAAAGAAGTTAATTGAGAGACTAAAGAGGATTGACCCCACTGTCATAGCTTTAGTTCCAAGACTTACATGACAAGGCTTAAAAAAGAGTAAAAACACTTAAATAAAACTTTGGCACTTAAGTTCTGTTTAATTAAAAAATTGTGACACTACAGAATCCCAGGTAGTGGCTTTGGAGGAGCCACAACTCCACCATGTATTTCGGTTCATGACAGCAAATCTCCTCAGGTATACACACAGTTCTGCTCTTGTCCATACTGGAAATCTGACGAAGCCTGAACAGAATCATAGAGTAAAAGAAAAATTTAGATGGGAGGGGACCTCTGAAAGTCTCTAGTCCAACAGCCTGCTCCTGGCACAGCTAGCTCCAGAGCTAGATCAGGCTGCTTACGGCCTCGATCAGGCAACATGTGAACATTTCCATGGAAGACGACCTCCTAGCCTCTCAGGACACCTGTTCCAGTGCTGAACCACCCTTGGTGAGAAGAAGCCTTTTTTTTCTTTATGGCAAATCAGAATTTTCTTTGATGCAAATGTTGTGACTGTTTCACTGTGCCCCTCTGAGAAGTCTCTGGCTCTGTTGTCTCTGTAGCCCCCCAATAGCTAGCTGAAGTAGTCAGTTAGATTCCCCCTTTGGCTGCCTCTTTGCCAGGCTGAAAAACCTAATTCTCTCATTCTCTCCTTGTACATCATGTGCTCCTCTTGAGTTTGTTGTCATCTCTCATAGCGGGTACTGCAACAGTGGACACTGTTCCAGATATGGCTTCATGTGTGCCAGATAAAGTGGAATAATCACTTCCCTTCATCTGCTGGCCACATTCTTGCTATTGCAGCCCAGTGTGTTGTTGGTCTTCATTGTCTCTTCCTCGCTTATGTTCATCTTGCTGTCCACTGGAAGCCCAGGTTCTTTTCTGCAGAGCTGCTACCAACACAACTAGTTCCCAGGCTGTACTGGTGCATGGGGTAGTTTTGTCCCAGAATGACTACACCATACACATAAAATATTAAAGAAGAGTATTTTGAAAGGTAGACTTCCTCTAAACCGTGTCCTGGGAAATATCTTAAGGTACCATATTTATATATTTCTGCCAAACTGGGTTAACAGAAAGCAGTTCCATTTTAGCAGTCTAAAATCTTGACTTTGCCTCTCTGTTCTACTTACATAAGCTTACAGATCTCTTTAATGATTTCAGTGTAAGTGGGCAGGAATGAATGTAACAATAGTAATAAAAATAAATTGGGCCTGAATAATCTCAGTCCTATCCACTACTGAACAGTGATTTAATCTGAGTCAGTAAGAAATAATCAATTATCTGAACAGGTGAAAACTCCACACACACTTCTATAGATGGATTTAAAGTTTTTGTATATGTTTTGCTTTACCTTTAAGTGTGAGTTTGCTTCAAACTTACTTAAAGACCCACAGATTTATTTTTATTTAAGAAGAGCAGCAACATATTCTGTTAATTAAATCGTTACCATTTCTGGTACAAATGAGCCCAATGAATAATCAACTCCTTTCAATTACTTCAGTGAAAGGAGCAAGAGCCCTCTAGGAGGGTGTTACAACACTGCCTTCCTCTGAAGGTGCAGTTAAATAATGTTGCTTGATTTACAGAAAAACGGCAAGCACCCTTTTTTGGGGAGGAATGGAATTGCCTGTCATTCACTCAGGGAGAGCAGAGGCAGCAGGGAAGAGGAAAGACCTCTGTGTCATATTGTATATAAGGAACTGGGTCCTGCAGAAGAGAAGAAAGGATGATTATGAAATGCTGAAAGAAAACTTTGGCTCTAGGGACACTCACAGCCAGAGGGACCCCAGACTTGTCAAGAAACAGAGTCTCAGCCCAGACTGAACCATGCATATCAGCAAGAGGAAGAAGTCTCTATTTCCTTATCTTCTAACCCAGAGGCGGTATGTTGTCACTGAAGTGATCAGCTCCAAATGAAAGAAAGGGAAACCCCTGTTTCTTCCCCACTTTTCAGCTTTGTTGTGTTTAGTAGAAACCTCTTAAAGTCTCAGTACTTGGAGTGATGGGACCCCAAGCTGATCTCCAGTGACTGAGTCTGCAGTCTTCAGATCATGTATGAACCCATTACTCTTGTTTTCTGTGAAGACCTACTACTTGCACGCAATGTCAAGAAAGCTATATAGTGGGTGTTTAGAATAACTGTTGGGGAGGACCTGGAGCAGCAAAATGTAGATATAGGATAGGAGTAGGCCATGGCTTTAGAATTACTGGGAACTATGTCTAGCGGTAGTCCTTATTGAGTTACCTGCTTTTGCAGGCTCCGTAGTCCCTCTACATTCCCTAAAGAGCTCCTTCTTGGTCTTTCACTGACTCTCCATTTTTTTTTTGTCTTGGAGCTTCTGGTAAAGTTTCTTCCTATCTTAGTCATTTTGCTGATTTATGCTCTGAAGCACAGAGATTTAATTCCTGGTTTTGTACCTGAGGTAATATAATTGTGGATATTTTCATTATTCACCTGAGTCCCCAGATGTTTTGAATCCTGCTAGGATACTGGATCAAAAGGAAACCTTGGGGTAGCAAGTTCCAGAGGCTCGAGTGGCAAAAATAAAGGCAAAGGCAGGTAAGCTTATCAGGTTCACCACTTCAGCTTTATTATTTCTTTCTGGAGTTTTTTGGATATTTTTTTTCCAGGAAAATCCCTGTTTCTACTAATAACTTTCCTATTCCTTCTATTTGCACTTGATGGCATTGGAATATTTAATGTAATTTTCCTGCTTCTTTCATACTTAAATATTGTTGGGTTTTTGATGTGAGCAGAAGTCTTCAAGTAATCTCTGCTTTTACTCCTCATTTACAGTTAAGTGTAGAAAGGGTTGAAATTATTCATTGTAGTAAATATTGCATTACATGATGAACACTTGAGCAATGAGCACTGTTCACCTGTGACCAGTATATGTAATTCATTAATATACAGTTCTCTATGTCCTTATCTTTTTTAGATCTTTACAACTTAAACAGCTTTGTATCACTTCACATTCCTAGGAACTTTCCATTCTTCCTGTGACAAGCAAGATCTCATTCTAAGTCCAAGATATTAGCTGTGTATTTTCTTTAAAAAAATTGATATACAGAGTACATTGCCATGGACAGCTTTGGTTTTGAGTTTGGAAGTTTGTTTACTTTAACTCTGGTGTCCTAGGGCTGAGACAAGCATAAAGATGTAAGCAGCCAAAATATCAGCTTTAATTTTGGAGCCTTCATGTCTAATCACTGATCCCTTCTCTTTGAAACCCTGTTTCCATATGAACTTTGAGGCAGATCCATTGTGGGGAAGGGAGAAGCTAGTCATAAAACACCTCAAATTCCCATTAATTGGAGTCAGATTGTAGAGCAGAAGATCACTGTCTAGTTGTCCTTGTATGTCTCTTGCACAGATGTAGAAAACTGTAGTATTGGAGAATTGGTGTGAACAGAGAATGAATGGGTCTGCCTGGGAGTGGAGGCACCAGAAGAAGCAGTAGCAGAATGTCTGCAAGACATAGATATTGATGGTCATCAAAATCCCAACACATCCATCTGCAGCTTCTAAGGACACTCAGATCAAGAGAGAGAGTCCAATGATGACTTTCAAAAGCTGGACAGGACGGAGAGACAGTATCAACTCCTAAAGGGTTCCTAATGCATGTTCAAAACCTGCACATGGTCAGCAACCTAAGAACAAATCAAAAGAGTGATGAAGATCCAACAGCTGACATTCCTTGTCATCAATGTCATGGCAAAGAATCTTAGGCAGATCATTTGGGAACAAGAATATAGGTCTGAGAGTATGTTGAACGTGATTGGCTGAAATAATTTTTTTTTTTTAATGAAATGACCTTCCTCCCCACACAGTGAGCTTTACTACACTGGTTCTACAGTATTGCAACATTATTTCCTACGTAGAATTGATTGCCAGGCATCAGGTCAATTTCAGCTGTCTCCCTTCTGGTTGTCTCCCTGTAGATGCCATGTGAAGGCTGCAAGGAAAGGGACAATAAGAGCACTGATGCAACCATGGAGTTCGTCCTGCTCAGCTTCTCTGAGCTGCTCTGTCTGAGGGTCTTCCACGTCCTTATCTTTCTCATTATCCATTTGGTCATGTTGTCTGGGAATGTGATGATCCTCATGGCAGCAGTTATGGAGTCTTCCTGTCCTCACATGCTTTTCTTCCTCTGTCAGCTCTCTGGCATCGAGCTCTGCTATACCTTAGTCATTGTCCCTAAGGCACTCCTCAGCCTGATAGGGGTGGACAGCAGCACCATTTCTTTCACAGGCTGTGCTCCACAGATGCACCTTTTTGTGGCACTTAATGGGGCTGAATGCTTCCTCCTGGTAGCCATGTTGTACGACTGTTATGTTGCCATCTGTTAGCCACTTCACTTTGTAGCTGTGATGAGTGGGGGGTTCTGCCTCAGCCTGGCTGTGGCATGCTATCTGGGAGGCTTTGCTGTTGCCTTGGGTTGATGGTGGCTGTTTTCTGCTTACCTTTCTGCCAGTTGCATCGTATCAACCACTTCTGAGATGTCCCTGCTGTGCTGCACCTGGCCTGTACGCAGAGTTACACTCCTGTGCTGCCCTTGCTGGCTGCCTCTGTGCTCCTCCTGCTGTTCCCCTTCCTCCTAATCCTGACCTCGTATGTTTGCATTGCTGTTGCTTTGTTACATGCTACCTGTTCCATGGGAAGGGGCAAGGCCTTTTCCATCTGCATTTCACACTTGGCCATGACCTTGCTACCCTATGGATGTGCCACCTTCATGTACATTTGTCCTAAATCCAGTTACCTGCCAGTTTGAGACAAGATGGTGTCTCTGGTCTACACCAACATTACACCATTACTGTATCCTCTCATTTATAGCCTGAGGAACAAGGAAATCAGAGGGGTCCTCAGGAAAATGTTGAGGAGGAAGAAAATAGTTCAGCTGAACATGGATACTATCAGATCTCTGTGTGTGAGGTAAATTTTAGTAGAACAAATGTGTGCTTGTTGGAAAACAGCCCCATAACCACGTTAGGACCAGATTCTCCATAGACTTCACTACAGCAAATAACCAGGCAGAACACAACGTGTATCAATACATTTATGACAAAATGATATCTCTACTAGGGGAAAAAAAAAGTCTTTAACATCACACTTTTCCTAAAGGAATATGCTTTAATGACCTATGAGGAAGAAGGCCTTTGATCAGTTTGTGGTCTCACTTCTGTGATCACATACATACTCATGCTTAGATTCATGGTCATCTCAGCACAGTCAAAAGACCAACACAAAATTATTTAAAGACACTGTATTGGTTTCATTATTTTTCTATCAAGATGAAAGTAGAAACTGTGAATTCAATAAAAATTTTAGCCTGGTAAGTTTTTCAGCACAAAAAAACCTAAGAGGGTTATTAGAAGGTTAGAAAAAGAGAGCCTGTACTTAGAAAGAAATGGAAATTAAACTGCGGTTTTCTCCAAATTTAGCAGAAGGCTAAAGCACTGCATGCCATCACAAGTGGAAAGATCATTAGTGTAAACTCATTTTACTTTCAATTATTATAGATAATGAAAATGAAAGTGCCATTGATTTGGCAAGAGTATGACTTTCCTAGGCCTGTTCTGCAGGAAACAATCTTTCCTTTTATAGGAAGATGCTTTAGGTTTGGATTGTTCCTATGGCAACATAAAGACTAAGATACTTATGTGACTTTTATCCTGAAATACTATGATATAAATAAGGATGCCTGATGAATGTTGAAATCTATCATCATAAATTTAATAATACCACTGCTACAGTTATTGTAATTTCTTTAGCAAAACCATTGAGAGTTACAGGACGTGCTAGACTGCAACAGACATAACACTGCTTTGCACCTTTCAGACTCTTATTTTGTGTGTTTCCTACATGTAGGTGAAACAGGATGATTCACACAAATTAGGGAATATCAGTTTTGGGCAGGAACGGGGGGAAAGAAGCAACTTCATTATTTTATTTAGTACTTCCCTCCCCCATGCCTCTTTAAAGCCCCAAACAGATCCTATGACTCCGAACTCATCTCTCACATATCAAATTGTTGAGAAAAAAAATTAAAATGCTTACTTCTGTTTCTCTGTCTAATCCAAAGGAATTTCAGCACCTCAGCTGCCCTCAGCTCTCTCCCTTGGCAGATTGAGAAAGCAGAGTGATATTTGCTTTCTCTGGGCTACGATCATTAAAAATTAAGGTAAGTGGATTTGACTAATGTAAAAAATTGGCACCGCAAATAAGGAAGTTAACTTGGAGCCATCTCAAAAAAGAGAGATATGGAATTTAAAACTCACATTAAAAGCTGTCTTCAGGTTGACAGTCTAGCCAGGCTAAAACATTAACACAGAATATTGGCTCTCATTTCAATGAATACCTAATTATTGCTGTGAGCAAAGGTTTAGCTGCATTATTTAAAATGATCAAAGTTGTAGTCAACATTTTAATCACCTACCAGATCTCCCAAAAATGAGAAGGGGAGGGTCTCAATAAAAGCACATTATTTACTAGTAGAGAAGTACTTTAGAAGTACATTAGAGAAGTACTTTGAATCAAACACTATTAAAGGATTTAAAGACTGTGAGTAACTGTAATGAGCACAGGACAAAACTGAGGCATCAATTCAAAATCCTGTCAACTCAAATCAAACTTTGAAGTTAATCCTGCTGCAGGTAGTAGGCTGGATTAGAGACTTCCAGAGGTCCCTTCTGAGATTAGTAGAGCAGAGGTTTCTAGGTTTCTAGGAGCTGTTGATATGCTCAAATATCTGGCAACAAAGCTAAGGGACAGAAAGACACAGAGGTTTATAATACTAATCAGAACCTTGGTAGAGGCCCTCATGTGTTTCTGGCAGCTGTAGGCATGGCATAACAGAGATATAACTATCATCTGCTGCTAGCTGTGAGAAGACAGCAGGGCTGTATCCTGAACCAGAGATGTTCCTCATGAACAGCTGCTGATTGGGGGCACCTCAGCAGACCTCTTCTCACTGCAAAGATATGGGTGATGCCTTTAGGAGGGATGACATGACTGAAACAGCAGCCAGGCTAGACTCCCAGCTCTTTAGTTCCAAAATACATGTGGGAAGCACAACAAGCAATAGAGGCTTTCTGTGAAGACACTGTCTCCGCCCAATGTCCAGCAGATGAATGGAGTGAGGAGATATCCCAGAGCCCAATATTATCCCCCATCCTATCCCCATCAGTGTTCCCACATGCATTCACATCACCCACAGCCCCTCTCCTATGCCCAGCTGTGTTAAGTGCAAGGCTTTGCTCTATAGATCTGTAGAGAGGTCTCAGGGATGAGAGTTGGAAGGGGAAACTTATGATGTAGGAGCAGCAACAATGTATATGAGATGTCAGAACCACTTTCTTTTTAAATGTTACCTTTCAATTGCCAGGAGCTGCCTGAAGTCCCTTTTCTACCACCTCCTTTTACAAGTGGCTGTTTTGGTCCTGTTGACCCAGTATGCAGTATGTTGAGAGCTGGAGGATGCCCAAGTGAAGTAAGACAGCAACATCCCTGATGTAGGGCATGAGCACAGAAAAAATACAGGAATTTCTAAGTCCTTTTCAGAACTTCACAGGGAACAGCAGGATCCAGCCAGGCAGTACAGAGCTAGACAACTCTGTATTCCACCTCTAACCAAAGACAGTTAAGGCAAAGATCTTTCCATGGGCATCATAACTGTAGGGTCTCAGGATCCCTCAGTGTATGAGTAAGGTTGGGGACCTGCATTCCACAAACGGTCCTGTCCTTTCCTGGTTTTCCAATAAACCAGCTAAGACATCTCTAAGACTCCCTTCATGGTTTACACAGCCATAAAACCAGAGTGCAATCCTTGCAATTAATTTTGTCAAGGCTGCCCTGAGCAAGGCACTGGATAAGAACACAGATCTCATCAGTGGTTGAGCACCAGAGCTCAACCTCTAAAAGCCTAACCTGTAAGGCCTGTAATATCTCATCAGTGCTGTCCATTTGCTCAAAAATTAAGAGGGTTTGGAGGATGATGGCAGAGACATTGAGCAACATTCAGGGTACTCAAGGTCCAGTACCTTGAGTGGTACATACCATTCAAAGAGGTACCTTCACTCAAGGTGGTATTTCAAGGAGGCCTCCTGAGTGCTACCTACCAGTACCACTGATACTGGTAGGGTACCATAGAAATCTTTTCGGTGTACAGAAACCAGTGAAAGCTCCTTTTCCTTTGCACACTGTCATCATGTTTTGCTGGCAATCCAGGTAAGACGTTTCCTAAAAATTGTTCCTATAAATAATCAATCTCCTAAAAGAATGAAATGGACTCACATTAAATATATTTCCTTACTTTTCTAGGAGTCTAAGTACAAAAAGTTTACTACAGGGATGTGTTTTGGTTATGGGTAGGGAGGTTGAAATTCTGACAGAAGTCCAATTTTAAGAACATGGAAGAAATTTCAATGTATTCAACTCCCCTTGACAAAGGCATCTTATCACAGCCTATCCATTTTGGCTTACATGGAAAGTAAGTCCACCAGCCTCCCTTTTTTGGATTATTTAAAAGCTTAGAAAACCTGCAGATAACCCCATATTTGCCCAAATAGCTTCTTTTTCCTTTGATCTTAAGCAGAATGAAAGCATCAAGATGAAATTAATACAGCTATTTACAACAATGGAGTTGTAGCCAGTGAAAAGGGATGTGAGGATAGTATCAAACCTAGAAAGCAGACTTTAATATCATGAGGGTGAAAAGCTGTCAAAGATGGTGATTCCCTTTATTGAGAAAAGGTCCCTGTTTTCCATATGTTCATTATTCAGCATGCCAAGAGCAATAGCCATAATGACTTCACTGTGATAAAAACTAGAATGCTATAGGAGTTTCTCCTGCAGGTATTTACAGACAGAAGATTTACAGAAGGGAAATGAGCTCTCCCTGAGATTGTTTTGTGCAATTATATGAAATTACTTACCCAGCACATAAAATCTGATAGGATTTTATGATATATGATATATGATATAAAAAAATAAAGTCCACACCCCTATAAACAGGCTTATGGGGAACAAATATGCTTAAATATTCTGCCCTTCCCCTCCAGAATCAAAAATTTCTAGACCCTAAAGCTTTTTATTTTCCAATGGGGTTGTTTTGTAGGTCTTAAGTCCCCTTTAATGGGCCACCTCAGGAAGCAACAAGGACCGTAGGACAAGAAATAATCAGGAGAAAAAGTGGAGTTGAGGAATGAGGTGAAGCTCCATGTCAGCTGGTTGGTTTCAGAGTCAGTTTCACTTTGCCTGCAATCATCTCCACATCAAAAAGCTGACTGAAGGTGCTATTAATAATTCCAACATTGTATCCCTAACTAAAGCTCTTGCCTCTAAAGGTCCTGCTGTGCTCAGTTATCTTCTAGACAAGTCCAGGAAAAGTGAGAATGGCAAGGTCAGTACCCACCCAGCATGTATCCTTGGCTTTACCTGTGTAAGTGCAAAGATGTAAGACCGTCTGTTTCTACAAACTGGTATGTGAAGCTGAAGGGAAGACCAGATGGTTCAGGAGCATATGGCCTCTAGCCTAGTCACTGCTGAAAATCAGGTCTTCTAAAATCTGTGTCTCATTTTATTGTGGTTTTGGTCTACAGTTGCTCTCAGCATTCGTTTTAGTTTTCATGTTTTGATTTAATTAAGAATTCAAGTTTCAAAAATCAAGTAGGAAGCTGAACTGGGAATAGAGTTGACAGTGAGTTGGGAAGATGTTACCACAATCAATGCCCTCTTTCCACCTGTAAGACAGCAAGGTGTCTGTTTCAAATATCTTCTCTTGATGTCAACTTTGAAACCACTCAGGATGAACATAGGTAGTTAATGAAGTGGGAACTATTTCATTTCTGCACAGGATAGCAACACTACAACAACAAGGTTAAGCTACAACAGTAAGCAATAAGGGCAAGCTTATTGTGTTTAGATTGTGGAGGCAAGTCTAAGAGGACCATAAAAATAACTGCAGATTTGAAACAGATATAAAAGCTTTAAAATTTCTATTAAAACCCCCAGAAATTAAAAGACTTATTAACTTACACATTCATCAGTCAGTGTAGAAAAAAAGAAATTTTAAGTCACACTATCAAAGTGACATGCTTACTGTATGTTATTAATGCTAATGATTTTTTCCAATGTTGGTATTTTCATACATAAGCATAATTAATCCAAGAGAGTGAAAAAAACAGCTCAAAAATATAAACAAATTACAGAGAGGTATGTACACGTCATGCGGAGACTACTATTGCTATATTTTGTGCTGTGTTTCAGTTTCTAAAAATATTATAATCCTATTTTTCTATAACTTAGTTGAAGAAGTCACGAGCATCTCTACAAAAAATCACATTTCTCTGGGTTAGATTTTGTTTATTGTACATATGCTGTTGTGTGGTGTAATGCTCAAGGAGAAATTGAATTCTGCTTTTCTTCTTTTTTTTTTTTCCCCCGAGGTCTGTAATAGAAGTAATAAAAAAGTGAGAACTTAATGCCACCATGATAAATAAATACCTTCAAACGTGCCCAGGAAGCCTGCACTCTCAGAGAGGAATGGTAAGTGTAGAACTGCACTTTTTGGATTTGTAAGTATATAATGTGCTATAACATCTATTAGAAAGTAACTAACTCTTGTGACCCAGAATTGTACTGCCTAGGGAATGGGAATATGAATCAGATTTACTATGGCTGGCTTTGCATTGCTTTCCACTTGTCTATCCAAAATGTTGCATCTTAACATAAGTGAAGCCCTGTTTTTCTTAGATTGTTTTTTCTTTTTTTGCAATAGGTCCCTCAGTCTCTCATGGCTTCACTGTTGACCAAAAGTGTTAACTTGAAAAAAAAAACAAAATCCCAGCCATCACCAGACAAAACTGGTTGCATCACCCGTATACTACTCGTGGTCCTGATGGGTGGGGTGGGCTGCTCTCTGCTCCTGTCACAGCACTTCAGGCAGCCTGGACCTCTCGGGCTCCACATCCCCTGGACCACCAGGGGGAGCAGAACTGGGATATGAAGGCAAGAGAATTTTCTCTGGTAATTTCTGGGGAAAAGAAAGGTCCTCCTCATTTTCAGGATAGTACAATAATTTAATTTACTCCTGCTTTGCAAGCCCAGTAAGAGCATGGCAGACCATATGCAGGATATCTTATCATAAGGCAAAAGCCAGAAAGCCTGCAGTTCAGCCAACAGTGGAAATACATTTCTGTGCCTAATTAGGTATCCAGGCAGGGCATCAGTAGATACAGAAACACCTATGAGTACATTGCTGATGAACAAGTAAGTGGAGTTTTATGCAGGGATACTGGAGTTCTAGCCCATGTTTAGTTCTTCCCATTGGTATGTTGTCTCTGTTAGGTGGAGAATACATATGGGAAGCTGTCCTCCCATTCTGACTGGAGCCCACGTAAGCAGCCGTCTACCTTCCTGGTGGCAAGTAGAAATGATTGTTCATCTAGTAGTGATGAACAGAACCAGAAAAAGATTAAGGTGGGAAGTGACTACTGGACATCTTGAGCCCAAATATCTACTCATAGCAGGGTTAATGCCAAAGCTGTGTCAGGTTGCTCAGGGCCTTGTTCAGGCAAACCCTGTACATGTCCAAGGCTGGTCCTCTCAGATATGTGGGAAAGAGTGAGGGAGTGACCCCTGCTTCTACTGGGATGAGCAATAGAAATGAAACCCCAGATCTATTTCCTGTCTCTAACAGCTTCATTAGTTCCCTTGCCCTTGTTATTCTTCTCAGAGAAGACAACTGGCTTGACTACTTGTGCAGTCAAGTCTGTAAGTCCCTAAGCTAGGGGTGACCACTTTGTGATCAAAGGGATGCTTTGATAGTTTGTGAAGTACTATCAAGTGAGGGACTCCAGAGATTGTTTCTAGGTTCAGTTTCATTCATCATCTAGATGAACATTTAACAGCACAATGGTGAGACTTGTAGCTCTTTCTAAAATGTGAGGAGAGAAAACACAGTAAATAATTTGTAAGAAACATATGAAAGAGTTCTGTCTGTACTGCAGTTCAAAAGAAGCACGTCCCAACTCAGTCTTGGGAGCATCCTTTGACTGTCCCAACAGTATCTCAAGACAAGACGTGGTGCATACCATTCCTCCTCACTTCCCTCACCACAAGCCCACATATCTGTAGGAGGAAAGCCCAGGTGTGTTGTGTAGTGACATTTTCTAGCTAGATACCTAATCTCAGTGATACACAAAAGAGGATACTGGGAAACAGAAGGAAAAAATATACTTTGCGATTCAGAAATTCTCAGAGGGACTAGAAACACTGGATGAGATTAAATACAAAGACATGCTGAGAGTGAGTTTAAAAGATGCAGTTATCTTCTTACCATCAAAAAGCATGCCAGAGATGGGAAGGTCACTGAGAAGCCATGACAGTGAAAAGGTTGCGGAGGTGTAAATCACATAACTACAGAATATGATTGTAAAGATAAAGTTGGTTTTTTTTAATTAAGTTCAGATTTTTTTTCACTAGACACTCAGGGAATTCATTTTGTCCAACAGTTTACAAAGACAAAATCAAACCTTCTGATGTACAAGCAAAAGGATCCTGTCAATGAAATAGTAGAGTTGCATGAATAATTAGCATGTAGTACTCCACTGTACTGGGTACAGCCTCAGTGTAGATTCCCTATTTTTCCCTTTGGATCTGCATTTTTGTGAAAAGGACACATGGCAAAGCAATGCAGCAGAGCTTTTACAGATATTAGTAAAGTTCCAGGCATTTGGGGTTTCTACTTTTTTATGCTTCCACTTGTTTATAGATTTGCTGCAGATCTTGATCTTGCTGTAATATTAGATCATATTTTGTTTGACTACCATTGTACACATTCTGACTGGGAGCTACAGTAGGTGAACTCTAATCTACAAAATAACAAAGCAGTACATACAACTTCTGACCACCATCATCTGGAATATCCCCATTTCTGACACCCATCAGCCAACATTAAAAAGGGGGAGAAGAAGAAAGTAGATCTTTTTTAGGCCATCTTCTTGCCTATTCCAAATAGTTTAGATCAAATGTCCTGAGAATCTGACCACTAATGAAACAGAGACAGCATCCCTAGTTTCCTCACCCCAGAGCTTTGGCACTTCTGAGATTCTACAGATGCAAACTTGGGTAGCCCTGAGGAACTGAATGTAAGGCTGTGACACTGATTTTTTTTTATTTTTTTTTTTTTTCCTTAGGAAGGATATAAGCTCCTGAGCTGCCCTAGAGCCTTACCCTCTAGTTGTAAATGGTTCTTTCCTATTTTATGTTTATGTAGGCTTTGCCTCTTTTGTCTTGTCACAAAGTTAGCTGTGGGTCCGTCTGACCCACTGCTACATCACAGGCTGAAGAAGGCACAGTATTGTACAAATGAAGACTGAAATGGGTACATTCCACTAGTGCAAACTCAGGGTATGGGATGTAAACAAGGAAACCTTATACTGGTGCTGCAATAGGAGTCATTCAAATATGGGGGGAAGGTGGGCATAAAAATTTGAGACTTAGCACTGTAGACTGAGAAAGCACACTTTAAACAGGATTAAACTGGAATAAATTTAAGATGTAACTATTCTGAATGACATTAACATTTGAATTATTTGTACTGATATTTTACTTCATGTGCTATGTAAAATGTAAAGCTTAGTATTTTAATCATTTGTTCTCAAATTTCTCTTGCCTGTGTTCAAACTTCTTGGGATAGATTTTGGTTTTCCAAGATGTATGGTTAGAGAATCACAGAACTCACTGAAAGATTTAGATGCAAGGGACCTCAGGAGGCCCATAGTCCCAACCCTGCCCACAGGAGGGCTGACTCCAGTGGTAGGTAAGTTGCTCATGGCTGTGTCCTGGCGACTCTGGAACATGTCCAAGGGTGGAGATCCCCCAGCTTCTCTAGGCAACCTGACAAAGTCTTTTCGTTAGCCTTCCTTGGGGAGGAGGAGGAATAATGCCACCTGTATTTTACAGGGAGGGGTGTAATAGCTGTGTAGGGGTGGGAGTAACATCCTTGATGACTGGCAGAAGAGATACAAAAAAAAGCAAGTTCTTTTATACATATGTTCCCCAGGAAGGAAACTAAAAGTCCTATGAGGTCTTCATACATAGAGAGAGAGACGGAGTCCTTCTGGCTCAGTTCCCCTCCCATGATTTTTTTATTGAAAAGCAGGCACCTTCTTCCATCGATGCTGAGGAGCTTACTAAAATAAAAACAGTAATCCTGCCAGATTAAGTGGCATGGTTATCACTCAGTGACATGCTGTCACAGCTTGGGGAACAAACTGGGCTGCTGCATTCAGATGGATTTCCCTAAATATCTACTGCCAGGAAGGCTCAGTGGTTTTAGCCACATTATCACAGAAAGAAATGGACCGAGCAGTCTCTAACGCAGTGCCTGGGCTGTTTTCATCTCTAAAAGAACGCCTGGTTACCAGCGCGGCTCGGGGGGCCCGGGGGCAGAGGCGGGGGCCAGCCCCGGCCGGGCGCCCCGCCGAGCGGCCGCCCCCGCAGGGCTGCCCGGGCACGGCGGCGCCGGAGCAGGAGCCGGAGCCGGAGCCGGGACGGTGGCGAGGGCTGCCCAGAAGGTGGCAATCGTGAGCCTTTTACGAGACTGGAGCAAAGGTGGAGGGAGGCTCCCAGGAAAAAGGTGGCTGCCTTTAAGGTGGGATCATTTGCCTGCCAGATGGGAAGTCTGTGACCAGCCCCTTTAAAACAGGTAAAGGCAGTAAGGCCTCTCCACCCACTTGCCTTGATCTTTCATCATAACTGTGGGCCAGGCAGGGAGGTTGTGCAATGTGTGCGCTCCAGTCAGGAGGCTGCGTGAGAGGTTCATGTACTGCGAGCAGGAGCCAAGGCTCGGAGGCCTGAGCCAGGAGAGCAGGCAGGGGCTGGGAGCCAGCCCCCCTCTAAAGCCAGCATGGAGCTGAGGACCTGGAGCAGTGGGATCAAGCTCTCCCTTCGGCTCCTTCTCTTCTGGGCTCTCCTTCCTCCTGAGGTGCCTGGGAAAGAAGGTAAGTGTGGGACCTGCTGGTCCTTCTGCCTGGAGGGTTGGGCTTGGGCGGGCAGGCAGAAAGGGACTTCTCTAAGGGGCAAGGAACAAGGCCTGACCAACAGGAGTGGGGCCTCAGGGACACCACAGCCCACACGAAGGGACTGGAGATGGACTGGTGTGTCTAGGGAGGGCAGGTGGGTGTGAAGGGACAAAGGCCAGAATCAAACCCGAGCCAACTCTTGGTGGCTCAGTGAACTAACCCAGGTATGTTCCCCCCTCCCTCTCTATCCCCTTCCAGTTGAAGCACAAATGCCTCTGCATATCCAGTGACCTAAGAGAATTCCGCCTCTGTTTGCCTTAAACACAAGCATTGCAGATAACAAGTTTAAACACAAACTCAGAAAGTTTCTCCCCCCTTCCCCACCAACGCCCCTGCAGTTTCCTCAGGAAGCCCTCTTGGGAGTTAACCCTTGTGAGCAAGAGGACAGTCATTTTTTTGGAGACTTGGAAGATGAGGTAGTCTCTTGCACCTACTCCAGTGTTGGAAGGTAGAGCTGGGCTTTACAATTTCCTCTTCCACCTCTTCTCTTAAGACTCCCTTGCTTCCTTCCTCTGTTCCACTTAGTCCCTTTTATTAGATATAGTGATCTTTTTTCTTCCATCTTGGCAGTTGCACGGTGGTTATGAAACATCTGGGGAATGAGAATTTTAATAGAGCGCTGAGGTAGACTAAATCTCTGTTATATTCCCTACCTCCTCCTGTAGTTAATTCCTGCCAGAGACTTCTAGTCTCTGTTTCGCATAGTGAGAGGTGTTGGGGCTTTTCCATCCCAAGGACAGCCCTCTCCTTTGCTGCTCCAGGGTCTCGATTGAGAGGACTTAGTCATAACTGGCAGTTCATCCATGGGCTCATCTCGGACTCTGTGAGGGCTGAGCGCTCTTTTAAAGCATTCTTGACAAGCACATTTGTGTTAAGGATCCAGCTACATGGATGCAGCTAGCAGACATTGTGGAGAGGCCAGCCTAGGTGAGAAGTAATCTAAGGTAGCACCATGAAGGCTCTGGTTTCCATAAGTGTGTGACCAGTAGTTGGCAGTAATGCTCAGGGACTTCTCTGCCAGCTTCTCCCCTATCTGAACCAACTCATTTGGGCTGTCTGTGATCCACTCTCCCTTAACGTGTCTGTCTGGGAATACCTCATTTCCCTGGTGCCCTCTCTTACCTCAAGACTTTATTCTTTTTGGGGAGACCTCCTCCCGTATGGCTGGAATGCCACCGGAGGTTCCTAGCAGTGAAACTGTGGACCAGTGAGCTAGTAGACCCAGAGTACTCTTGTTCCCTGTGCTCTTGTAGTCTTGCTGACTCATTCCTCCTTTCCTGGGAGAATCCCTGTTGTGGGTTTCACTTTGAGAGGAACTTCTTGAGAATGGACTTCACCCCCTCCAGTGGGCACTCAGCAGTTGAAGGAGCCGCTGCGGGCGGTGCATCAGCGTGGTACATGGGCTGTGCCAGATCCCCGTCCCAGCCACTTCTGAGTTCCTCTCTTCTCTTGCTCTGCTAGAACTTGCCATGCAGCCCCTCTCACTTCCACATCACTGCTTTAGGCCTGAAGTGCGTGGGATAGATATTATCTATCTGGGTGATGGTTCTGGAAGGACAGGTTACCTTACCCTGAGAGTTTTTGGAGCCAACAACACAAGAACAGTATCTCAAATAGAGAGAGTGAGAGTAGAAGAAAAGTGAGTGAGTAGCCTTGTTTGGACAGGGAGTCTGTGGCCAGGAAGGTTTTGCCATATGACCATGCTGTGAATGCTGCGAACTTGTAAAACCTGGATTCCTGCTTCTCCCTTCTCCCAATCCCGAAAGGGTGTTTCACAGGTGAGAACAGCAGTGCAATCCCTCTTATCTCTCATTCTGGGCCCACAGCCTGCTTCCTCATTCCACAGGACTCTAGCTGATCTGCACTTTACACTCTATTACTTGTAGTTGGCAGGCAGTATTTGTAAAGTGGTCAGATGAGGGGGAGAAAATCTGGTTATTTAAATGCCATTTAAATATTTTCCCCCTCCTACCTTTCACCCCCAAATTCTCTTCTGAGATGTTTAGAAATGACCTCTCTGAATACAGCCACAGGAATCTAAAAGGGAATCCAAGGAATTTCTCCTGTTTCCTATGTTCCCAAGCTGGGGTGGCGATAGGTGCTTCAAAACTAGTAGTCTGTTCTGGCAGCACCAGCAGACCCAAAGGCAGGCAAGAAGCTGCACATCCAGCAATACAAATACTCTAGGCTCCTCTCCCTTCTTTCTGTTTGCCTATGAAGTGATACACTTTTAATTTCTCTTCAGATCAAGACTTGAGGGCAAACTCTGATCACCTTTTTAAAATTTCTTTGAGGGCTAACAATGAACATACTGCTGAATTTCTCCTTTGTCATGTGACTCCAGAAACCAAGGCTTAACAACACAGCCATGCAGTGAAATTCTGCAAGAGGTGGCAATGCTATGCCTGGGAGCTGTTTTTAGCCTGTCATGGCTAAAACAGTCGTTGAGGGAGAGAGTGAAACGTGTTCTAGGCCATCATCAGAGGGTAGACAGCCTGGGTCAGAGGTCAAGGGCTCAGCAGTTTAAGCAACTGATGCATCTCATGGTTTTTGGGTACTGTGGTGGTGGAAAGTCCCTTTTACATTGACTCTGTACTTTCCCACAGTGTTTCAAGCACTGAATAGTACCTCTAGGGGACACTGGTTGATCTTTTGTGTTGGTAATTTATTTGGTTGCCTGCCTCTTCAACCATTTGTCTGCTGCCTATTCAAAGCAAAGATGTGTTCAGCTGCTAATCATGGATTCCTATTTCAATAGGCTTCAGCTTTCTGCTCCCATTTTGGGGCAGCTTTAGGAGGGGGAAAATTTGTCAGTGTTGCATTTTTTGGATGTGCGCAGGTATTACTTGAGAGGAGGGTGGAAGGGGAGGGGGTCTCATGTATGAGGAAAATCTTTTCACTCCTGACTAGCTGCACTGTCCTGTATCTTTCCATCCTTCCTCTAGCTGCGTTTTTTGAAGGCAAAAGGTCACAAAGGATGTAGGACTGAGAAGGGAAGTGCAGGTTTTGCCTTCTGTGACAAAAGGAGAATGAAGCCAGTCCACAGGCTATATGAGTTGGGTCACTGATTTTTTTTTTTTTCTCCTTCTGGTCTTCAGTGAATCTACTCGACACAAGTACTGCGCAGGGTGAACTGGGCTGGCTTCCAGACCCTCCAGAAGTAGGGGTGAGTACACACATTCAAGGAAGGGGAGCCACTGGGAGTACTAAATAATGGAAAAGCATAATCCAAGTTGTAATTTCATCCTGCCTCCCAAAATTGGACTTCTGCACCTCCACCATCTCCTGGACATTGTATGCTTTCTAAGTGTCTCTCCCTTGGTAGGCCCTTCACATCTGCAGCCTTGCCCACTAGCCAGCTGTTTGAGGACTGATGCCTCACTGACTTCCAGGAGCTCTTCTGATGACTATTGACTTCCAGTAGCTCTCAGTGGTTGAACTTGTCCTTGAAATATATTGTTTCCATGAAGTAATAAAACTTACTAGAGAAAAAGTTAAAAATGAAACCATCACCCAGTTTTTCATCCTAACATGTTGCAAATGCATCTTATGTCTCCTTTTCTGGGCAAATAGCCATAACAGAAGTATTTCTGTCTCCAAGTCTCTTAAGAATTTAGAATCTCTGTTTGTTTAAGGTTGTTCTGTCTTTTTTTCTCTTGAATACTGAGCTGAATGAATCAGTTACAAATTTAAATCAGCCCCTGACTGAAGAAATAACTGTTAACTCATGGGGCAGCAGTCTGGTGTACTGGGTAGGCTGCAAGGTCCTAGGACTTTACACCCAGCTCTAATGCTGTGTTTGGCCCACACAGCTGATAATGAGAGAGACATTTCCATTTGTTTCATGGCTGTAAAATTGAGTTGATGGAAGTGCTTCAAAATATACTCCTGAAACCACTGCAAAATTGAACCCAAACGGACAGCTGAACTCTCAGCCATTTTTGTACAAGTACAGCTATTTTGCATCAAGTACAGTTCAGCAGTCCTTCTAACATCACAACCCAGGTTATTGAAGATGGTTTCCTTTGTAACAGCAGGACTGTGGGAGTGGTGCAAGGAAGGCACAAAGGAAAGGGAATTCAGGGACTATGCTGCTGTGGTTAGAAGGATGTATGTTAATACATAGTTCCAGTTCCTCATCCATGCTCTCATCTTTCTCGCAAGCCCCAAACTCTCCTATAGAGAAAGAGTCTTTACCCTTGCTGCTTATAAAGTAGTCCTGGGTTCAGCCTGTTCCTAATTCATTTTCATAACTTTCCCCTGTAATGCGCTGTGACTTGTTTAAATTCACCCCAGCCTTCTCCTACTCCTGGTAGTCTTGCTGGGTGAACTGGAGCCAGACAGTGAAGTTCTCCTGTACTGGCATAACAGCATTTGTTTCATTAGTACAGCTGATTTGGTTATTATTATTATTACTATTATTATTATTATACCCTACTCAAAACAGGTGCCCTAGTAAGACATACACGTAGATCATGCTTTCCCCATTGTTCCCTTTGTTGTCCCCATCAACTGTCTCTGTGGTAATTTAAACCCAACACTAGGCTCCAGACATGTTCCTGATGAAGTCTGCTTCTTGAAGAGACTGGGAAAAAACACTGCAGAGTGCATTCTAAAAATAATGGTAGAAAGAAGATAAAATCTTTTTGTTACAGAATATCTGATTTTTGCACAGTAGGTTCACAGCAGTGCTAGAATTTGGCATACCCTTCTTCTTGTGCCACATTTGCTTTTTAAAATATGTATATTTAAAATATAGTAGTTGTAGCTGGGAATTGTAGATGATGCTGGAAAACATGGCCTGACAGCAATCTAAACTAATAGATCGGGATACTGATGACTGGTAAACTAACAGAGGATGAAGAATAGATTCATTGACTTCTGATGAGCAACTCTTTTGCAGGCATTTGTCTAATTACGTCATTTCCCAATAACTGCTAGGTGGAAAGCTGACAAATTGCCACAAGCAAAAAGGGAACAATGGGCAATTCTCTTGGAATCAGAACTTTGAACAACTGTTTCTGAAACCATTCTTCCAAAATGAAGAAATAAATATGTTTGAAAGAGAACTGAGATTAGTTCAGAACCTTTTTGACACAAAAAAGCTAAGATTAACACTGAATAGTCTTACTAGCTTGATTAGTAACATGCTGGAAACATATGAGCTGTATTGCATAGAGTTGAAGGGTGTATCTCATGTAACACTGCTACTTCTACCTAATCTCAGATGCCAGAGATCTCCCATCTGTGAGCCGGATTTGTGGCAATATGCTTATCACACAGAGAAGGAATTTGCTGCAAGGAATTTTTATGCTTTATATAGGTCTCCAAGGCATAGAAGAGGTTGGATAATTCTGTGGAGGCAGAATTACACGTTTGTTTTCTCCTCACTTTTAGCCACTGACAATGGATGAGGTGGCTTGCCATGTGTGATAGTTTCATGATCAAACGTGGTCTGTATCCAGTATAGACAATGCTTCTGTTAACACATGCTCAACCTAAGAACATCAAGCTGTATACCAGGCAGTTTTGGACAGCATGGGTCATTTTTCTGGACTCCTAGAGCACACTAACTGGCAGTGAAATCTTGCCTAAGCTTAAAGGTAGTCTTTAAGTGAAATTGTCTGTACTTTAAGTAAAGTGTCTGTAGAAGTTTGTTTGCTAAAAGGTTTGTGCTAGTTTGCTTTGTAACAGCTATTTAGAAAGGGTTTCATTCATTTTAGGCTACTGTTGGAAACTAGGCCCTTAAAAAGGCAGATTGTAGTTCCTATAATAACTTTCTTATCTTCTGCACTACCCCCCACCATTTAACAAATTCCTTGATAAATATTTTGTCTCTGAACTTTTGAGATAGCAATACCAGTTGGGCATGGGGAGGTGTATTACAGTACTAGTGGTAGATTCCCATCTTTCAACATATATTACAGAGCTAATGACGATCCCTTTGAAGGTGTGAGGATGCAGAATTTACTTACTCTGACATTTCTTTAAGGCCCCCCATGCTGCAAAAACAGCCTGGCTACTTGAACTGATTTTTAAAAAATCGCTGAAACTGTCCAAAAAGGACTTCTCAAATCCTATAATGAACAAATTCAGTTACTGGACATCATAGCACTGCTTCTTGGCAGGTTGTAAAATAACAGTATAAAAAGTTATTTATCTCTATTTTGCTTTCAAGTATAATTGCATCAGCTTTGAACAGATGGTGATGAGGAGTCATGCTATCCTCTTGCATTTTGCTTTTAATAGACAAGGCCCTGAGCAACCCAACCTGGCTTTCAAGTTAGCCTTGCTGTAAGCAGGGGATTGGAGTAGAGACCCAAAGTTCTCAGTTGGTATCTGGTTTATGGAGCTTATTTTTCCCAAATGATATTCCTGCATGGATCATAATATCATTAAAGTTTTCAGATTATTTTCTTAGTCTCCTTTCTAGGCTGCCGTTGTTCTCAGTCTGCTATGCATGGTAAGGTGGAAGACCTTTTTTTAATCCAATTCCATACTCTTGCTTGCATCCACACATGCTTCAAAGTGTTGCTATGAAAAGAGTTTCTATGAGTTTCAAACTTTCTACCAGGACTCCCAATGTGCATGGCACCTGATCTGCTCAACTTTTACAAAGTCTACCTTCACACAGGACTAAGGATGTTCATTTAGTCCCAGTGACCTAATGTATCCCAGGGGCTATTCACAAATAGCCACTAACTTCAACTATCGTGGCTTCAAAAACATTTGAAAAACTTTGCAAATTATGTAATTCCTGTGCAGTTCTGCACCTCGTGTTTCACAGGAGTCTGATTATGAACACAGCAGCTGCCAAAGCTATGTGAATGCAATATGAGTAAGCCAGTGCCCAGATATTTTATTTTCGGACACCATTATTTTCCTATTAAATCCCAGGCATAGTACAAATTCTATGCAGCTCAATTATTTTCTTTAGACTAGGTCAAGTACCTGTGATCTGTCAGCAACTTTTGTATCATTGACCACATGATAATGTTTACATGCCTTCAGGTTCTAGCAAGGCGAGGTTGTGTTCTGCCCAGATGTTAGTAACAGCTGGTGGCTGGTTTCTATTTCCACCACTTTTGCTCAGACAGATAGGCCTGGTCATGAAAGAAATAGTGTTGTGGGCCACGCAGCCTTCAACCTGCAAGTTATTGCAGCACAGCACTCCTATTTCATTAAACCAGGGCATTTCACTTCTAATTAGACTTCTTGGTATCTTACTTAGATAGTCTTACTTGGAATGAGTAACTCTGGAGACTCTCAACCAGTCAGCTTTTTGTAGCATCCAACGGTGGTGTGAAAAATAACCATCAGAAATGCAATTGTGTGCATCTCTTCCCACAGTTGTTGACAACGCATGTCCTTTAAGATACAACTCAAAGGCATGTCATCACCTCTGAACCTGGAATCGAGTAGCAGTACTCAGCCTGCTCTCAGTATAAGTATCAGACATAGAAGATTAGCTCTTCCAATTGAACAGGATCTGTATAGAAGTAAGGGACAAATGCCTAGTAAAGTCAACAACTAACTGGAAATGGGAACAGCTCTGGCTTCAGGATCATATCTTGACATGCCCTGCTGCTGTTGATATGCAGACTGGTGGACATACTTGTTGATAATATTCTGTTAAGTGAAAATTAGTTATTTTGTGTGGATTTAGGAGAGAAGGAAAAAAATGTTATGCATATCAAGATATACTTTACTTTACTCAGAGAGGTGGGAGGGGGGAGTAAAAGAAGTGAGATGAGAGGAAGTGTAAATTAATGCCTGTACCGTAGGCCAGATTGCAGGAACCACCAACCTAGGATGAAGTCACTGCCACAAACCCAAGCAGAAATCTGAGCTACTGCATGCTGTGACCTGAAGGGCAGAATAGACAGAGTTCTAAGCCAAAGCAAAGATGCTGTACAACTATGACATGCATCACCATGGCTGCTCAGGGACTACAGTGATGACAGCACTGTCGCCTAGTAGCTTCAGGAAGCTGATTCATCCTTTTATAGCAGTTGAATGAGAGTGGACAAGGTTCAGTGAACTTCTTCACGTCAAAACAAAAGCAGCACAAGTCAGCTGCAGCTTTGAGATGAGTCTGCCTGTAGCAAGGTCCTCAAAGAAGACTCACAGGCTATTTAAAGTAAAAAACAAAACCCAGCTTTTATTATAATACCAACTAAAATACTGGTGAGTTTGCAAGCAGGAAAGTTAGAAAGTAAAGGCTATATATCTTTTGTTGCCTGCTGTGTCTTTGCCAGATGGTCCTGTGCTTTGAATTGTTCTTACCACCTCAGAGGGAGAGTTGCAGAAAGTTGTGCCCATCCCTCCTGATTTCTTGGAAGGTTATTTCCATTGCTTCTGAGGCCTAGTTGCTGGCTTCCCTGTGCTTGACCTGGAGCCTGCAAACTCCTCACTGTGTCTTTCATGCTACCACATCCTGCAGCTTCTTTTCTCCAGGCAGGTTTGATCATCTCTAAGAAAAGGCACAATTACCCTGTCCCTGTGTGGGATTCCTCCTGATCTGTCACTTTTAAAAGGAATCTATGCAAACAGAGCAAATATTGTCCATTGCCATCAGACTAATTTCCCAGGTTCTCTGTAAATACCGGAAGTATACATGACGCACCATACAAAACCATAACTCACACCATATAAAACCTTTTGCCTTGAAAAAAAAAGTCACTTCCATTTACAATGGATCCTATGCCATGTGCAATGTAGTGCAAAAATGAGAGCTAACATTTGCTTTTTTAGTAATATGATGTTAGCCATGAACTCTGAACTCTTAAGATGCACCATCTGATTTTCCACTCCTGTCCTTTTTGTAGTTATTGATATTGTTAATATTGTTATATTGATATGTATATATGAAACAAATTTTCCAAAATGCCTAGGTGAAATGTTGGATTAGAGTATCATTATCCCTCATGTAGTAGCACCTGTTGTGACCAGAACTGTTTTCATGCAATACCTTAATGTGGCCAGACAGCTCAGAGAATGAGCTGACAGCAAAACTTGGCTTTGATAAACAGGTTCTGTAATCAATATGCTGGTGCTCTGTGGCTCATTATGAACACCTTATCTTCCCATAAGAACTGGAATACAAGTTAAATTGGAAGGAGATGGGTGGGATGGAGACCTGTGTGCTAGTGCCCTAAAGGACAAGTAATTACATAATGCAGTTGCTCCTCCCTGAAAATAATCAATGGATCGTTGTGGGGAAAAAATGTATCATCCCACCCAGAAAGATATTATAGACAAGTAAACATCACTTCTATGTTCAGTTGTGTCAAAGACTCCATGATGATGTGATGAAATCAAACTTCCCTGACCATTGCCAAAGATCAAAGAAATAAAAGCAGACACCTTGCTGTTCTTAGATCAAAAGTTATAGGACTCATGTCTAGATGTCACCACACTTCTTTCATCATCATCATCTAAATTGTCTTCCACACCAGCAAAAGAACTTGCAAGAGTATTGAGAAACTTTCAGTGAAGGGTCACAGAGACTTCATTCTGGAATACTGTCAGAACACCACTGTGGTGCTGCTATTTTTGACTGGCTGGTCTAGCTTTACCTACTGACAGATTTTCGTCAGATGTATTTTAGCATTACTATTGCAAGCCACGAGCTTTTTTGATTCAAGTCTGAGCCTAAGGATTTGCAATACTGTCACAGTCTGCTGCCTCTGTCACTGGTAGCCTACCTCTTTATTAGCAAGGATGAAATTTGCATTCATCATCATAAAAAGTTTGTTGGGTTGACTAAGAACAGGAGACCGCTTTATTGATGCCTACAGTAGCTCCAAAAAGACACATGAACTGTCTCAGTTTGTTTTCATTTTATACCTATGGAAGATCCTAGGAAGAACAGATGGATGGAGGAATCGCAGGTTGTCCTAGATAGGTTCCTTGGCACAGACCTAACCTAAAGAAGGCTCATGTATACAGAAAGCAGAGTAAGCCTTCCTTAGTAAGCCTTCAAACTGTATAATCTATTCAGAGTCAATCAAGGCAGATATTAAAGGCATGTACCCTATCTTATCTTTGGTCTAGGCAAGGCAGACCAAACCAATACTGTTTGCTACAAATATCTACCGGCACTCTTCCAAATTGTTATTCAAGTAATTCAGAACGGTCTCCATAAAGACAGCTCGTCTCTGCCACTGCTTTCTTTATATTGAATCCAATTTTGCAGTGGGAGGAAAGTTGCCTGCCTTTTTCCTAAACTTGCAGTGTTCTGAGGTTATTGAGATAGGATTTTGCTCTGAGGTTTTTGTTCACTTAACACTAATCTGCTGTGCTGGAATTATTTTGCTCTGTATTATACCACCAGACCAAGACTTTCAAGAACAAGTGTCTGGAACTAAGTGCCTGTGTTACTATATGGGTTCCTGAGAAGTACAGAACACCTTTTTGTTTTCAAATCCAGTGGCTACATCCTTAGAATTTTAGAAAGACAAGTTACTAATTTATGGCCCTCTCCTGAATGCATTGGCTTTTGTTTTCTTAGCAACTTTTTAAGAATTCTAAAAGGTTTTAAAAGTTTAAAGACTAGTTTAAAGACAGTTTAAACTTAAACTTAAAAAAAGGATTTAATTTTAAAAGACTAGTTTAAAAGGAGTTTTAAAGACTGAAATTTAAAGAATTTAAGAACTTTAGCTTGCTTGGAGCAGGGAAAGTACCTCTCCAAAGGTCCTTTCCAACCTAAGTCTTTCTGTGATTCTGAATCTCATGAGAGAGTTTTCTGTAACATCATAAAACCACAGTTCGCTCACTGCTAAAATGAGGAAATCTGACTCCCACTGACCCCCACTTCTCCTAGAAGAATGTTTCCCATCCTATGGCCAAACTGACAACTGAAGTAAGGATACAGTTCTGGAATGAAACAGGTAGCAAGTTATATTATCAAAGGAGGTGGATTCAATGTCATTAGCAGTCAAACTGGAGAGCCAAGTAATTCATAATGATTGAGCCAGACTTTACCACACATGTTCATTAAGAACACTACATTAAAAATCTGATGCGTACATTTTGATTTTGCAGCAGATTCTTTGAGGATGTGAGATAGTTGCCTAGCAACTTCTGGACTCTTCACTCTTTCATTAAGTGTTGTATGTAACAGTTTTCCTCTACTACTTTGAATTTAAAAGCTTCACTGAATAATGAAAAGAATTCACAAGCATATTTAACAGTAGTTCTGTATTGTTAGCGTAAATATCCTCATTTTACTTCCTTTACCCATCATCAGTAGAGTGTAGAAAAACCAAGTCAGACTCCCTTGTTATTTTTTTTGCGCCGCTTTGCATATGAAACTGTGCAATAGTCAGTGCTAAGCACCTTTGCCCTGAAGAGCTCAGTCTGGAAGAAGCTGGACTGAGATGAACTAAGAAATATAGGAGTTAGCAGATGGATTTTTTCCAGCAGTAGAGTTTAAAGGAAATTTTTCTGCTAGAGTTGTCACTACTGAAAGTGAAATTTTGGTCCTGTATCACTTAAGTTTTGAAAATGGTGTATTCAGGACACGCATCACAACAGCTCATGTCTTTTGGTGAGACATCTCTGTGGCATTGCTTTAGGATAAACTGGTGATGAAAACTTGTCTAACTCACAGCCTTCAAATGCAATTATGCATTTCCAATCAGCTTGGTAGAGGCAGACACTCATGGAAAAATGCTTCTAAAAGCCAGTCCTGTCATTGGCAGTTTCTTATGGAAGCTACTTTGCTCTTATTCTCCTTTCTAACTTCATTTCTTCTATTTCAGTATGTTTCAGGATGTGTTGTAAATTCAGTTCTGCAGTATTTTCCAAAAGTTTTTCAGTGACATAGTACAAGGGGCAATTAAGTGATTGCCCCTTCTGGTTGATCAATTGAGACTGATCAGTCTGTTTCTCTCTCTTGCTATCCTAAGAAGTTTGACCAGCAGTAAGTGAAATAAATAAGTGTAAATCCTGTGTGGTGCAGGTATATGCCAGCTGGATCAGATTAAGAGGGTGGGGTAACACTGGAGATTAATTACTTGGAGAAAGAAAGGAAACAAGAAGGGACACATAGATACCCTCAGCAGAACTTCCTGGGAGGAGACTGCTAGTATGCACTTAGGCAAATGGCTGAAATCAGCCAGATATGAGCTTGTGCTAGGGGAGAAAGCACTCTGGCAGTTTTCAGCGTGGAGCTGCATAGGAGGTATGATCTAAGTCATGGCGTAAAAGCGGAGCCTCCTTTGGCACTCTGTGGGTTCATATCTTATATTCCACTGGCAGAGTGACCTGGTCTGCGGGATCAGAAGCTAGGAGAGAGGCTGCAGCATTGTACTGTGAGGACAGGAGGTGGTGGTGCTGGAGAAATGTCTCATGCTCAGCCCATGAGACTTGACAAGCCTAGAGTAATATAGAGACTGAGGCCTTGTTTAAATTGCATCTTAACCTGGGATTAAAACCAAGATGCCAATACCTATGTGGGCACTTGTTTAAATTTAATTTGATTAAACATTTAAAGCATAATGAGAAAGATACTCTTAGCATGGGTGAAAACGGATGTAAGTTATTTTCCCTGTGGACAAATCCTTGCTTTCCAAGTTTTCAGTTCTCATGTGTGACATACAAAACGCAAAGAATATTCACTTTTGAGTATCTGACCTGTGGTGAGGAAACAAAACCACCTAAAATTCAGTGAAAGCGTGTGTTAAAATTCATATCAGACTCTACTAGATTCATACAAATAGTATCAGTGAGGTCATATAACCAGCTGGGCCCACGTCCTCCTCTCAGCCATTGTTTGCCTGGGGAAGATGCAGAACCTAGTATGAAGTCAGGAAAATCAACGGAGTTTTAATAGTTAAATTAGGGTTTGCAAAATATCACACTTAAAGAAGCATGAACTCCAAATGAATGAGTGCTTGCTCTAGCACAGTTCTTCTGCAACTGACCTTCCCATCTTTTCTCTTACCACAAAGTACTGTGCATTATTTTCAGGGGCAGATAATCCTCGTCTGGCGTGTCCTGCTGTACATACTGCTTTGAATGTAAATGGTGGCAGAGAGTAGTGGCCAATACATGGGAGCAGTGGGTCTTTTTCTCAGTCTAGGATAAGACAGTGTATGAAAGAAATAGATTGGAACTGAGGTAGGATAAAGGAAATATCTAAGGGTCCATGCACTGTTGTTCCCTTCAATTCGTCATAAGTTAGATCCTAACCACAGTATCCTCTTTGCTCCCTATGTGAAGAGTTTAGGCAGATATGGGGCTCTAGAACAGATGCAGCTTTTGTTCAGTGTAAGAGACATTTTAGATAGCCAGGCTTTGAGCAGAGGTCATCCATTCCTCTATGGGAAGAGATCTTTTAGGCTAGATTTTGCCATATTTGAAGTGAAACCTGCTTCTCACATGTCTAACAATGTGTGTTTTCTTCTACCCTGGGAGCAGTGGAGTGAAGTGCAGCAAATGATAAATGGTACCCCGGTCTATATGTACCAGGACTGCAGTGTGCTTTCCGAGGGTGACACTGATCACTGGCTTCGCACCAACTGGATTTACCGGGGTGAGGCAGCCTCCCGTGTTTATGTGGAGCTGAAGTTTACTGTAAGGGATTGCAAGAGCTTCAAAGGTGAAGTGGTGACCTGCAAAGAGACCTTCAATCTCTATTACATGGAGTCTGAACAAGATGTTGGGATCCAGTTCCGCCGCCCGCTGTTCATCAAGGTCTGTAGTGCTGGGGGTGAAGACTGAGTCATGTCTTTCTGCTTAAACTAGTCATATCTTTCAGCTTGAACTAGGTGTGTCTTGCTGTCTGACAGAGGCCAGAAGAACCATCATCTGGGGAGGGGCATGGATAGTAAGCTTGTCCTTAGAATAAACTTTGCCCCCAGTGCCCTCTGTGATGCTCAGAGCAGTCTTTGCCACAGGTGGCACAGGAGTTTTCAAATGAGATCAGCCCTCCATTCTCATAAACGCTTATTTAACTGGACACCACGTAGGTAAGGATTCTAAAGGATTCATTAGTGTTAGATGGTTACACCAATTTTTAGAAATAGTAAAGTAGAGGTCAAAGGAATTTGACTTGCCTTAGGTAACAAAGCAAGATCAGACCAAGTGAAGAATCCAATTCAGGTCTCTGTGCTCCTGATCACTTATTCAGACTGTTACGAGACACAGGGTCTTTTTTTTTTTCCCAAAAACTGGAGGTGGTAGACTGCTATAGTCATAGAATGGTTTGGATTGGAAGGGACCTTTAGAGGTCATCTAGTATGAAATTCTCCCTTGTGTGAAAGTATTTAGCATCACTATATTTTAACTGCTGTTTCCCCCAACATAGTGCCCTCTTGCCATGGAAATATTTGAATTGCGGATCAGGGAACCTCAGATTTTTTGTAAAGGAAATTCTATAACCCAGTTCTGTCCTAAAAGAAGCCACAGCCATAAATTATCTGACTGCCCTCTCCTCTGCAGTTTAAATGGCATGTGATGAAAATAAGGAACAGAGCAGGACTCTGGTAACAGATTCCCCTCCCTCCCCAGTTCTCCTCCATATTCCCTGCAGCCAGGACCTACCAGGTGAATTTGTGCGATTCCTGAGTCACACAAGTCTGCACTCCACAAGTCCTAAAGCTGTCTAGAGCTGCCTAAAACTGCCAGATGCAGTTGCTGTATAGATCCTTTCACCTGCTGTCCAGCTACATGGAGTGTAGTGTCATGTAACGGGGAGGGGTCTGCAGTGGAAAGGACCAGTTGTAATGCTCTTTCTCTGAGAAGAAAGGCCACCCCACCTGTAGGCCAGCTCTTCCATGTCACGTGATATCATGGAACCTTTTCCCATTTGCCCAAGCATTGAAAGCGTATCTCTCTCTCTCTCTCTCTCTCATCCCTTGTTTGCTGATGCAGTGGGATTGCAAGAGCATGGGAGCATTTTTCACCTGAGTATCTACAGTGCTGAAATATGTTGAGTGCTGCATGAGAAGCACCTTGCAGTAAATGATCTGATCTGCATCAAGTACAGCCTAGAAACAGGTGGCTGTAATTCAGTGGTCAATTTAAAAACACAACTCTAAGTGCTGTTGTGATTTTACTGCATACAGTTCGCAAAGAATAATATAACAGAAGAGAGACTTGTTCCTTTAGTTCCTAAAGACCTCTAAGATCAGAGACAGTGTTACTATATAAGACCAGCGAATGACTGGCAAGGAGATGCTAGAAAGTATGGAGGCACGAAAGGATGTGGATCCTGTTGTTAACACTTCCTCCACGTGCAAAGAAAGCATGCAGTGTACTGGCATTAGAAACAGTTGACCATACAGCCTCTAAAAGGCCTTAGTGTAAAAGAATTTGGAGAGGCATGGGTATCTCAGCTGCTGCTGCCTGCTTGGATGTTAACGCTGTTGTCTTTTTTGCTTAGCTCAACACTGTGGCAGCAGATCGAAGTTTCACAAGCAGAGACATCGAATCGGGTGCCATGCAGCTGAATACAGAAGTGTGCCCCATTGGGAAGCTATCTCGCCGGGGCTTCTACTTGGCTTTCCAGAACTCTGGGGCTTGCGTGGCGATGGTGTCTGTCCGAGTGTACTACAAGACTTGCCCGGAGACAGTGCAGGGCCTGGCCCGCTTTCCAGAGACATTAGCAGGTTCAGAGGGGCTGACAGAAGTATCCGGGGTCTGCGTGGAGTATGCAGCTGAAGAAGTGGGCTCTCCCCCCAGGATGCACTGCAGCACTGATGGGAAGTGGCTGGTACCAATGGGCCGATGCCTTTGTGCTGTGGGGTTTGAGGAAGTCGATGGGAGCTGTGTAGGTGAGTATGCAGACATTGGCTGTAGGCCATGGGAGAGGTTCCAGGGAGCTAGAGATCAGAGCACCTCTACGCATAAAGTGGGATTAGGGGAGTTAGTGTGGTCTGCCTCTCTCTTGCCTGCCCTCTGTGGCTGCCAGACGTACTTTATACCTTTCTTCCTCTCCTTAGCTTCTATTTTTCAATTGTGATTTTTCTCCTTGTGTCAGGTGTAAGACCTGCACACACCTCTCCACTCCCTCTTGGGCTTCATCCAGAAGCTTTCAGCTCTGGAGCTAGTTTCTGCGAGCTGCAACTGTGTGATTGACACTGACTCACCCAACAACTGGTTCCCAACACTTAAATGGCAGCCTTGTTCTCCCAGGGCATGGGTTGGACGCATGGAACAGTGCATTTGTCCTGTGACTAGAAAGCTGAGAGCTGGAGGGGGGCAGGTTTCTCCCCTGTATCCCCTTCTGCTTGGGCTGGGATGGCTCTTCTGCCATGGGAAACCATGTAAAGCACACTGCACAACACTGTTGGTGTCCAGCTCATTTCTGAGGAAGAGCAATTAGCAGGCATACGAGTCACCAGAGGACTGAAGCCACAGAGTGAGCCAGGGTTGTTGAAGAAAGCAGTACAGGGCTCTCCCTTTGCCACAGAAGGGACAAGATCCAGCTTCTTAGAGCAACTTTGTTTGTCAGGGGAGAGGATACATGTTTTGGAGGATATCTGTTACTGCAGGGAGGAAGATAAAAGCACATCTCTGTTCTTGTTGTCAGAGCCATATGGCACAAGGCTAAGGCATATAGAAAAGGGAATCCATGCACTGCTTTCAGGGTCAGGGGGTTCCCTGTCTCTCTGCTTTGTTCTGCCTTTGCTCCACTACAAGTATCTGGTGCCTCTATGAATCCCCACTGCTTGCTGCTCCTTTCACCTGGGGAGCTGGTGAATGTTGAAGCACACAAGCCTTTCCCTTCTCCAGCAATGCCCTCTCCTTGCACAGCTCAGCCAGTTTTTCCACTTAGGTGCTACAGAGCTCTCCCCGCCCTCCTGAGAGCACTCCCCTGGGAAGGGACAGGGAAGCTGTCATGCCTGGACAAGCCCTGACTGCTATCACAGCACAGGTTCATTCTACATCTGTGCTTTTATCCCACTCCGCCCAAGTACAGCTGCAGCCAGAATTGTCTTTTGTAGGATTAGTAGGGACTGGGGAGGTCTCCCAGGAGAAGAAGGGAAGAGGGGAAAACCTAGCAGGGGTAGAGAGAGGTACTTCATGTTCAGACCAGTATCTTATTGGAGGATCAGAGGAGAAGGTGAATATAGGTTACCTGCTGGGGGATATCTTGGGGTCCTCTCCCTCAGTGGAGAAGACCAGACATTGTGCAAACAACTGGGAACAATCCAAGTAAAGACTCAGTTCACAGCTTCTACTTTGTCCTCAGAAGATGAAGGACTTCTGCTTCAAACATGTAAAGGGGGACAGGATGAAGACCTTCTGGCAGTGTCTTCTGGTTGAGTTTTGCCTTAAGTAGGAACCAAAGAAAAAAGGAAAGCTGAACTATGACCCTTGTCTCATAACAGAAAGGAAGAGAGCCTGACCTCTGCTACAGGACAGGAGGCAATAGAAAGCCAGAGGCTGAGGTTCTGAACTGGCTCACTCACCCTCTCAGTGAATACCCATCCCTATAAAGCTCTGCTAGGTACATAATGGGTCAGCCATCCCCTGACCCCAGAAAAACTGTGCCTGCCCAGACCATTACATCTCAGCCTCTCATAGTGTTGCAGACTTCGCTGCTGATAAACCCAGAGCTCCGTGATTAACATCCTCAAGTATGTAATTTACCATGAACACAAAGGCTGGCTGTGCCCCTGGCCTGTGTTCTGGTTCCTTGATGGGCTCTGCAGGGTAGCAGGTAGCTGAGCTCCCTGTCAGCTCAAGTCTGGTGTCTGCAGGCAGCCCAGCGCTTGCTGGCAGCCTCCACATGAGCACCTGTAGGAATAACAAATCAAGGGAGGGCCCCAGCCATCCTCTCTACCCTCTGGTGCCTGGCGAGCAGTGCTGAGCAGACCCTTTCCCAGGCCTGTTTTTCCCCATCCTGTTGCCTGGAGTGAGTGCCCAAGGGCGGGGAAACCGGGGGCCGGGGGCCAGAGGGGCTGAGCAGAAGCTGAGACTGCGGGCTGTGCATCTCTCCCGCCGGGTGCACTCCTGGGGAAACCGATGGCAGCCGCTCATCTGCTTCTGCCCGGAGAGCCCAAGGCCTCCAGGGGAGGGAGGCAAACACGCAGCAATGGGAACCGGGCTCCCCGGCCTGCAGCCCGCCGGGCAGCGCCTCCGCATCCCCTTCGTGCGGCAGGCCCGGCCCGCCCCCCCGCCGGAGGCTGCCGCCCCCACCCCCAGACCAGCCGGGAGCTCCGGGGGAGGCTTCGCACCGCCCCCGGGGCGGGCCCAGGCACCGCGGCGGTGGGCCGCGGGGCGCCTCGTCGGTGCTGTGCAGCCACCTGCCGGCCGGTGCCGGCACGGCAGGTGCGTGGGCACTGGTTGCCGCAGCGGGGGAGCCGAGGGGCGGGGCGCCACCACCGCAACGCTTCGGTCAGGCGGCGGCGGCGGGCGGGTCGTGGCGGTCGGGGCCGGGGGCTTCGCCCTGAGGCGCCGGGGCCGCTCCCTCTCGGGCCCCGGGGGCTCTCCCTTGCTGCGGGGTTGTGCTGTGAGCGCCGCTCCCAGGGCGCCGGTCGGGGCTGGTCTGGGCTTGCGTGGGCCGCCGGGCCGAGGCTGGATGTCCTCATGCCCGCTGCCCGCGGGGACTGGCCCCGCGCTGCGCCCCGTCCCTCCCACCGGGCCCGGGGCTGGGGCCGTGCTGGCGCCCGGGTCGTGCAGGCAGCTGGGTGTCACTGCTCCTGCCTGCACCTCCTGCCCCACTTTAGTGGTCTAGACGTGGCCTCAGGTGATCTGGCCTGGCCTGGCCAGCTGGTGCCTGACCGGTTACCTCCTGGGTTTGTCCCTTCCCCCAGATGTCCCCTGTGCAGTTCTCTCCCAGCACTCTGACTCCCTGTGCGGCGTGCTGTCTCCCTGCAAGGCAGTGATCCTTCTTGAAGGATCTCAGCATCACCGGTGCCGAGTGAAGTGGAGGCTGGGGACTAGACAGCAGATGTGGACTGTGGCCTGGAGTGGCACTGGAGCTTAGGCCTGGCAGAACAGAGGCCTAACAGAGGCTGTCTTAGGGTCAGAGCTAGCTGTTCTTGTGAAGGTCCCCAAACACAAATTTCCCTCATTTATTTTCTGACTTGTCTCAGCCTGATAGTAAGAGGGTGTGTACGTCATCCCATATTTATGGTGGGTAGTATTGTCCAGGTCACATCAGAACCTCTGTGTTATAGAAGTCTGTGGCCCTGCACTTTGTTTTTCATGTTGCTGTCAAGGCTTTCCTTACCCAAACTGATCCAGTGTCAGGAATTTTGAAATCTTATGCTGGAGCAAAGCAGCAGGGGGCCACAAAGCTTTCATCCTCAGTCTGGCATATAGAAGTACTCTCAGTCTTGAGCAGCCTAGAGATCAAAGTAACCTTTCTTGCCAGTTTCTGGAGGAGGTGATTTGATGTTGAATGTAAATGGAATCTCTTTGGGCTGGTGACAATCAATGCTTGAACCTTGTAACTCTTTCAGTAGCCTTTGCTGTCATTGACTGCATAGTTGTATGATTGTAGCTCAGAAAGACAGACTCATTCCTGAGTGGTTCTGTTATTTCCCAAAACTGGAAGGTGCTGGTTGCTCATGCTTCTTGTGATTATTTCTCCTTTTTGTGCTCTTCAGGCTTAACTGCTGCAAATCCTTTTGGCCTGTGTACTGTCATAGTATCTCCAAATGGTTTTGTGATGGTATTACTATGCAACTGATAGGCCAGTTGACATCATCCAATGTTAATGGGACAGTCCAATGACAATCTAGAGAGTACAGCGAGGATATCCTCAACGTACAGTGAGGATAATGACTATTCCTGGGACTGATGGTGACGAGTCTTGTTTGGCCTTTGTTAGTGGAAATTTTTTAGGTCCCTCAGGTGTTCCTCTGTGTGACAGAGTAGGAATGGCTGGATTGTTTTTTTGTCTTCTGGATAAAGGATAATTTCCTATGTTGTGCTGCACCACAGTAAGCCATTTGTGTCAGGCTCCTGAGCAGATGGCTTTGGGCTGTTCTCTGTTGGGATCTCCTGAGGGATTACAGAGGACATTGTTGCTTTTATAGTGCAATACAAAAAAGGTCATTCCTTCAATGCTCAAGTTAAATGCAAGGTGGTACCTGTTGCAGAAAATTAGTGTATGTGTTCCTCAACCATCTGATTAGTGTTACATTGTTTGTTTCTTTAGTTTAAGAACATTTGGTAGATTCATTTAGCACAGGCTGGTAAACCATTAAACACACAGTTTACTTCATCCTCTCTCACTCATTTTCTCCCTGCTACACACCTATAGAGGTGAAGCATTGACCTTGTGATAACTGGTAGACAGACCAGTGCTCCTGTAGGTCAAGCTAATTGTAATGCAGCAAAAACAGTGTGTCAGATGTTACACTTAGAGAAAGGTGCGGCTGCTTATTTTTGTAGGACTGGAAATAGAAACCATGTGGCACCTATTCTCTTGCAGTCTGTGCTGACTCTATAACCAGTTGCACTCAGTGCTGTTGGGTGAAATGATAGTTGTCTAAATATTCCCCAGGGCCCTGCTATGTGATGCTCTAGTGCTTGAAATCAGAAAAGATGCTTCTGCTAAAAAGCCCACTGGCTTTCCCATTTGAAGTCAGCAATCAGAGGACTCTGAGGAGTACAAGAACTTGGAGCTAGTATTTACAGCTCTTCTTTATGGTGTGGAAAGCTTGAAGGGCAAGGTGGGGGACTGGTCTGGGTTTATGTTGAAAGAAGTCTCTGAGGTTGACCAGCTTCTGTTTTCATACAGCATCCTTGAGAAATGAGATCCTGCTCCTTCGGTCTACAAGTCCTATTATAATGTTGATCCTGTTTTGAGTTTGCATCTCCTCTCTATCTTCTCTGAGAAGATGCTTGCTCTAGGTGACCTCCAGGGGTCACTTCCAAATGAAATATTTCTGTGAGCTAAGAAGATGGAAGAAAAGCAAGCCCATAAAGGAGTGTTCAAGAAGCAGAACAAAACTGGCAGTTGGTTTCTTGGTCTTGGTTTATTGTTGATCTTATATTGACTTGTTTGTCTCTTCACAGCCTGCCAGCGAGGATTCTACCGTCACTCCCTGGAGACTAAACGCTGCCTGAAGTGCCCCCCCAACAGCTTGTCCAATGAGTCAGGGGCTACGTCTTGTGCCTGCAATGCAGGCTTCTACCGAGCACCTTCGGAGGGCCAGAACATTGCTTGCACCCGTGAGTTGCAGATAGAAAGAAAGAGCAATATCCATACAGACTGGGGGATTAACTTATTGAGAGCAGCCCTACACAGAAGAATTTAGCGATACTGGTGGGTGAAAAATCGGACATGAGCTGGCCATGTGCGCTTGCAGCTCAGAAAGCCAATTGTACCAGACTGCATAAAAAGAAGCATGGGCAGCAGGTCAAGGGAGGGGATTCTTTCCTTCTGCTCTCGTGAGACCCCACCTGGAGTACTGCATCCAGCTCTGGGGTCCCCAGTACACAAAATACATGGACCTGTTAAAGTGAGTCCAGAAGAGGGCCACAAAAATGATCAGAGAGCTGGAACAGCTCTCCAAATGAAGAAAGGCTGAGAGAATTGGGGCTGTTCAGCTGGAGAAGAGAAGGCTTCAGGGGGATCGTACTGCAGCCTTTCAGTACTTAAAGAGGGCATGTAAGAAAGATGGAGAAAGACTTCTTACCAGGGCCTGTAGTGACAGGACAAAGGCAATGGTTTTAGACTGAAAGAGTGTAGATTTAGATGGGACATAATGGACGATGTGTTTTACAATGAGGGTGGTGAGACACTGGAGCAGGTTGTCTAGAGAAGTTGTGGATGCCTCAGGTTTGGATGTGTTCGAGGTCAGGTTGGACGGAGCTTTGAGCAAGCTGATCTAGTGAAAGATGTTCCTGCCCATGGCAAGGGGCTTGGACTAGTAGATCTCTGAAGGTCCCTTCCAGCCCAAATCATTCTGTGATCCTATGAACAAGGAGATGAGAGGAGACACATCGTTGGGAAATGAGGACGAGAGATCAGAGAGGGAGAAGCTGGGGGGACAGAAGGTTCCATTCGAGATGCATCAGATGGGAAACTGCCACAGTGCTTTGGGTATTAACAGCTGGATCTAATACTTTCTTTCATGCTTCTTGTAGGCCCCCCCTCAGCTCCCCGCAATGTCAGCTTCTCCCTTATTGGCACGCAGCTGAGTCTGTGGTGGCAGCCACCCAGCGACCACGGTGGGCGAAAGGACCTGACTTACACAGTCTTCTGTCAGCGCTGCCATTTCCTGTCATGTGAGCCATGTGAGGCTGGTGTTGTATTCTCCCCCAGTGCTTCTGGTCTCACTAAACCTGCTGTGGATGTGGACGGCCTAGAAGCTTATACCAACTACACATTTGCTGTGGAAGCCCAAAATGGTGTCTCAGGAATGGGACCTGCTCCACAGAGAACTGCTCCAGCTCTCTGGGTTGCAGTTGGACATGCAGGTTAGCAAAAGCAGAGAGAAGGTCTTCCTGCTCATCAGGAAAAGGAAGAGAAATCTCTGTGACTATTTAAGCTTTCTCCATCTTCTCCTTCTGTCTGCCACATGTGTTGGTATGGTGTGATGAGGACTCTAAGGTACCTCTGCCTCTGGCATGTAAAGTCCGTCAGTCAAATTCCTTGCAAGTCAAAGCATCAGTAATCAGTACCCACCAAGAGCTATGAATCCACCAAGGACTTATCAGAGGTGAGGAGGATAAAGCCCTCCCTGTCATACACTAGTGTAGTCCAGCCTAAGTATTGTTACCTGTGTGACAGGAAGAACAGGGACTGTGGTATGAAATATTTCCCGTGACTTGGATATTGCAAAAAATCTGACCAAACACAACAGAAACCCTGCTGTAACTGGGGAAGAAAAAAAAAAAACCGCTTTGAAAGCATGGAGAAATTAGGACGTTAAAAACATGCAAGTTCTTGACATATTTCCGTAGCTTAGCTTCAAGCTGGCTAGTTTGGCTGTCCTGTGAATGCTTTCCAGAGTGCTGTGAAATGTGATTATTGAAAAGTGACATCGCAGTGCTCAACAGCTCTTGGTGCTTTCCCCGAGTTCTGATTCAGTGAAAAAATATTACCTTTCTTCCTGATGCTACGCAGGGGCAGTACACTCTGATTTAGAAAAGCAGAGCTACTTTTGGCTCATCTCATCACTTCCTGGTGATGATGAACAATAAGGAGAGAACAGGTTTGATTCTTCAGTCCTTGCAGAGTGTTGAGAATTACCGTTTTATTCATGAACAGCATGTATTTGCAGTCAGCTGACAGATTTTGAGCATTGAATTTCACTGTATCCTTATGAAATGGAACTGTATTCATAAATCACATAGGATAGTTGTGTTAACGCTGCTGTAAGAGCATAAAGTCCTAACATTTTTATTTCAAACTGAACACTTTCAGTGCAGTTCTGGATTAAATGTAACTTCCTGGAACACTGACTTTATTTTGAGGGCCAAACAAAGTTATGCTTTCATTGTTGGGGTAGAAACACACTATTCATGGAAAGCAATTAATTACAACTGGAGAACACATTTCCCTTTCACCACAGAAGTGAAAGATGAAGGAGTGGCAGTGGCAATGAGACTCAGTTCCAGTTGCGTGGTATGACTAGAGAGGGAAGGACAGAGCTTCTGGTAGAAAGAGGGCTTGGTTTGCATTATGTTCGTATTTCTTCTTGATGGCCTCTGTTCTCTCCCCTGCAGCTCCAGTGACAGTATCCCAGTTTATTCTGACACAAAGAGATGACAGTAGTCTTTCTGTTTCTTGGCTTGCCCCACGGCAGCGCAGCCGGACCTCAGTGGAGTATGAGGTCATGTTCTTTGAGAAGGTGAGGCCTGCCTTATTTGTTCTTCCTCCTTTTATCCAAAGGGGTGGAAGTGTCCTCATTGTGCAGTGTGTATTTGTTACTTGGCTCTGTTTGATTTCTGCAGGGAGAAGAGGCACGTTACACAGTGAAGCACCTTATTGAGCCAAATGTCACTCTGACGGACCTGCAGCCAGACACAGCCTACCTGCTTCGTGTGAGATCCATCACACCACTGGGGCCTGGACCCTATTCCCCAGAGCAGGAATTCCGCACCCTTCCACCAGGTAAAGGACAACCACTTGTATCTCATTTGGGAGAAACTCACTTCTCCATCAGATTGTATATTCACATGGTACATGGATCTCTGTGCGTGTTCTACTAGCTGTAAGGCACAGACACAACACTCCTGAGTTTCTTGTCACCAGGGCCAAGCCTGTTGCTTTGTAAAAATGTAGAACAAGGAGGCATTTATTGTTTCTTTGCATACATATAAAATCCACTTGTACTTTCCTGTTCAGAACTGATCAGTCTCGGGTTTGTGTGTTGTGCTGGCAAATTGCTTACCAGCTCTTCATCAAGTTCTCCTGAAGGACATTTTGATTCTTGCTAATGTTTCTAAGTTTGAATGTTAGCAAAATAATTACCATATGCCTCCTTTTGTGTGAAATTTACTAGTGAAAAGGAGAACTTAAAGGGCCTCACCACTATTTTTTCCCAGCTTATAATTTCCACTGTATGTAGTCTAGCCCCTGAATGTAACTCTGCCCAAAAAGATGGTATGTGCCACTGAGAAAAGTTCTCCACCAAGGCATGAAGTGTAGAAGGCCAAGCTATTGAGGCTACAAGGAAGACCTTTCTGCTACGTCAAAGAACATTTCATACAGGCCTCACAACCAACATCATCTTTCCCTGGGTTATCCAGAGACTTCCCCTTTATAAAAATTTTTCTGTAAGGCAGTTTGCTTTCTTCTAATTCCACCCATTCACAGATCCTCCTATTGACCCTATGGATAATTTTAGAAATACATCTGTTGAAATGATGCCTTTGAAAGGCTAGTTTTATTGTAATTGAATAAGGACAGAGAAGAAAGCAAAGGCATAGCTTAATGTAACTAAGTAGTTAAGTTAATTGTGCAAAAGCTGATACGGAGTTGTGATACCACAATTAGAATGTCATTTAAAGATTGGGCCTTTTTTGGCACCAGGAGCTTTTGGTAAAATTTTCATGAATTCACAGTGCCAAATGATGACATAAATGATCTTTAACCAATAGAATAATGTACAACAAAGGTTCTGTAGAAAATAAGTAAGCTAACATGTACCTTAGATTGTTTTAATTATAAAAGGGCATGTTAGAAAATACTTTCAAGATTATGCTTTTTTTTAATATAAAAGTTGATCACCTCATCATGCCAAGACTAAGGTTTTTTTAATATTAAAGGGATTAAAAAGAAGTCCCAGCAAGGTTTTGTTTGGTGAGAGTTCTTCTTTGATAATACTAGAAGCATTGTTTAGCTGTAATGGCCCAGGGAT
Organism: Phalacrocorax carbo; assembly: GCF_963921805.1. Classification (NCBI taxonomy): domain Eukaryota; kingdom Metazoa; phylum Chordata; class Aves; order Suliformes; family Phalacrocoracidae; genus Phalacrocorax; species Phalacrocorax carbo. The sequence goes on along the minus strand of NC_087513.1, from coordinate 85,788,880 downwards.
ATTAGTGGAACAAGCTTTGCAGGGAGAGGCAATTTTTTAAAATCTGAATTTCAGAATGTAGATCCCTTAATTTCCTGCAAAAGTACTATGTACCTAAAAGCTTGTCCATTTGATTGATAAAAGGTATTATTTCACCTTCCAAATCTTGCCTTTCTGGTTTTAACAATAAAGAACATTAGCTCTGCCTCTTTATTTCTGCTTAACTAAGCTGGTGATTTTTAATAATTTTAGTGGGATGAGTCTTCATCAAATTGAGCAAGAATTACAAATGTTAGTTAGGCTTTACAGATGCTGACCATTGGACTGGATGTTAGAAAACACCTCCAGACACAGTTGTCTGTGTCACACAAGCTATTCCTTACTTTAAAATCTGCTAATTTATTGAAACAATTTTTTTAGGAATTTCTTTCTTCTGGATGTTTTTAGGGAAAATATTAATGTATTTTTATTTTTTAAATGGTTTTTTAAGTTATGGGAAATAAAGTTTAAAAACACATACTTCACCAACAGAGATAATTTAGCATTTCCTCTGATGTATTCAAATACAGTGTATGGAAATGGATGGCTTTAGCTTGAGAATCTAGAAGGAAGAAGACAGCTTGTATTATGTGAATGCTGCCTGACTGGTATCCAATCACAAAATGAAACCACATGATGCTTAGTTTTGAGAAAGCAGGAATATGATGTTAGATTGCAAGTTCATAAATCAGTATGTGCTAGTTTCAAAAGTCCTATGCAGATAGTGGTTTCTGTCAAGGTAATTAGGCAAAGGAATTTGAAGGAATATTGATGGAAGGGGAGGAAGAAATTAATTTCATGAACAAGAAGAGAGTCAAGTTAGACTGCTGAGAAAAAGCATGTCTTTGCTGTGCCATAGTCTAAATCAGCTACTGAACAGGAAGAAAGGTCTGATCTGAAAGAGTAGCTGGAGAGGATTGGGAGGGAAGGAACAGCTCCTTCATTTCTGAAAGTGTCATGGAATTTATTGGGAGTTATATCAGAATATGTTGTCAGAATAAATCAGGCATAGGGATAAATTACTCAACTAGAAGACTAAGACTGTAGATAAGAATCAAGAAGATACCCACCAGAAGGTGCTCTATGCACATGAATAACAATGCAATAGGACTCAATTCTGGGCTCTGCTGCCTGGAAGACAAATGGCAATAGCTTACCTAATACCATTGGCTGGTAGAAGCTGGTTGCTACATTCCAGACAAACAGTTCTTGGTCTTTTAAATGATATGGCTTTTCTCTTTGTTTCTGCAGACACGGGAGCTCTGTCTGGTGGAGTCATAGTCTCTATTATCTTTGGAGTTCTACTATTTGTTGGGCTGCTTGTGGGACTTCTCATCTTCCGGCGAAAGTGAGTGTTGATTTTTGGTATTGAAAAAGATAGACATGTAGGAATAGCTGAGCTATGGGAGCTTGAGAAAGGGAGGGAGGCCCTGATTCCTCAAAGGATATTGGATAGGTAGAGGTTAGTTAGAGAGGAAAGAGTAAGACCAGTGTGCTGTGGTAAGATGGAATGAGTCTCAGTAAGTAATTTCGATTAGCAGGATTGGAGGGATTGATATGTCTGTAGGATAATGTTTGCTGCTGAGGACAGAGGAAAATGTGGTGATTCATCAGTTTTGTTATAATCCAGCACTATCATACTGTTATCATGACAGATGAATAAAAATGTTACGGTACAATAATTTCTATAGCTGCTGATCAGTTAAGTGGGCGGTACACATCTCCAGTCATTTCAAACCATTTTCCATATACCATTACTTTAGTAGTCCTCTACCCAGATACAAAATTTTACTTTATTTCTAAATGTCTATAAGGCTGCTATTGTTTGGTTTTAACAAGATCAGGTTCAGTACTGAAAGAGTACAGAAAACAAAATAAATAGAAATTAATCTATAATTTACAAGCATCAAGTAAGTGAAGCGTCACATTTTCTTGCTAGCTGTACTCTACTGAGTAGGTGCAGTGTCTGGTTTCTCTTTTTCTGTGCTACCCTGAACTCTGTCCCTGACCAACTAGGGCAGACACCCTGGAAGTCTTGCTTTTATCTTTGCTATCTGCTGACCATTTTATTCTCATGACTGCTTCTTATGTTCCAGGCAGGCTCGTCAGAGACAAGCACGGCCAGATTACAATACTTCAGGCTTTGATCGAGGTGAGCTTCAAAGGGGTAGTAGAACAAGGGAGAAGCCTGGGATGGGTTGGAAGGAATGAAAAGAAACAGTAGTTTCAAACCAGACGCTGGCATGTATTTTCTGATGTAATTTGTCTCTTCCCATAACAACTCTAGTCTTCAACGAATGTTTGGTAGGTTTGTTTACTGCCATTGACAGAATCCCATAGATTCACCTCTGCTTCTGTAGCTTTGCCCTGCAAAGCTTGTCCAAAATGTTGGCAGAATGATTTGCTCTTTTGTTTCCCTTTACCATAGAGAAAGTCTGGTTGAAGCCCTATGTAGACCTTCAACCGTATGATGACCCCAGCAGAGGGGTGCTGGAATTCACTAAGGAACTGGATGTCTCTTCTGTCACTATGGAGAATGTGATTGGAGAGGGTGAGTTACTTGTTGCTTTTCCTATCTTTCAGTTCCCCCCCACCGTTATTTTGCTACCTGTTCCTGAGTTCATCTGTGACCTTTTGCCTCTGGTTGTACTCAGGGGAGTTTGGGGAGGTCTATCGTGGGTCCCTGCGGCTCCCAGGGAAAGAACGTATTGTGGTGGCCATCAAGACCCTGAAGCCAACATATTCAGACTCACAGTGGTGGAACTTTCTGCGTGAAGCAACAATTATGGGGCAATTCAATCACCCGAACATTGTGCGTCTGGAAGGAGTTGTCACCAAAAGTAAGCATGTGTGGGAGAGAGTTCTGGAATGAAAGCAAAAACTGGCACATTTCTTAGGCTTTTCTTAGAGAGGATGCTGTCAGAGAGGCTGTGCTGACAGAAGACAGGCATTGTCTTGTTAGCCTATGGCAGAGAATGAAGAAGGGAGGAGAGGTATGGATTTCCAACAGAGTCATGAGGCAATGTTAGGAGAGGTCTTGGGTTGGTGAGTGGATGAGAGGTTGGGATAGTGTAAGAGATGCTGTAAGGTTGTATATGTGACACAAGGAGGAATACAAAGGTGTTGGGGGAGGTCAAAGGAGAAACAGTCAGCCAACCGTGCCAGTGCAGTGGGATGTTGGCTGGGGTTCGATATGGTTCTCTGTGTTGGGGCAGTATGGAGCATACTGAAAGGCAAGATTAGGAGAATTGCAAAAAGGCTGACACCTTCTTGTCTTCCTCAAGGGAGGCCGATGATGATCATCACCGAGTATATGGAGAATGGAGCGCTGGATACTTTTCTCCGGGTGAGAGACTCCAGTCTGTAATAGATTTGTGTACTGCTGGAACTTGCACTTGAACTGGATTTAGGACCCTAAAGGAAGACTAGAACAAAGATCCAGACATCCACTTACTTTCTGCTTACTAAAATTTCCAATCTCACTAGTTGAAGCTTTTGCCATCCAGTTTGCTCAGTGTCCAGAGTGCTGCCTTTGGTAGTTGAAGTGCAGGTGCCTAATGATAACTCTGAAGACCACCACCAGTCCCTTAGTGAGAACCTGTTGGGTCCTTTGGGCTGCAGCATTGCCTTTTTTGCTTGTTCACCAATGCCCACTTTTGCAAGTTGATAAGGCCAGTAACTAGAAACCAGGCAGATTGACCAGGATCTTCTTTCACTTCTTTTTCCATGCAGGAGAATGAGGAAAAATTTAGCCCTGTGCAGCTTGTGAGCATGCTGCAGGGAATAGCCTCTGGCATGACCTACCTTTCAGAACACAACTATGTCCACCGGGATTTGGCCGCTCGCAACATCCTGGTAACACGCAGTCTTCAGTGCAAGGTGTCTGACTTTGGCCTCTCCCGAGTATTGGAGAATGATGCAGAGGGAACCTATGAAACCAAGGTAATGCAAAAGCAATCTCTCTGTCTTGTAAATGAACTGTAGTCTCAGGGGGATTGGGATTCTGCCAGGTAAGTATGGCAGAATTTCTTCAAAATAGGGAACACCAGGCCAGGAGAAGTTTTGGATGGAAAATCTCTGAGGACAACCCATAATAAAACTGCAAGTCACAGTGTGGATGATTCAGAAGGTGGTGCTTTTTTGTCTGGAGTCCATGTTGATTTTGCTTGCTAAGAGATTCAGAGGGACTCTGGTTTTGAATTGAGAATCAAAATAAGAGGTCTGATCTTCTGGACTCAGTGAACTAAATCTGGCTTTGAAGTTAGCCCTCCTGTGATCACGGTTTTGGACTAGAGACATCTACAAGTCCCCTTCAATGAAAGTTCCAGTGATTCTAATGTCTGGTGTAATTCAAAGTAGGGCTGTGGCTGGTCTCAGGCTCTTGGTCCCACAGTAGTGGTTTTGTGTAGCATTCAACTGAACAGAGGGCTTAAACTCATCCACTTTGCAAGAATGTTTCTGTGCTTTAGAGGAGTTTCCCCAGGGGTGGTTACACATCACTTCAAGTGAAGTGGGCCCAGGCTTTGAAGCACTGTGTAAGCTCTTTGCATGAAAGTAGGGGAGAAACACAGCTCGATACATGCCTGATACACTATGTCTCTGGTCTTTCACAGGGTGGTAAGATTCCCATCCGATGGACAGCCCCAGAGGCCATTGCTCATCGGATCTTCACCTCAGCCAGTGATGTCTGGAGCTTTGGAATTGTCATGTGGGAGGTGCTGTCATTTGGCGACAAGCCATATGGGGGAATGACCAATCAAGAGGTAACAGACACTGAGATCAAATGCCAAATTAAAAAAAATAAACAAGGCATGTAGGCCCAAATTTTGTATATCTCCCTCGGCCTGTGGTCTTGACATTCTTTTGAACACATAACTACTATGTCTGCCTCCCTACTGAAAATCAATGCAACCAAGTTAAGGGCAATAAGTGTTTGGGCTTCTGAAACATGTTCAGTTGTCAACAGCCATGAGCCAAATTAAAGACCGGTTAAATCAGCCATGGTCTTTTGGTCTGGAGATGTTCTTTGTTGGTTTCTTTCTCTCCTTCCTCTGGCTCTGGAGTATTATGTCTGGTCTTATACTCATTCTGGGTTCAGCACATCTGTGAGGTTAGCACATGCTGTTGAGATTTTTCCTGAGTCTGGTTTCCCTTTTCTCATCGGGCCTGTGCCAGGATCATTTAGTCCTCATTTTTCATGAACATGTGCCCTGAATGGCAAATGGGAGCTAGGCTAATAAAGGATTGAAAGTAGCTGCATATGCCAGGTCACTTTTTGACATCCCTTTGGTGTCCTGATCCTTTGCTATGCTGCCCGAACCCTACTTTATACACATGTAGTCTGCTTCAACCCCTCCCTGACTGCACACTGTGCAAAATGGCGAACTGCCTGCTCCCAGCCCCACAGAGGTCTCTGCTCCTCTTCCGCATTCTCTGCTCTTTGCCAGATTTCTGTCTTCTGCACAGGTGATGAAAAGCTTAGAGGATGGGTACCGGCTCCCCCCACCTGTGGACTGTCCATCTATCCTCTACGAGCTCATGAAGAGCTGTTGGTCACATGATCGGATGAGGAGGCCTCATTTTCAGGAAATCCGTGCACAGCTGCAACATTTTGTCTCAAGTCCCCAGCTCCTCTGGCCTGTTGCAGACTTTGATCCCAGGTAAACAGGCTATCACTGGAGGAGGAGAGGCTAACTGGGAGATTTTCACCTCCCTGTCTCCAGCAGGAAGAGAGGTTCTTTCCCTTTTCTTTCCCCGTCCTTCCCCTGTGCAGTGCAGGCTGGCATGAGTCACCTCAAATACTCTGTGTGCAGAAGTTAGTAATTATCTCTCTCTCATGGTGACAGAGGCCATAGCCATTGGCCTGGGCAGTCTGACTTCACTGTGCAGATAAGTTGGCCTAGATCTGGCAGAAGGTGCTTGCCCTTTAGCTACTGTCTCATTGTACTGGCCATTTAAGGTAGCTGCCTGGCTAATAAGGGTTTTATCTGTCCTTAGGGTAACGCTCCGGCTCCCCAGCTGCAGTGGATCTGATGGGATCCCCTATCGATCTATCCCTGAGTGGCTGGAATCCATTCGCATGAAGCGCTACATCTCCAACTTTCGTACTGCTGGCCTGGACACCATGGAGTCCATTCTGGAGCTCACTGCTGAGTAAGGGCAGGCTAAGCTCCCACAAGGCACCCCAGGCAATGCTACAAATAGCCGTGTCTGTCCCTGTGCTATCTGAAGAGGCACTGATATTTACCTGGAAGGCTTCTCTCCATCCTTCTCTACATAGTTAAGTGGAAGCGGACTGGCTTCTTTCCCTAAAAGGGAAGAATCAGCTCAGAAGAACTAGGATCTGTGAAAACTGTGCTAATAATTCCCTAACTGTCCATGCTTGAGGCTCTTCAGGGGCCTGAGCTGCTCTGAACTCACACCAGACACAAATAGCAAGGGGAAACAATAGGTAGCAGACAGCTCTCTAACCTGACCCCCTCCCCACCCTTGAAGGACTTTATAGGAGAATTTTCTTGCCTTGAACTCCAGGTGGGCTAGTGATATTCCTCCTGCATCAGCCAGGCACTGTTCTGTCATAGAGCAAAGTCCTGGGCTCCATAGAAAGACTCGGGTCAGATGCTTTACCAACACAGGCATGTTCTGTTGTAGGGTTGGGGTTGTATAGCCAGTTCCAGAGCAGTTACATAAAACAAATGAGCAGGCACAGTGCAGGGACAGACCTGCTAAGGGCTTGAGACATGGCCCATATCACAAGCTGATGTGGCCACAGTCCTGATTTAATGGGAGCATAGGCCTAGTCACAAGGTGGAAGAAGCTAGTTGACTGGGTGGGCAGAGGTAGCCAGGGAAGGGCAGGAACATCTAGAAGTTTCTTCCCTCTAGAGGAGGGTGGGTGTAGTAGGTGGCACTGAGGGAAAGGAAGCTTTCTGAACTAATGCTTGGTAATTGTTTCTGCCCCTACCCACATCCCAGTCCCCAAGGAACAAGAACAGCAACTAATTTTTTCTTTTCTTTTCATGTTTCCTTTAGGGACTTGAAACAGATGGGAGTGTCACTTCCAGGCCACCAGAAGAGGATCCTGTGTAGCATCCAAGGCTTTAAGGAGTGATCAGTCGTTGGTCTCTTAAGCTTGTCAAATGCCCATTCTTACCAGATATCACTTGGAATCGTTCCTATGGCAATTGTTTCCAAATGAGTGACTGGGACAAGCAAAACAAACCAGAACTGAAAAGGCTCATGAGGCAACACCACCTGCTCTCATTTCTGTTCCCCCTTGCCTTAGCTCTGCAGCAGCCATCAATAGGTTTCAGAGCACTGGTCTTAGAAACTGTTGTCATCCCTGTCTTCTGTAGTCCATTCTGTGCAGCACTAAGTAATCACTGTTGTCCGCATACTGGAGTTTCAGACACTCAGTATTTCACATGGAAACATAAGGATATGTACAAAGCAGGCTGGGGACGGTTGATAATGTTTTAAGATTGGAGATGAGATTTCAGATAGATTAGGACCTTCAGGGAACATGCACAAGGACACAGATATGTAGAGATCCCGGCATACATCCCTTCTCATTTCAGCAGCCTTCTGACTTCCTTATATTACAAGAGGAACAAACTATTCAGTCTTTCACAAGACTGCTGGTAAGGGATATATTTTTTAAAATTCAGCTATTCTTGCCTTAAACACCAGCTCATGGTGTACTTCTTTCTCTGGAGAAGTTGCAAGTAGCAGCACACCCGGTTGTAACTTGTGTGATCATGTAATCTCAGCATGTTGCTGTTTTGCACATGCACACATCAGTGGGGAGACTTACCTCTCTCCAACCTGCTTAATACCTTTACTTGTGCCATGGGCACAAAACCCTCTAGATAACCATTTTTCTCTGCCCCTTTTTAAAAGAGAGAATAGTCTTGTTTGGCTGGATAGGGTATTTGTAACAGAAAATTGTGTAGGTGGTCTGTCTTATTCCTTCTCTGTGGAGGAAATATTATTTATCAGAGCTCAAGACAATTATAGACTGTAAATAATATTTTGTAAATAAACCTGTAGCAGAGCAGGCTGTGTTGGAGTTCTTTGGCTTATTTCAAATATGATTAGGACCTTTACTGTAGCATATATTATAAGTTCTAGCAAGGTCCTTACATACATGTTTAGTTGTTTCAGCCAATGGCCTTTGTCCATTTAATTGCAGTTTCAATGTGGAAATGCAGATGCATTAGGATTAAAGACTACATATGCAGCTGGTCACTTCAGACTTTTTTCTCTAAACCCATTTACAGCTGTATCCATCCATTAGCCAAGTCCATCTTTACTCCTAAACCATGAGAAGCATTAGAAGCTACTGCTGTAGTTTGATGAAATACATATAAGTAGTACCACCTTCTGCAGAATAGGCTGTCCTGTTCTGTGGGAGTGGGGGGGCAGGAAGTCTCACGCTGATAATCCTGACTTTATTCTACCTGGGAAGAGTAGCCACCTCAAGATTTATTTTTCAGTGCTTAATTCTAGGTAGGTGAAGAAGGTCAGTGTTAGCCATTCAGCAGTCAGTTACTTGCTGTAGATGGCTATCAGTGTTTCCATAATTGTATAATGCTCAAAATTCTTAAGGCTATGAATTAGCACTCCTGCTCCTGGGAAGGTCTTGCTTAACCATAAATGACAGAAGGGTTAAGAAGCAGAGATCTAAATAACTGCAACTTAAAGCAAGAAGGCTGGTTTCTAGTCAACATCAGAAGCAGCAGAGTGTACAAAAGGAACCATAGTATACATGCACCTCGGCTACTCAGGTCACTGCAACTGTAGTAAGAGATATGGCTGACAAGATAAGCTCTTACTGTGAGTCTTTTTAGTGTATCAGTAAATTCAATCTTAGTAATAGGTGTCTTTAATGTGAAGTATAGATAATAAAGTTGCTACATGGCAGAGAGCCCGTCTAGAAGATAAGCCCTGGTGAGGCTGTCACAAGATTATGAGCTTGTGTCATACATACGTAAACTTTAGCCTATCCTTGCAGATGGTAGAAAACTGGGAGTGATTGACACATCAGGCAGTTGTGCTGCCATTCAGAGGGACCTTAATGGATAGGAGAGATGGGAAGAGAGGAGACTCATTAAGGTGAACAAAGGGAAAGGCAGAGCCCTGCAACTGGGAATAGCTCCATGCACCAGTATGTGCTGGGTGCTGACTGGCTGGAAAGCAGATTTGCAGGAATGGACTTGCAGGTCATAGTGATCAGCAAGTAGCGCTTGGGCCAGTAATGTGCCCTTGTAGCAAAGGAGGCCAACAGTATTTAGGTTGCATTAGCAAATGCATCGCCAGTAGCTGGAGGGAGCCGATTCTTCTCTATTCAGCATTGGTCAGAGATCTGAAGCATTGTGTCCAATTTTGGGCTCCCCAGCATGAAGGACATGGACTTACTGGAGCAAGTCCAGTGAAAGGCCACTATGATTTTGAAGGGATTAGAGTATCTGACGTATGAGGAGAGGCTGAGACAGCTGGGACTGTTCAGGCTTGAGATGAGAAGGTTTGGGTGTGTGTATAAACACCTGATGGGAAGGAGTGAAGAAGAGGGAACCAGATTCTCTTCAGTGGTAGCCAGTGAAAGGAGAAGCAGCAGTGGGAACACATCAAAATATAATATAATAAAATCCCTTTGAAGGTAAGAAAAAACTTACTGTGACAGTTGTTAAACGCTGGAACTGGCTACCCAGGGAGGTTGTGGAGTTCTAGTCCTTGGAGGTATTAAAAACTGATGGGGTACATTCCTGAGTAACCTGCTCTGGTTGGCCCTGCTCTGAGCAGGGAGGTCCCTTCCAGCTTCAGTTGTGATGATGTGCGCTGAATCAGCTGTCCTGATAGAAGAAGCTGCTCAGTTCCATGTCCTCAGGTACAGACAGTAGCAAGCCTGAGCACGTATTCCCAACAGGCACTCATGCACACAAAATATACATGTATATAGTAGATGCATGTATACACACACACTGTACATGACTGGCCTGAGGCAGAAAGCACAGCAGTCATGCAAGCACAGCACAAACAGCCTGATCAGGATGAACCTGTTAGCAGGAAATATATATATATACTATGGATCCCTCTGGTGTCTTAAGACTGGCTGTCTGGTAGTTGGCTGCATGATCTGGAGCCTCAGCTGGTCTGTTACTGGCACCAGGACATGAGACCTTCAGCCCCACTCCAGTGGAGGGCACTCAGACGCCCTTGTGCATGCACACACACACACAAGGGAGCCCTCCAGTAGTTAGCTTTAAGCATTGGCTCTACCCAGCAGCTGGCCACAGGATTTCCTGGTCTCACAGTCACCTCACACACAGATGCAAACTGTTCTCTGGTAGCTGGTCTAGGCTTATCAGTAGCTGACTTCTAGACCAAAGACTAGTTGGCTTGGACCTCCTGGGAGCTCCAACAGCCAGCTCTCAGCCTGGTCTTTCCAGCATCTGGCCAGATTTGCAGCAATGCTAACTCATGGATCTCAAGCCTCTTACCCTACCCACTCACCAGCTACTCTGACTTGATTTTTGCTAGTGATTACGTATAGACATACACACCCATATAATATGCAAACACTCAGGTATTTCCAGTTGCTGGCACTTAGACCTCCACATGCACTGAACAGAATCCCTTCACACAGGAAAACAAAAATAAAATAAAGAAAAAAAAAAAAGAGATTAGTAAGGAGACAGGACAGACTGCACTGACACACAGGGCATGGCCAGACAAGTGTACTGTGTACATGCAGCCAGCCCCTTTTCCCCCATTTTCCCATGCTGCTTCCCCTCCTTGATCACTCCCTTCTCCTGCCTTTGATCCTCCACCTACACATCCCATAACAAGTGCAGTCCCCAACTGCTCTTTCCCTGCACCCCAAGGCTCTCAGAGGGACTACCCTACTCTTAATGAGCAAGATGATCCAGGGAGCCCTTTCCATTGACTCTGTTGGACAGGTTTCATACCCAGACACCAGGGCCCTCTGATTGCTCTGGGAAGAGGTAGGTTAAAGTGCTTCTCCCCCCACCCTCATTATTTCTCTCCTCTGTGCTCCTTGGTGTTTGTGGGCATAAGCTTTTAATCACATAATCTAGAAACAATCACTGAAAACAATGCCTACAAACCAGAAAGAACTCAGATAAGAAAAAGAAAGCAAATGTACCATTTGTTTCTTCTTTGCTCATCCTATAGGAAAGCTCAAAGCATTTACTGGATCAATTTGCAAAGAGTCAGTCATTAATTTCCCCAAAACTGGCAAGAGAGCAAGAGTAGCGTTCGTGCCTTTGAAGTGTGGAATCATTGATGCTTACCACAAACAGGAGTTTCACCTGCAGTGACCAAGACAGTGCCCTGCTTAAAACTGTAAACATCGAGCACAAATACCTCCTGAGTAGCGATAGTTAAGGCAAAGCAAGCAAATTGACCACTTTATTCCAGTCTGATGCAAGTGGATTTTAATAACTTGCCTCCCAGTCATACCATTAAGGAGACTACAATCTTGCTGTGCTGCAATGCAGTCTTCCACTGCTTTAAATGAGGGCTACTCTTCAGTCACAGGCAAGTAGAAAACTAGACAGTTTGAAAAGCAGACCAAGAGGTGGAGAAAGAAAGGCTATTTTCAGATCCATAATCTCTGGAGACTAGGTGGAATAGCAACTACACATACATTCTCCACTGCTTAAGACAGCAATTCTCATAGGTAGTTGAACAGATACAGCAGACATGTTAATGGAAAAACCCCACATTTTATTGAATGCAGACAGTGGTTGGACAGTGTACTAATTCAAAAAATCTTTGTTCAGTTTGAGACTTTCTAGTCCAGGAAATGGGGCTCAGTGCACTAACACTTAAAGCCAGACAGTACATTGCAATTACACTGCACCTTTCACTGGCAGCAGTGGAAGAATCCCTACTGGACAGGGGGATGTTCCTGAGTCTGCTGAATCCTCATCCACACACAAAGACACCTCCTCACTATGTGCTTATGCTGCCCATCTTTATGACAGTCTTTATTTGTAAACATGCATTCTTTGGACTGCTTTGCTACTCTGGTGCCCAGCCTGGCTTTCCAGAACCCACACTGGGAAATGAATAATTCTGGGGAGGGGAAAAAAGATTAAAATAAAAAAGTTTCCAAACTCAGGAACAGAGTAGGATTCCAAACATTGCCAGTTTAATCTGGCTAAGGAAAAAAAGCGACAAGACAGTTAGCCAGTAAAATCCATTAGAGACAGAAAAGCTATAGTAGGTTAGCTTTTTCCAGCAACAATAACCGAGATTCCCAATATGTCCTACCTAACCCACTCTAACTCAGGGCGAGGAAGGAGGCAGAGGAAGACATCCTGATAATGATGTGGCACAAGGAAAAAAGACAGAAAAAAAAAAAAAATCAAAGACAGAAGTGGTGCCAAGATGGAGGCTTCCACCTTCTAAGGTCAAATTATTGTTCTTGGCTCTACAGAACAGAAGAATGCTCAGCCCTTCCAAGCCCTGCCACCCAGTCGTTCTCGCTACTTCCACCAGGTGGTGGTGAAGGTCTCATCTTTCTCCTCCAGAGTCATAAGGGAACAGAGATTTTGCATTGGCCGCTGTGGCCAGGAAGTGGCGACAGAAGTCGTCCTTTCTTGGTGGGTGTGCAGAGTGAAGTCTAGGAGCAGTGAGTCCTACATGAGTAAAGAACTGTGCTGGCATAGTCTCCGTTGGTAGCAATCTGCCTTGTCAGGCAGAAGGAGAGGACAATGGTAGGGAGGGAGAGAATATTGAGTGCAGGGGTCTCAAGGGTATGCCCACTCCAAGCTCCTCAGCGTGCCGTTTTGGCACGAACAGTGTGACACTTCATACACAGCACGTGCCCATCCAGTGGAAAGCACCCATTCTCATCTGCTTCAATGGACAAGGGCTTCCCACAGTCCTAAACAGGGAAAGAAAAGAGGGAGGGAGTTCAGTGACAGCCAACAGCAGGGCAAATGCATTGAAGCATACAAAAAATGCCTCACTGGATCAGGATAATGGCTCACAGCCCACTGCTCTGTCTCTGATGGTGCTAACAGGAGATACTATTTTGAGGGAAGAGCAAGACCCTCTGTGATCCCAGCATGTTCCTCCAGTATACACAGCTGCTGTATTACAGCCCTGCCCAAGTCCTTGTTCATGGACCAGTGGTCCGTGAATACCTAGTCTTTTTCTCAACCTGCTTCAAAATGCTCCAGGTTAATTCAAAACAATCTTAGTGTTTGGTCAGCATAGACAACAAAAGGTGCCCGGTCGCTGGTGATGGGAATGGGAAAGATGGGAGGAGCGGGGTCACCAGGCTTACCTCACACTTGTAACATTTCATGTGGAAATTTTTCTCCAATGCCACCACACGCACTGTCTCATCCTTTCCAGGCTCTGGCATGATAGGCTCGCTACAGACTGAGCAGCGTGGCGCATACTTCCTGCAACCCACAAAAATATGGAGGCCATGACCACCATAGTGGCATTCAGTGTAGGTTTCTCACTGATGTATAATAGTATTAGTAGCAGATGAATAATAAATCAAAGAAATTTAGGTGGGAAAAGACCTTAATTGCTACAAAGAACATTGCTGATTCATTTTTAACTTCATGTCCAACAGATCACATGGGCAACCCAACCCCACCTTGCAGCAAAATTAAACAGGCATGAGGGAATCTGCCTTCTTTCAGACACCACATACACATGCTCTGTTCTCTCCCTACCTGTGGTAGTCATCCACACAGTGAGGCTGGTTGGCCTGGTCCACAATAAAAGAGACACCCTCAAGAGCAGTATGGCACATCACGCAGGTGAAGCACTGGGGATGGTATGAGTTACCAGTGGCCTTCAGCATCCGGTCTGTGATGGTCTGTTTGCAGACACTGCACTTTTCCAAGGTGCCCTGAGCCCAAAGGGAACAAGTAGGACATATTAATCCAATCCATCACCCCTGGGAGGCTACACCAGAGACATGCAAGGTGGAAGGAGGAAGGCAAAGCAAGAGAGCAGCAACCACAGCAAGCTCAGATCTCTCCAGCAGCTTTCATCCCAGTGACTCACAGCATAGCAGTCCTCACAGAAGGGCTTCTCATCCACATTGTAGAACTGCTGCCCCTGCAGCTGCTTCTCACATTTGAAGCAGGTGAAGCATTCCACATGGAAAAGGCAGTCCAGGGCCCTCACAGCTGGCTGGGTTCGTGATAGGGGCTTCCGGCAGAAGCCACAGAGCTCTGTCAGTGGAAGAAGAAAGGGATTAGGGGAGAGGAAAACCCACCACAGCCTTTATCCTACTGCTGTCCACTGAAAGAACGCACCAGAAGTAGCAGCCTCTGCTGGGGGCGGACACTCCATATCCTTCATTAGTTTCTGGGTCAACTTCTCCAGCTCTTCGACCTCCTTCATGGTGAGAGAGGAATTTCCCCTAGGCTGATCTGCACTGGAGCCTGCGGGTCTATGCTGCAGGAAGAGGAAACATTCAATCCCAAAGGACACATATAGACAGACTCCCTCCCACCCTGTCTCTAATGAACTTACTTCTCTCACCTTTACTTCTCCTCTCTGTCTCCCTCTAGGGAACAATCTGCCATCCACTGTGCTTGCTTCTTTCAACCTTTACAGGAAGTCCCATCCCTCTCCACCACTGTCTCTAGTTACATCTCTCTTTCAGATGGGTAACGGCTTCCCCTAGCCCGGGACAGACCCTCCCTCCTCCTCTTCCAGCTTTAGTCCTAGTGATGCTGCGCCTATCCAGAGGTAGTGATCCCATGGTTCTATCCCTTACCGTGTCTTTTGCAGCAGCAGGTTGTTCTGTGGGATGTGGCTTCTCCTGCACTTGGGGTCTTTCCCTCTGCTGCGCATAGGTAAAATTGGGAGGTTGTGGACGAGAGGAGGGACCTGAAGGTGAAGGGGCTGTGAACTGTGTCTGAAGGGAGGTAGGATATCTTGTAGAGTTTGAGGGAGCCATAGGAACACTGGGACCCGATCTGGACCCAGACTTAGGAGAGCCAGCAACAGGGGGTGGGGTGAATTTACGGGTAGTCTGAGGAGCAGGGAGAGAGGGGGGTGGAGGGACTGGTGCTACAGGATCCTTGTGTTGCTGTGGGGCTGCCCATGGGGTTGGGGCAGGGGTCAAATCCACTCCAGGGGGCTTGAAAGCTAAGCTTCCACTTGGCTTTGGAGTGAACTTGGAAGGAAAGGAATGAGGAGTATCTCTGGGTGCAGATGGTATTTCCACATGGGCTTTTGGGGTCAATGGCTTCTCCAAAGAACCTGTAGATTTCACAGATATCTGTAAAGGGAAGCAACAGAGAGAACCAGGCAGTTATCAGCAAGGTGGAAAAGAAAATACGCTGTCTATAGCAGTCAGCAGCTACCCCAGACCCACAATGCTGAGTTCCCACAATGTTACGTATTTAGCAGTCCTGACAAGTTGCAAGATCTATTCTTTCTGGTCCTTCACATACACTTTCTCACTATGGTTTATCCAGACATGTTAATCTTCAGTACCGCCCTTCTCACTACCTCTGTTCAGCAAACCAGTCATCTCTCCTTCCACCTGTGACATTCTGGAGAGCTCACCCGGGATTTGAAGGGGTCATTCTTCTCCATGTCATCCATCATTACAGACAGTGAGTCAATCTCAAGATCAATGCTGCTCATCTTGCCACGTACCTATACCACCATCCATGAAGAAAGAGGGAGCAGAGAACATTACAGGAATAGCCAGAGAACCAGGTGTATCCCCTTACAATAGCAGATTTTGACACTTTGGACTGGGGTACAGATCCACTCCTTGCTTTGAGTGGATAGCAAGTTGGCGTGGATGAATAGGGCACAATCTCCAAGGTCTACAAACAGTGGGAAAATGCACAGCCCAAGGAAACTCACAGACAGATTTAGGTGGGAAAAGACATCTGGAGGTCTCTAGTCCAACACCCTGCTCACAGTAGGGCTAACTCCCAAGCTAGACCAGGTTGTTCAGGGCCTTGTCCAGGTGATTCCTGAACATGCCCAGAGATGCAGATTACACAGCACCTATGCCAGTGTTGAGTCACTCTTGGAGGGAAACAGCTTTTTCTTCTGTCCGACAGTAATTTGCCTTGCTGAAACCTGTGTCCATTGTCTCTTATTGTGCCCCAGTAAGAAGAATCTGTCTTCTCTCCAGCCCTCCTTTAGGTATTGCAGACTGCTTTAGATCTCTGCCTTGGCCTTCTCTTCTGCAGGCTGAGCAAACCTAGCTCTCGCATCACATGCACTGACCCCTGGTGATCACTATAACCCTTTGCTGAACTGCATCTATTTCAGTATTCCTCTGGGGTTACTGAATTGGGGAGTCCAACTCGAAACAGTCCTCCAAGATGCAGCCTCACTAGCACTGAAGAGACACAAATAATCACTGTCCTTCTCCTGCTGACTACACTCTCATGAATGCAGCCCAGCACGTGGTTGGCCTTTGTTGCTGGCTCACATTCAACTCACTGTCCACCAGAAACCCCAAGTCTTTTGTCTGCTGAGCTGTAGCCTGGCCAGTTGACCCTAACCTATGTTGGTCCACGGGGTGGCAGCATTTTCTGCTTTCTGAGGTCTCAGGGCTTCCTGCTGCTGAGTTCAGAGAGTAACAAGAAGCTGTCCCAACTCACAAAGCATCACAAGAAACTATACTTCCCTTGACCTCACTCACCTGTGGGGCAGGCACCTTGCTCACAGGTCCTTCGTCAAACAATGGTGGAGGAGGAGGAGAAGGAAAGACTTCTTCTGGGGCTGGTGGAAAAGGCTCTTCAAAAGGTGGTGGGGGTGGGGGAAAAGCACAGTTTGAGGAGAAACTTGCTTCCTCTCCAGGTGGGGGAGGAGGTGGAAGTGGCAGCTCTATGGGGAAGAATGAGAATAAAAGCATGTAAGGATCATTTCTTACTCTTAGCCAGTACAAACTCCAAGGAGGGTCTTGAAGGTATTACAGCAAGTAGTTCCCCAGTACCCAGGGGACCCCAGCACCCATCAATGACAGCTGAACTCCACAGGCTGGCTTTCACCTTGTCCAAAGCTTTTTGCCATCATATAAAACTTTCCTCAGTAGCTACTGTAATTAGTCACTGGGAACAGTTATTGCATAATTGGGAAACATGTCTTACTATGCCCTTTTCCCCACTCCTTCTCTCATTCTTTAGTCCCTAGCACATGCTTCTCTCGCCATTAATTGGCTCAGATCGCTGAATACAGAGCAGCATTAGAAGGAATGCCAGCAGACAACCCAGGATCCTGAAGAGCCTACATTATTACAGGAAAATAAGCTGGCACCTCACAGCTTGCTAGCAAGCACTACAATAAACAAGTAGGGGGGGTAAAAAAGGCAAGTCAGACCAACTATCTCTTATGCATATGAGGAATCTCTGAAATGGCTTTCTTTTTCTGGGAAACGAAAACTGCTTTCTTTTTTGAGGCTAAAATTTCCCCATACCCGATACAGATTAGGACACGAGAAATTTTCTAGAACCCTTATAAAGCAGGCTGAAAAGCACCAGAGTGCCTCAATTTCCTAGAGTAAAACCCCATTGCTTCCACCTATTCATATTTGCCAAAGATGTGGAACAGACAAAAGGAGACATTTTCTACTACAATGCAGTCAAATAAATGAGAATCCTTCTCCCTTCACCGTGTATGGGAGATGTTATCCTCTTGTCATCCAAACAGCAAAGAACACTGAAGACAAGGAGACTTAACTTCCACATCTCTTCTTCTGGACACCCACCTGTCTTCCTGCCTAGCCCCACCCAGCAGTAGGGTGAAAGACCACATTTTTCACTCCTACTACTCCATGTGCTACTTCACAGCAGTAATCGAATTGTGTCATCATTATATCCAGCTGTTGTTGACAGACTTTATAAGGACCTCTCATCTGTAACCTAAGGGAGATGATACTTCCCTTTCAGAAAATAAAGGTGAAATCTTATTAGCCAGTGGAATGCATAAACTGCACTGGTATGCAGCACCTCTTTCAAGACTTCTTGTACCACATTAATTCCCTCCTCAAGCAGAATTTCTATTAGACTAGTATTTTTTCTTTGAAACTACAGTTTGGGATCAAGTTTGTATATGCTTGCTTTTTGATTTACTGAAATGATAAAGAATATTACAGAAACAAAGCCCTGTCACATTGTTTCAGATGCATTGAAGCCTGCTTTATGAATTATTCATACAAACAAAAAAGCTCCCCACAAGGTTACTATATTGGATTTGTAGAATAATCAATACTAAATATAACATTCCTACAGCAATACTAACTTAGCCATCCTGTCATTTAAGACAAAGAGACCAATTGCTATGGCTTTATGTTACACTACGATTTGTTTGGGGACTGTATAGGAAAGGGAGAGAAGGTTTGAAGAGATGCATCAGAGAAGGATCTAATCAGATGCATTTCTCTCATGACTGAGTTTTGGTGTTCATCTGTACTTCAGAAGTCTTACTAGCAGCCCTCACCCAATGGTTACACAGCATCTTAAGCCTAATGGTTCTTTTGCTAATCTTTCTGTCAAGTTATTTCCTCCATAATAAGCTTTATAAGGGGGGTAAAAGTGGAGCAAACAACACCCAATCCTCCACTTACACAGTGTATCGAGAAAGAATTTTTAACATACATCTGTCTATTTTTGTACTTCAGGTAATGTTATTTGTGTCAGTCCGAGACCTTCTGACAGACGTATCCCAATCCACACAACTATAACAGAAAATTGTAACAGGCACAAGATTCCGGCCAACAATGTGTTAGAAAAAGGTCACCAGAGTTAACTGGTACAATTCTAGCAGACAGAAGCACCAACATGCCGAGGGCCTTGTGACTTGAGAAATGGAAAAAATGGCTTAATAATTTCTTTCCTCTGAGCATAGGACCAGACTTTCTACCATCAGGTCAGCTGCCCACTAATTTAGCACGCTAACCTAGAAAACAGTGTTGCACAGTCTATGCTAGACAGTGAAAGGAAAGGAGTTTAAAACAGAAGCTAGAATTATCTGAACACGTGTCCTGACTGAGGTACACCCTTATAGAGTCTTGGCGTAATATGCAGCATCAAACATTAGCAAGAGGTCCCTAGGGAAATTTCCAGTGGCCCCATGCTGATCAATTCCAACTAGGGAGCCACACAACCAGGAACGTTCTGCTCCTTAGAGGACACAAATCCAACCAACCAAAAACAAAACAAAAAACCACCCCATCACCACAGGAAATAAAATTTAAAAAAAAAAAAAAAAAAAAAAAGAGAAAACCACACTAAAGCAAGTCACTCTACACAGGAAAACACACCCAACCCAAACCACTAGGAAAAAGTATAAAACTCTACAAGCCATACAAACTCTAAGTCTCACTTCCTGTTTCTTCCACCATTTTTTAACGCAATTATTTCTTTCTCCCCATCTCCAGCAGCAAAGATGGCAATTGCAGAGTCCACAAAAACGATCTCCACAGTCAGAAGCTACCAAGTTGAGCTGAGATGAAGCAACAAGAACTGCATGATTCATCACCATCACGGTCAACTTCCCTGCAACATACTTGCTCTCAGACATGCTGGCCAGAAACTGACTGCAGTTACACAATCACGCATTCAGGGAATACTATGAAAAATCCATTGCATTCCTCCAGCATCAGTGCCATGCAGGATTGCCTTCCTGTCTCCTTTCCTAACAGAGTTAAAACAATAATAAAGGGATCTCAAAATATGTAGTATTTCATTCTGGAACCTGCCAGCCTCTACAGCAAAAGTATCCTTCACTTATAGCAGTTATGGCCTTGTTCTCATGCAAGCACCCATTACAGATGTCCCACCCCGAGAATTTAGAAATGCGTATTCACATTTGACACACCAGCCCTCACCTACCGTCTGCCAACAGGGACATAGATGCTGATGGAATCTCCCCCACCTTCCCCATCTGAGCACGCTGGGCTCCAGCTCCAGGAGGCGGGGGCAGTGACGACTCTGACACACCCCCAGCCTTGAAGGGGTTCACCTTGGGTTTAGGGGCGACCACAGGTGCAAACTTCTTCTGCGGGTTGTAGAAGGAAGGGGTAGAAATGTTGATACTGACTGTGGATGTCATGCGGGTCCCTGGGGCACCTGGGGAGGCCATCTTCTCAGCACCTGACAGGACAGAAGAGGGAGGAAACCTGTATGAAGTCAGCCTTGGGCCAGAGTGGAAATTAATCGAGAGAAACATGTGAAACAGAGGGATACAGGAGTTTAAGTCCGGCCAGCAGCTGAGGTGCCCGAGTAGAGCACAGAGCACTTCCAGAATCAGCACAGGAAAAAGGAGGAACAGAAAATGCAGGCAGCTCAAATATGCACGCTTCACCATCTCAACTCAGTATGGCATTAATTGCCAAGGGGTTCCTGCCACAGAGAAAACCCAGCTCTCTGCTGCACGAGAACCCTGAATGCACGAACGCTGGAGAGGACACCAGAACGAGCATTATCCACTGAGCACACCCAGCTCCACAGACACTATGGAGGATGCCCCCCCATACATACTTTCCCAGAACTGGAATTAGCATTTCCTCTCCCCAACTTACCCGATAATGCTAGCCAGTTCCTCCTGACCTCGGCCTATGACAGCCCCAGTAATGTCCAGCTTCACTCCCTCAAACCTGGCACATCCCCTGCATCTCCCATCCTTTACCTCCAGAACCCTGCATGCCAGAGGAGCGCAGGGCAGCTGCTGCAGAGGCAGAACAAGAGGGCGGGTGCGGAGCTCCCAGGTGTCACATAGCCGGGCGGAGCCCGCTGCTCTCCAGATCTCGCCTCCGCTTTCTCTCCTTCCTGTCCCCGGCGAGGGTGACAGCGGCTCCCGCCGCCCCCCGCCGCTGCGCCGGCGCCCGCTCCGCCCCCGCCAGGAAGCGCTCCTCGGACGCCCCCCGCCGCCCCTTCGGGCTGCCAGGGGAGCTGTCAGCACCGCTGCAGCTCAGCCGGGGCTCCCGTCCTCCGGGCAGTGCAGCCGCGGTCCTGCCCTGCGCAAGGACAGCCTGTGGCGTGGGAGGGGGGCAAGCACCCCGCTTGCAGCACGCGGGCATACGAACCCTCTCTCTCCCCTCACTCCTTTCCACCACCAGACTCGAACAGCCCCGCCAAGACGGCTGTTTCAGGAACGCAGGTATCATGAGAGCTGCATTTCTAGGACTCCCTCAGTCCTGCAATCCAGGCCAGAAATCTTGTCTGTGCTAGAAACCTCCATGAAGCCAGATGCTTTGTTGCGAAGCCTGGCATGCCTGTAGACCTCCTAACACCCCAGCACAAGAGTGTTTCTGCCAGCACAGGGGCTCTGTGCCAGCATTTCAAGTTGGCATGTTCAAATCAGTGCCCTTCCACACTGCCGGCCTCTCTCACATGGACAATAACAGCTGCTGGAACAGACAGCCCTGGTGCCACAAACATCCGCCCACCACTAATTCACCCATAACTGCTGATAAGACCCACGTGCCCCTTTCTAAGCGCTCCCACGATTCAGTGCAGTATGGCACGACATAGTAAGCTGTAACAGGTTCTCTAGGTCACAAGCGTGTGACAACATAGACAAACGTTAAGTCCATTCTGCTGCATTTTTTGTTCCCTTGGTGCAGGGCTGATGAGTTGCATGTACTTTGTCAAACTCTTCTGGGCTTTTCAGAATGAAGAAGAGGTTGCAACAGTATGTGGCAGCCAAAAAAGCTGTGCTGAGCATCTCCCACATGATCCAGCATGCAAAAAGGCCAAGGCAGAAGAGTAATTAGCAAGGTCTGTCCTCAATCCCTCAGACTTCTAGGGGTCAACAGACTTGCAAGTCAGAAGGGACTGATGAACTCCCTCCAGTCTGCAGCTTCCCACTGTGCTACAGAAGCTATTAAAAAGACCTCCAGCCTTCTCTAGAGATTTCTGCTTTGTGCTCCACTGTTTCACTATGATGTAATGAACCACTTGGTAGTAGTTTTACCAGAATTGACAGCATTATAAGCAGAACACCAGTGACAACATCACTTGTGATCATGATCATTACCAGAGTTACTCAACACAGAGGCAGTCTTAGGACATCAGCTGCTTCACAAAAAAGTGCTGGCTTTGCTACCAGCAGCTTCCATCTCCCTTAACCCAAAGCATCCCATTTCCCAGTATGCTATGTCACACTTAAGGCCCTTCCTGCTCAGAGCTGTCTCTGTCCAGCAGCTGCCCCTGCTCATCCTCACTTCTGTGTATCAGTCCACACCCACACAGACCAAACAGGCTGAGAAAGGCTGGCCTTGCAGAGAGTCACCCCCCCAGCCCTGCAGCATTGCCAATACCATCTAAGCCTTACCAGAAATATGAAGCCTATGCGAGTCCTGTGGCGCTGTTTGTAAAAGCTATTGGAGAGGGAGTGTCACACCAGCAGACCTAATCTCAAATCCTTCTCGACCTCACATTTTTCCTGAGGGAAGAGATTTTTCTGCCTGCTGTAACAGCATTTAAGATGACTCAAGTGGAGCTATGAAGAAAGATGGCCCCAAAGGACACAGTCAGGATACTTAGTTGCCTCATGCATTGTTTCCCTCTAACAGAGAGCAAGAAGCAGGACAGAACCAAACGATGCCTCCCTCAGCAGCAGGATCACCTCCCAGAAGGTCCCGTGGTGGGTCTGCCACCTCTTATGCACCAAGACAGCTTTCAGTTCTTTGACCCCAAGACATCCCTTTCAGAATCTCAGCTCCTTTCCTGGGGTAGCAAAAGGAGGAGGAACCTGAGGAAGCAGAGAGCTGAGTATATTTCACCTCTCCTGGTACAAAGCAGTCTGTCTCCAGATTCAAGGGAGCCCCCGTAAAAGCTAGCCCAGCACTGTGGTCTGACACACCACATCTGCACTTCCCCTATTTGCCAACATCCCCCCAATTGAGAGGAGTCAGAAGGAGAACTACAGCAAAAATACAGAATATGAGGTGAACAGATGAAACAGAACTAGGAGTTATGCCTATTTTCATCCTCTCATACAGACTAATTCCAGAAAGTTCTCCCAGCCCGGCCCGAAGTTACAAAGCTTCGAAGAGAGCAAAGTCCCATCAGCTATGCAAGGTAGAGCCTTAAAACAACCGAGCTGGGGGAGGGGGGCATTCAGAGCTACAAACTTCTCCCACATATGCCGGGCTTGCCTCCTCCTTCCTGTGCGGGAGGGGGTGGGGGAGAAAAACTCCAAAAAGCTATGCAAAAGTATTTAAAACGTAAGGAAGTTCTACGACTTTGCAAGACTTGCGTCTTCACTTTCTCAGGGTACTCCCAGAGAGACAGAAACTCATAAATTAAACAAATTTCAGGCACAAAGAGTCCCAGATTCCTCTCTCTCAAGCACATCTGGAAAAAGGCTCCATAGGTGTCTCACTCATCCGTACGCACACAAAAGAGAGCTTGTCCCAAGTAAAATCAGCCAGCACCCCCTCCTTCTTCCCCACTGCTGGAACTACACAGGAGCGTTTAGCTGCCTCCATTCCACCGTGAGGGAAGAAAATTCACCAGATTCACACACACGCCAACCCCTCTTCGGCCAAAGGGCAAAAAAACCCAGGAGCCACAACCGTAAGTCCACCAGAAAGAGACCGAGGCTTTGTACGAGGCGAGCAACTCTCCCCCCGGGAGCGGCAGGAAACCCACAACCCCCGGCACAGGCGCACACCCCTCCTCGCTCAGCGCCAGCCCCGGCGCTGCAGGCAAAAAGCGTTGTCGCTAAGCCAAAAAGAAGAGACTCACCTCTGGGGACAGGGCTCGGGAGAGCGGGGAAATGCCGCCCCTGGGGCTGGCGATCGCGGGGCTGGGGCTGGCCTCCTGTGCCCCGGCAAGCCCGCCCGCCGGCCGGGAAAGGCAGCAGTAACGAAAGGTGGGGGAGCTGCTGAGCCCTAAGCGCTTCCTACGAACTCGCGAAAAAAGCCTCGCCCAGGCAAAGTTGTTTGACCATAAAAGGAGAGAGGCTGCGCGAACAGCTGAGCTCACTCGCTGGGGAATGTGGCAATGAGGTAAGGGAGGAAGGCGCGCGCCGCCGGGGGACGGGGCGCGCTGGGGCGGCGGGGCCCTGGGCTGGTGTCGTGTGCGCGCCCCCTCTGGCTTTGCGGGGAGGGCAAAGGGGGCGGGGGGAGGGGGTCGCTTCTCTACCTGCCCGCGGTCACGAAGCAGGAAGCGTGTGCTGAGGTTGTCCCCCAGCCCCCTCCTATCGCCTTGGCGGGGCCTCGCAGCGTGGCCCCTCGCCCGGTCCGGCCCCCTTGGGCGCTCGTTGCTTCCCGCTCCCGCAGAGACCAGCTCTTGCCATCTCCCTCAACTCCAGAGCTGCCCTCAGCCCATGATTTCACTTCTAGTCGCTGAGCTGGACGTTAGGAAGAAATTCAGCGGCTCTGGTGAGTCAGGGTCTCTGCTGGCCTCATCCTCGCACGAACTAGCTGTGAGAGCATCTGACTCGCGCTCCCTTGTCTTCCGGAAACTAAACCAAACATCAGATGACTCTACCGTGCAGAAAGTGAGTTGTTCTCCTTGTACTGACTGCAAGGCAAACACTAAACTGTTTTGTATCAAACACTACCCTCTTTAGCCACTTGAACTGCTTTGTTGGTTTGCTTGTGCTGCACATGGGTGTTATTTTTATCCCAGTGCTGACTCGGGGTTCAGACTAGGGACAGCCTGACCCGGCACAATGGAACATGTAATTTTCAACCCCAATCTTACCTTCTTCTCCTTGCTTCTAAGCCTCTTAGGGAAAGGGGATACCAATAAAGGCAGAATTCCTGTGCTTTGTGCAATCATTGTACTTGGGAATTTGGCCTTAATATTGGGGTTAATATCCCTACTGTTGTAGGGATATTATCCAGGGAATTTACTGTATTTGGCAATGCTCAGGAAATCTGGGGCTTGTCTGCTCCTAAGACTTGCCTATCAACATAGGTACCTTTTAGTACTAGTAACTTACTCACAGGTGGGCAAGTAAGATGCAAACACCACCAGTTAGACTCCCAGTGTGCACAGTTGCAAAACATTCACATTAGAGCTATGCAAAGAGGTTCATCAAGGTTTAAGAAATCCAGTATAAACAAATCTTTAATTTTACAAGAAGGTTTGTACAAAGAGGTAACATCTCTTATTTAACCAGCTGATACAGTTGGAAAAACTGGGCCCTCTGCGAGGTTTTTCCATTTTCACGTACGATGTGAAAATGTCACCCATAGCAATGTGTAGCACTGAGCATCCCACTACTGACATAGCTGCCACTGATGAACTATTGATCTGATTGATCCATAGCTGTGAATTGCTTAGGATATGTTGCTCTTCTATGGGTGCTAAATAATCCCAAAGTTACTGCTGCTTCTGTAGGCATAGCATTAGCCCCGTTACCTCCCTTGACTAATGCACGACGTAGTTATATAGGAAGGTATCTCTGTGCTGGGTCTTCTAACACTGTTGCTTTTCTAGTGCAGACAATCTTTTTCCCTCTTGTACAGGTAGAGATGTTGGTGCAGAGCTAAGAAGATTTCACTGTGGAATCACTAACCAAATTCTGGAATATCACAGCACACCTTACAGTGAGCCTGACCTCAGAGTACTTTGCCACTGTTCCCTGGGCTAGCCCTGATTCCAGAGAAAACAAAGAATGTCTCAGACTGAGATTTAAAAAGTGCTGAGAGAATATGAAAAAAATCTGCTCTCTCATACTTCCTGGTCACATCCCCATAAATTCAGATGCTTGCATGTTTGTCTCACCAATATGGTGATGTTAAAAGTTCGCGAAGGCAGATCAAACAAAGTGGGAATATAAAAAGCAGACCCTCTTAGATATTTTGGATTAACTCCTCATTTCAGGAAACACATATGAAACAGAGAAGTGTTTAGCAAGTTGGACATGTGAAAGCTAGAATTCTCAAACCAAAATACATCAGAATACATGGGGGAAACTTTAATCTGATTTCATACTTGACATATAATGGATTTAAAGTTTGTGCTTTTGTAACTGGCGATGACAATGAACTAACTTCCCTGTGTTAGTTCTGATTCCTCTGGAAAGAAAATAAGAATCTCCTTATGCTAGCAACCTTCCTTTATGCAACTCTTTGCTTGGAAAAGCAGACCTTTTTCTGCTGCAAATTGAAATTAGCACCTTGAGGTGTACACAGCTGTAGTCAATCTCAGTAGCTGAAGCAAAACATTAGTCCTGAATAGGCGTTTAGCTATCTGTGTACAGAGATGGATCAGCACATATACTCAGCTTATTGTGCCAGATGACACATGTTTGACCTTGCCATTTCTGGAATTAGCAGCAGTCCTCTGCATAAATCATTTTGGCTGTCCCATGCCATGAAAAAATCTGGTATCTTGGAGTATATTGAGTGTGAATGCTATTCTGCACCATGGGTGAAATGACAGCTGACTACAAAGCAGATGTTGGAGGGATTTGGAAAATGCAGTTCTAGCTGGGTTTCTTTAAGAGTAGTGTCAGGAAGCAAGCCTGGCTGTCAAATCAAAGCTTAGAAATGCTTAGAGTTCAAGGAACCCACCTCAGAGAGACTAAGTTTTCATGGAGACAGATGTAAAGAATCTTCACTGGTAATTCAGCTGTGTAATGCAATGAGTAAATAAGGAACAATGTGATACAGAAGTGATGTGGCGAATTCATGCACTGCACTGAGATGAGGTGTATGCTAGCAGTGGTTAAGTGCCTATAAAATGAAAATAAAAATAGATGTAAGAGAAGACAAAAGTCCTTGAATGCAAAAGGAAGGATTATTTGCCGGGATGCTAACAGGGCATTAAACTTGTCAGGCAGAAAATCTTACCTATATTTGAGAGGGTTCAGGTAGTTGCAGATGGGAATCTTTGTGTTAACAATGGGTTTAAGGTCAGAGGAAAGCAATCTGGATGCTGGATAGGATGATTTAGTTGTGTTAAAATTGTAAAACATCTGCATCTCTAATTTTTCCCTGAAATTCCCCTGCTCTAGATGTACCTGCTCAAGCAGGGGGGGTTGGACAAGATGATCTCTAGAGGTCCCTTCCAACCCCTACCATTCTGTGATTTCCATCCATATCAGCAGATCAGTTAGTGCCATTTTATCTCAGCATAAGTTAGTTAATAATTAGTGATACTGCATAGAAGTCCATGGTTTTCCTAACCGATGAAAGGTTCTGAGTCATACCTGTGTTGCATCTGTGATACTTCTTTAATGATATAACCTCTGTGTAGTCCAACCACATTCTATTGATTAATGCTAAGCTGCATTAATAAGCTACATTAATTATGCTACTCATAAGCTTACCCTGTGCTGTATTAAATGCTGTGTCTGGGCCTACTGGAAGAGTTGGGAATATATAATGGGTCCACTTTGGTCCTCTGGCAAAGAGATACAGATGAGGTTAGGCCTGTACTGTCCAGGGTAGGGCCACCTGCAGCAAATTGTCTTTATCTGTACAGACCAATGAATGTAATGCACCCTGGAAGGGCTCTCCTAGGAATTGCTGTGCTCTGTGCTACGTCAGACATAAATTGACACCTGCCATGGCTTCTGCTCCCACTCTTTGTGGATGCCGTGATGTATGCAGAGCTGTCTTTCTCCTGACCAAAAGGCAGCTTCAAGTTGGAATGCCTCATTCCCATTGTAGGATGTGTGTTGACAGCTGGTTGCCAAACACAGTACTGGGGACAGCAGAGCCTCCAGCCCTTATGAGCTTCGTCATCCTCCTGGATCTGTGAAACTGGCATGCAGTCAGGAATGCTATTTGCAAAGGTCATGAATTCTCTTGGAGAAGTCCCTGAACAACCAACTACCCAGGACAGGTAACTAGTGTGTCTCTGCTGCTTGCTTTCAAAACTGAGCCTGCTGTGCAAAGCACACTTCAGTAGTGTCCCTCCCCAGAAGGGGAGCTGTTTAGCAGCTACAGGGAACCTCATCAGTCTCTGAAAAGTGTCATTGCAAGTCTTCAAATACCATTATGAATGTATTCCACGATACACATGCATATGCACATACTTCAGAAGGCCATTCTAGCCATACGCATACAATTAGATTGCCCTGACTAGAACACTAGAATAGACCATAAGCTGTAAACAAACAAAAAAAAAAATCCCAAACCTTGCTGTGCCAGGAAATGCTTTTTAGCAAGGCAATTCAGCGACATACAAATAAGAGGGAGCAAAGTGTCTCTGTGGTATGACCATGGTTATGACAGTGTGTCACAGGCCATCAGAGTGGCCAGGCAGCCAGGGGAGCAGGGGCTTGGGGTGTTACCTGTCCAGTGAAGAAGCTCCATTTCAAGCAGGGCTGGCAGGTCTTTCCTAGATAGAGCCATGGTAGGGGCTCCTGGGCAGGAGATGTAGGTCTCAGATGAGTTACCAGCCTCACTGCTGTTTCCTTGTCTCCTGCCACCAAGATTTCCTGCTGAGCTGCTGCCTCTGTCTGCTTCTCAGCAGTGTGGCTAGCCTGCAGCTCCATGGCTCCTGGGGCTTGCTCGCTGGCAGGCTTCCTCCCCCTCACTGCTTTCCCGCACCTCCTGCTCACTGCTGCTGGGCTCTGTGCCTGAGGGATGAGGGAAGCAAGCAGGCTGTCCTGGTGGATATCTCTTCCCCCAGGTGGAGTATGAGCTGTTCTGCAACTCTGGAAAACTCTGAGCAGTCAGCTGAGCCTGGCAAAGGCAGTGGGATGCAGCTGAAGCACAGATGGGTGGTTGGGGCATGCCCGTGTATGTGGCTGAGTATGGATGGCCATCAGAGCCCATTCGGCTTGGAAAGCAGCCATTTCCTCAACCATATGTCCCACCCCTTGCCACCAGCAAGGCAAGCGGTGACATATTTGGCTGTTCTGTGCAAATATTGCTTCAGAACTGACTGTCAAAGAAACAGATCTTTCAGCCTGCTAATTAAAAGATTTCCTATGTGTGGTGCAAGCTCTTTCCACCCCTAAGTACCATGCTTTTGTGGTAGAAACCTCCTTTCTTTGTTATGTAATGTAGTCTTGTAAGCATGGCACAAACAAGCCATGCTCCTTCCTGTAAATAAGCATAATCAAATAGATGTATATACTCAACAGAGCTGGGGGCATATCTTGTTGTGTCCTGGGGGATTTTGGCAAAAAGTTCCAGGACTAATTTGAGTGTGTATATGTGTCAGGGGGAGGGTGTTGTGTCCTTGGAAAAGAGTTCTTCCTTCTATATCCTCCCTGTGACAAAGCTAAGAGGCAAAAAGCAGGTTCTCAGCAGCTTTGGTCTCATACTGAGCCCCCTCCTACATCTTAAGAGAAGCTCTGTGATGGCTTCCCAGAGAAGTATCTAGCGCAGCTGCTCAGTACTGGAGGGACACAGATGCTGAGCCACGCTCCCAGTAACATTAACCTGGGACAGGATCCTGGTCACTCCGGTCCCCATGTGGCCCCTTTCTACCCCAGTGCTATTTTTTTGCATAAGAAGTGAGATAGCCAAATTAGCAGGGGCAGGCTTTGCAGACTGCTAATTCTCTATTTTGTGGTGTGCCTGTAAAGATGTGCAATGCATATGCCAGGGCATGTTGGACTTGCAAGTATATTAGGAATACATAATAAGATTGTTCTGGTCAGGAAGAATAAAGCCTGCTATAGTCCACACCTGCATTATCTATAGGGTGTGGATCCTGAAACAAACTACCCTCTCTTCTGAGCCTCACAAAGCCAAATAATTGGTTAACTCCAGGCTGGAGTCCTGCAAAACCTGGCACGTACACTGTGGTTGTTCAAGGAACCAAGGCCCTACAGCAAAGCAACAAACAAACCAAGTATGCATATGGTCCAACAGTCTGCTTGAAAAAATATTTGGCCAAATGTTATCTACAAGCTGCACAGTAAAACACAATGTAAGTACAGCTTTAAGAGGTGTAGCCCCTCAAGCCCTTGCTTTCTAAAAGCAAGGGTTGTGGAGCTATATTAAGTTTTCTGCAGTTCCTAGGTTTAGTACATGTAGCTACTGGTATGTTTGCTAGTTTAACTTACTGCCAGTATGAATAAGAGGATGATTACAGACTAGACAAAAATCTTTGACGGTTTCATGGAGTTGTCAGGATAATTAGCAGGGCCTTGCAGCAGAGCCACTGTCCTTTCAGTGGCAGCTAGGGGTCTGTGACAAGTGACAACTTACGGGAGAGAGCTGGTTTTCAAGCTGAGTATGATTTTCAGTAGGTTGAAAATGTAAGGGTGTGACAGGCCTTAGTGAAGAGTTGTGCTAAATTCATTCTATACCTAGCAATGTGATCGAGTACTGTGTGAAAGCCACTGACTGTGGAGAATGGGGTAGTAGCAGTTACAGACCACCATTGCCAGAGCTTTATAGTGATACTGAGAGATCAGTGGCCACAGCTATTATTAAAAATGCAGGAGAGGTCCTCAGAAAGTGGATCTTGTATTACCAAGTCACTGACAATTTGCACATTGGGTTCTCCAGAGGTATGCTGGGATGACAGAGGCATAGCCTAAATTCTGGATCAGTTGATTACCACAACTTTATGCCAATGCAAAGGGCTTTTCCTGTATTAACTGTGAACAATCGCTGCCTGTCAGTAGTACATGCTTGGGCAACAGCTCAAGATGTTGCATTAAAGAACTTGGCTGTGGATGTACATTTCTGGAGATGCACTTCCTTCAACCAAGGCATTCTCCAGTTGCCTTGATGAAGGCCAGTACGATGTCTCCTGGGTACTTGGGAAACCTCCTGACCCTTGGCTCCCATGGCTCATGAAAAAAGTTACTTGGAACCTTTACCCTTACCCAAAACACTTAGTTTTCATGTAAACAACTTTAGGCATGCATTTGGCCAGTTGAAATCCCAGTGAAGATCATCTGTGTTCAGGCTTCATATGGAAATATACTTCTTGCCTGCGATTCCTGAGTCCCAAGTGATGTCTGTGACAGTGCTGGCTAAAAGTTGGGAGCAGCAGGTAGTTAAAGATGCCTGGAAACTAAGCCAACCATCAGGCTGCTAATGAAAATAGGGTGGGTCAGGTTATGAAGAAAACCCTATCAAACCATTTTCTGCAGAGTGACTGATGGTTACAGAGACAGTGTTAGACTTGCTGCTGCCAAAAGAAATAAATGGGATATTTACAAAGCTATTTCTCTAGATCAGTGTTGCTTTTTCTGGGCCTCCCACCAACAGCTTTCTTCCCAGCACCTTGGTACACAGCATGCAATGTCATGAAAAGAATTGCTGTGTCCTACCAGCAGTAATCCTTTTGCTTCCTGTTTGTTTGGCCTTTATGGCGACAGTCTCCAAAACTGTGTCCTCCCAAAGCCGTCATCAAGCCTCTATCTTAAGGATATAAAACAAAAATGAGACTGATAACAAAGAAAGGATATGTTTGTATTGCAAACATGTTTTTGAAGTAAAACAGAAAAGATTGTGGATTTGTGGAAGGGTGTGGTAAATTTAAAACAGTGCAAGAGCCACATATTACATCCAAACAATGCACAGGCAGGCAGCGTATGGTGACATAACCACAGCATCCCTGAAAGGGAAAGGGCCGCCTTAGTCAGTTCCAGATGTCCACTTGCTTTGGGACTCACCAGACAGCCCGCATTTCTCCAATGCTGTAAAATGGTTCCAATTTTCTCCTGATCCAAGACAGAGGAAGTCTGCATAGAGGTCCAAATACTGCTTTTATCCATTCCCTCTGTCGTGGTTTAGCCGGCAGCTCAGCCCCACACAGTCGCTCGCTCACTGCCCCACCGGTAGATGGGGGAGAGAATCAGAAGGGTAACGCTCGTGGGTTGGGATAAGAACAGTTTAATAATTAAAATTAAAAGAAACAACAATAGAAATGCAATGTAAAGGAGAACAACGAGAGGCGCAAAGCCCCGGGGGAGGGGGGAAGGGAGGGGAGAGGGGGAACGAACTGCCGAAACGAACCGCGCCTGCCGACCTGACACCGCGCCGCCTCCGCGCTGCCACTGCCCCCCCTCAATATACTGGTCATGGTGTCACATGGTACGGAATGAACCTGCCATTGGCCAGTCGGGGTCAGCCGCCCCCACCATGGCCCTGCCCCTCCCACTCCCCCCGCCACGCGGCAGAGCGCGGGAAGCTGGAAAGGTAGCCGACCCCCACAGTGAGGAGAATTAACCCCTTCTCAGCCAAAACCAGCACACCCTCCTAAGTTTCAAAAGGAGGCATTCCACAGGGGCTAGACTATATGCTGCAAATGAGTTGTCTTGAGGAATGGGACAGAGAAGGGTACAGGTCAGTACTGAGAGGAATGCTTTGAAGAATACGGATGAAGGTCTGGTCTGGTTGATGCTGTTCATTGCCTTTAACTCCTCAAGACTTGATATCACTGCAGACAGATATCAGCCCTTGGGTGCCAAAAGCCTACATTCGACTTAATGACCTTAGCTTATGATTAAGATTAAAGGGACACTAAACCATAGACTCTTTTTGACTCTTCCATGCCCGATATTCTCAGGCTCTGGCTTGGTTTTGAGGCTGGAATGACCTGCCTTATTAGACTAAGAATTAATTTTGTCTTTCAGCTTACACTGATGAGGAGCCTACGGTACTGCATCCAATCTGCTTTGCTCTCTTACCAGATTATACCAGAGTCCTAGAGTCTCCATTTGTGTTTGCTCTTGACTCAAAAATTGTTCTCTGAATCCCTGCACCTCCAAGCAAGGAATGGAATTTCAAGTTATGGTTGGTGCTCTGTGCCTGAAAAATTCCGCTCTCCTAAACATACCAATTATTTATCTGATTTGAGAGGCCATGAGACAAGAACTCTTCTCATCTACAATTGTTCCAACTCTTTTTTCCAGCTCACAGTAAACTGAGGAAGAAGTAGTAAATATGGAAGTATGGCGAATGTTCTCTTACCTACTGCAGATTAAAACCAGCCTTGTGGAGACAGAAAGGAAGAGCAACCTTCTGTAAAAGCAGAGAAAAGTTAAGAGCTCCCAAAATGCAGAAGACATGCTCTTGCATTAACTGCACCTTATGTTTCAGGGCCTTACTGTATAAGACTGGGCCTAACTACACGTGAGAGTGCAAGATGTGGGAAACTTTTTGAAACATCATGATGGCTAATCATATGGAAAAAAACCTCATATATTGAATCAATGTATGACTTGATTCCATTTAAAATTGCTTTTCTGTCAAAAATGTGGACAGAACAGGGTTGGCTGAAGATTAAAGGTGCTAGGTAAGGACAAGCCACTGCCCATCAGGTTGGACAAGGGCTTTGAGCAACCTAGTGAAAGATCAGTCCCTGCCCATGGCAGGGGGGTCCTGGACTGGGTGAGCTTTAAAGGTTCCTTCCAACCCAAACAATTATATGAAAGAGTACTTGCAAGCATTAAAAACACTAGTGATTCATGGCAGGGTTACTCAACTGCAGTTGCTGGCCAGTCACAAACTTAGCCAGGCTTAAGAGAAAACAGCAGTCATCTACCAGCACAAAGGCAACAATGGTGTTAAGGCCTTCCTCAGCAGTGCCCAGCAGGCACTCTCACCCAGTGATTGCTTTGTTCCAAGGCAGTAGCACTCCTTCATATGTGTGGGAAGTGACAAGGTTACCAGTTGCTGGGCATAATGCTGCCTAGACTGGTGGCTATTGACTTTCCTGTACATGGACTTGAGGGCCTTTGCCTTAGCCCAGTATGAATACATATGCCTCCATATACTGTGTGGTGCAACCATAAACATTATTATTCCAGGAGTTTCTAGTGGCCATCTCCTGAATTGCATTGGTGCCACAAAATCCAGGAAGTCAGGGGATTTCTTTCAAAGATCAGCTACGACCACATCAGGCTTGAGGCCAGGATGCTCTCCTTTCCTGGTTTCTGGTACGGAGTGCCTCCTGGCCAGAAGCACCTGAAGGTATCATCAGGATTGTCAAAGGTTGCAAGACAATAAGAAGAAAAGGTAGCAAGGCAGCCTATTCTGAGATCCTGTTCCTCAAATTTCAGTAGAAAACACAGAAAGAAGCAAGGCCCAAACGTGATTAAGGAGGTTGTCAGCATGTGAAAACATTTTACCTCAGAAGACTTGTAAACACAGATGGGAATGGAAAGGTCACCTCCAAATAAGCAGAGGCAAGCATTCTGGATCCCACCATATTCCTTATGGAGTGCAGCAGGTAGGTTTATTCAGATCTTCCAGAAGCAGCAGCAGGCCTGACTTGATTCCAAAAATAGTTTGAGTCAATGTTGATTTGCCAGAGCTTACTCACAGCAGCTGTGTGCTTTATGTTATATGGAAGAGGGTACTTTCTGGAGATTTTTTTAATATGAAGGCCATTCTGTCAGTGCGTGAGTGAACAGTTTAAGTCGATATTTTGCTTCTGGATACATTTTACTGTCATTATTCCAGACATAAGAATTTGGCAGTCAGGACAGAATCACTAGCTTTTAAATTAAGAAGTACTTCCTTTGTTCAGACTTGATTTTAAGCTTTTGGGTATTTTAATATGTTTTTATTAAGATTTGTATAACTCCAAAACCATACTGCAGAAAAAAAAAACCCTTACTTTTTTAAAAGAGTTAATATCTACAGTTTCTGTGAGCTTCTATCTCCAATATATCAAAGGGAGAGAGTGAGGAGATGACAACTGATATTTTGTAAGGCTAAAAATATTGTGGCTTTTTACATAACACTGGGAATTTAAAAATCACATTAGCTGCTTGCGGATTATTTTTAAAAATGCAGTTTGAGCAGCATCACTAGTATAGATTCAACTGACATTTAGGAGAAGGAGCTGCTGTATGTTTCACTGTTTGGAAATGAGACATTAATGAGAAAATGAAGTAAATGTTTTAAAAAAGGCAAAATAAGACTCAGACTGCATCAAAGATGTCTGCACCCTAATATACAACTCACATTTATATCATTGGGAGTGTCTGTCATCCAAGTGCATGCCATGTACCCTTTTTGACCCTCCAAAGTGACCTCAGAGCTCCCCTCGTGGCACTACCCACCTGATGGTGAGGAAACTGCACTGTCAGTTTGACTGCCAGAGATTCACCAAGTTCCCTCTCTCCTACATTCCTGGAATTTCCTCTTTTTTCCTCCTCATCTGTTAGCACCTGCTGAGCCCTTCCTGGCATGGAGGGAGTGGGAGAGTCCCTTATCTATGAACTCACTCATCTTCCCATTTCATGTGCCACTGGAAAAGCCCCAGGCCATGGCAGAAGAAACTGGAATTTCAGAGCATGGCCCAGTCTACCTCCAGTGTCATTCTGTGTAAGCAAGCATTTAGCTGGTTCAGACACAAGGTAAGGAAACACAAGGATGCAGAACAGATTTATGAAAGGTACTTGCCAGAATGGTGTTGCTGAGTGGGTGAAGTTTGTAGCAGATGGAGTAGGCTAGACTTGATAAATCTTTGATACTGAACTGCAGTTCCAGAGAGTGACGGTTTTCAGTGCTCAAATGGAAGGTGATGCCTGATCACATGCAGTAGGTCAGTGTGCTACAAAGGCATCAGTGAAATGCTAATGAAACAAACTGCACCACCACAGTTCCAGATGGTTATTTCCCTCCTGTAATATCTAGAAATGGGAACTGTGTGAAAGATGAGATCTTACTTATCTGTATAGAATAGACAGTGACACTTCTGCATGACTCTGGATAAAAATCAAACATGGATGAAGGTGCTGAGAGAATATTGAACTTGCTAGAAATCTGCAAAACAGCAATGTTGTTCTGAAAACCAGGAAGCTACAAAACCTTAAGAAAAACTAACGGAGAGCAAATATCAAGATAAGGTGAGAAAAGTATGATGAACACTGATCATTGAACATTTATGTAAGTGTGTACCACTATGCCAAACCTACGTGTTTTAAAAGAAAGGTGATTGTATTTTAAGCGAGGTCACATAGGGTGGATCATGCAGAAAAGCAGATACGGGAATGCTGTCTGTTGTTAGATTACAGCCAGCCCCCTGCTTGCCTGCTCTTTATGTGTTGGGATGACATACCTCTCTACTGTAGAAATTCCTAAAATTTGTTTCAGAAATACATATTTTTTAAAAATTCAACCTGCATTGAAATGAGTGTGTTTTTAAGGTGCCTGGCTAACATCAAGGTATTTCATACCTCTGACTGTGCTTGAAAACTAATGGAGTGTCCCAAATTAAGGACAGTTTCCAATAGATGATGCCAGGATGTCCAAAGCATGTGCCTCGACTTTGGCAGCATAAGCCAATTTGAGAACTCACCATGCAGGGGAAGAGGAAAAATAATTACCTCTCTTCAGCAATATGGGACAAAATACCCATGAGGATTTTTTGATAAATACACTATTGAGAGGGTGGATTGATTAGTTCTGTCTCCATGTTGAATTAATATGGTCTCGTAAATTTTTTTATGACCTCTGGGTGCAGGCAGAACAAGATCACATTTGCTCAGATATGAGCATAGGTAAGCATGACCTTGTATCACAACGTGTAATGCAAACATATCCTACGTCTATACCTCCATCTATTGTCCCTTCTAATCTTCAGCTGATAGCCTCAAATATTTTCCCAGCTTGAAAGGACCCAGCCTTCTACTTATGTCAGATAAGTTACACCACTTTCAGGATCTGAACTACATTGGCACTGATTTTTTTCATTCTTTGAACCTCATAAAAAGCCTTTCTGTTTGTCTCCTGCACTGAAGGAGCTCTGAACAAGAAAGAACTGTATGACTCATTTTGCTATCTCATTTCCTTTTCAGTCCACATGAAAATCCTATCAGTAGCTAATACAGCTTGATGTAGAATTAACTCTTGTGGCATCTACTCCATTACTTCCATGGAGCAATTACAGAGATCTCTGCCAGAAGCAGCATTTACTGGGGAATCCATACTGCTAGTGGCAGGAGGCCAGCAGAGAAGCATATTGGAGCAACAGTCCCCAGAGGACAATTCCTGCCTCTATAGATCTGATACAGATACTATTTTTGTAAACATCTCCTACGCATGAACTTCATAAGCCTCTGTATGTTTTCCACAGCTGAAGACACATCTTGCAGGAAGTATGTAGGCAGTTTTTCCATGTCTTTCTATGATAGTAGTTGGTCAGGCCACAGGATTTTAAATAAGTATTTTAAAAAGGATTAGAGAAGAAGGTGAACAGTCATTTTTCAGAGCCTTTTCATGGCAGCATAGAAATGGTTGCCAAAGAGACCTCTGGGGACAGCAACTAATGTTAGGATGAATGATAGACAGAAGGAAGACATTTTAAATTATTTGGGGGTTGGCAATGTTTACTTGCAAGTGAAACATTAGGTGGCAAGATTTATACTGGAATTTTTTTCCTTTTTAACTGGTTTAAATGGCAGCTAAGGGAGACAACAGGGCACATTACCTACTGTGATATAACCTGCATCCCTGATAATTAATTGATGAAAAGAATAAATTTACTAAGCAGGTGTGACAGCGACAATAGGTCTGTATTTTATAAGCAGTGTTTCTTAGGAAGAAGCTGTTCCAGTATTTCTAAGATCTTTATACTTATAAAGAGCTATAGGGACACTCTGGAAAAACAGGTTTAATAGATCCATCAGTGGCTTATAGAAAAGACAAGCAGTGCTGAACAGGCACCTCTTAAAAAGCACAAACAGTTAACACTTTACAGCACAAGCCTGCCTTCAGGGTTAAGATGGAGGTGCCTCAGTGTGGATTTGGACTAAGTTGTTAAAAAATCAGAACTTGTTTTCCAACTGCTTTGCTCTATGCTATTACCAGCCCCTCTACTGGGCATGATGTCGCTATATTTAGCTTTGCTGGAAGTATGTTTTCCTCCCCAAGCCACCCCTGCCCAGACCCAAGGTGACCACTCTGTCCCTGTGCAGGGGGTGGGGGAAGAGACTGCTGGAGGCACGGATCCTTGTTCCCAGCTCACCTTGGCATTCAACCCCAAAACAAGGTAGTACTCACCTAGGACCATGCCCTTAATGAGTTGATTATGGCATCTCCATCAATTTCTCTGTTGCTTTCATGGCAAAAGTGCAGGAGTGGGGGAGGAAAAAGGTCAGGGGAACTTTATGTTGCCCTTCCACCAGTAGCATTCTTGACCTAGTTAGGGCAGTCCTGAAGCTATGCTCTGCAAATTTCCTAATGGAAATTTCCTAATGGCAGTGACCTACAGCCCATGACACCTCAAACAC
This sequence comes from Phalacrocorax carbo, assembly GCF_963921805.1. Lineage (NCBI taxonomy): Eukaryota > Metazoa > Chordata > Aves > Suliformes > Phalacrocoracidae > Phalacrocorax > Phalacrocorax carbo. The sequence continues at coordinate 85,750,757 of NC_087513.1, read as the reverse complement.
AGCCATGCTCTTCCTTCTCTCTTGCCCAGCATGCCTCTCACAACAGGGTCTGTGCAGGGGAAGGTCTACAGTTCTACAGTCAACAGAAGGGCACATCATTTAACCCACCATACAAATAATTTAGGAAGCAGCAGGCATCTGTCTCCTACTGCTCCTTCCGGGATACCCAGCTATGTAAAGAATCTATCCATGTTTCTCTCTCTAGATACCTAAATGTCTCCATCTACTAACCCTGTATGAAAACTTACATTTACAAAGATCTTTCGGATCAGCATTTAAATCAGCACTATACAAAACATATTTTGGACACAATTTCCTACATGAAATGATAGCTTCATTGTTTAAGAAAGTACCTGCAATGCTTAGAGAAAATATTCAGAGCCCATCAGAAAGTATATTCCAAATAAAACAAAACAATTTATGTTTTGCCATTTACCTCCTGTTCCTTGCAGCAGCAGTGGGAATATTGTTGCTCAGCAGAAGCAAGGAGTGTGGGGGTCAGACAGATTTATACTCTGTTTTAGTCCCATGTTCAAAGATTCGGTCCTGTCACTTCCCTCCTACATGATAATTCTCAAGAAATCATATCTTTCTTCAGAATGTAAAATAGCTACTGTTTTCTTATGCTACTGTATGATAAACTATTTTAACCTAATTTAGGAAGTAAAACTTAGGTATTGGCTTATTGAAAACTAGAAAATCTTTGCTGATGATGAGCTACCTGTTGCATGGAACCTGCTGTATGGAAGAGCCAAGCAGCTGTGTCAAAACTGACAGATGATAGTCTAACAAAGTCTTCCCAATTTCTAATGAGAATGAAATTTACTTAAAATATGTAGATTTATGTACACAAGGTCCATAATGAATAAATGTATGAGTAAGAACAAAAAGATGGTAAAGAGTCTATCCTTTGATTAGTTTAAGTGTATTAAAAATGGCAGACAAATCATGGCTGTAGGTGCCAAAACAGGTAGTGCTTCCAGTAGCTTAGTGATACTAGTTCCAAATAAAAAAAAGGACAGAGTTTGTGGCATCAGGATATGAGACAGGCCAGTAGTTCTGTGAATGAATGGACACTTGGCATAATCCTCCTCCTTTGCAGCTCTCTTTCCCTGCTCTGCATGCCTGACCCTTCCCTTGCAGCAGAAGAGGTATATGTCAGATCCCTGTGTAAACTACCAGCTCACTAAAACAGCAGAATACAAACCCATCATGAACTGGAAAGCTGCTTTTCAGGCAGGGTGAGTGCTGTGGATTCACACCCTGAAGCATAAGTCAGAACAGACTGATGTAGATGATATTTAATAAAGGAAGGGCAAATATGCACTTGCTAGGACCTGGCGTATGACTTCGAGCTTGAGACAAAGTGATAGACAAGCTAAAGCATCACGCAGGGGGAATAAAGTAAAAGAGTCAATGTGACTTACCTGAAATCTTCACTGAAAAGGAAACCACAGCAGAGATCACTCACAGTGCAGAAAGGAGGTTCACAGGGGAACAGTTTTAGATTGGATGGGTGGGTGAGCAGGAGAAGGGGATTAAAATGAAACCAGAATCTCTCTGAACAGAGGCAAAGAAATTGCCCACAGCTGTGTCAGTAAGACATCCTCTCAGGCTAGGATGAGCTGCAAATGGTGTTTGGTGGAGTTTGTGGTGAAACTCCTGAGGACAGCTGTCCTGATCAATCTGGCTACAGGAGACTGTGAATGACAACAGTTGGCTGGGCAGCCACTAAGGTACAAAACATTTATCTGAGACAGGCCTTGTGTCTTAATATACCACTCTTCCCATTCCAATTTGCTTTTGTTTCCCCTTTCCTTGCATTTAGCCCTGGAAGTCAATACGGATCCACTTTGATGCTGAAACACCGCTGGTTAACATGAAGTTCCTCCAGATCTATGCTTTCCAAGCATTTTACAACTTAAGTTTCAAGAGTGCAGCTACATTGGAAAAATATCTGTAGTGAGACGTTCAGTAAGACTAGATGAAAACTGATAGGCTTGGAAATATATGGGGGAGGTGGAAGGAGGAGTGAAATAGGGAAAGAAGTCTAGCTGTGGAAAAACCTCATCTTCAGCAGATATTTGATGTGCTGTACCCTGTGATAGGCATTATACCACCAGAGCAGACTCTCAGTGGCCTCAGGCACCCAGACAGAAGCAGACTATGATCTGTCACACTTCAGCAGTGTCTTGTTCACCACAGTTAGTAAATCTTCAATACCATGAAGAAGGGAAAAGATGTAATAGCTGGTTATATTCAGACATTGCTATCTTTATTTCTACATGTCCTTCCTACGTAAATTTTAGTTTGTAAACTGACTTTGTGCGAGTAACTCCCCACTTATTGTTTCAGAGGCTCAGGCAAAATATGTTCTACGTGACGGCCTTTTTTAAAAAAACCTGTTTTTCTTGCTTCCTTAGGCTGACTGTAAGTTGTAAATAGGAAAACAAATGAACTTACCTATTCCCCATTACTGCTGTTTATCACAGCTGTTCAGTGGTCTCGAGTGAATTCTCAGCAATGCAAACAAAAACTGAATTTTCCAGGCCAAAGGATGAGAACAAAATGGCTCACTTGGGATCAGCAAATATCAATTTGCTGTTACTGTAGATTGGTGGAAGAAAGCAGTGAAGCTTTTGGGGTGAAGTAAGTACAAAGGGACAGGGAGGAAATCATGAGCACTTCAGAGAGCAAAGGTGGAAGGAGCAGCCTGGGAAGAGTCTGTGGTGCTGGGGGAGAGGACCAGGCGGATGCTGCCTGTTGCTGCTATCAGGTGAGGTAGACTTTGGGCTGTGAACGGAGCAAACCTAACAGCATCTTTCCCATCTGCAGAGATCCTTCCTCACTGCCATGTTAGCGGGAGGATGTGGGAAAGGCCTCAACGGTCTTCCACATGGTGTTGAGCTTGCTTCTTTCACCGTTTTGCAGGGCGATGGGGAGAGGGCAGGGCCACATGTCTGCACCCCGCGTGTCCGGAGCCCTGCAGCCAGACTCAGCTCCCCGGGGGTCCGGCAGGGACGGATCAGAGGGGAGACCACCGTCCTCCCGCCCTAGCCCGTGGCCTGGGAGGGCTCCTCCGCAGGCCGCAGCCGTCCGCCCCTCGGTGGCTCCCGCAGTCTTCGCAGGGCTTTACCGGGGCCGCTCCCCCGGGGCCGGGCCGGGCCGCTGCGGCTCAGCCGGCAGCGAGAGTGAGGGAGAGCACCGGGCTGGGCCCGCCCCGGGGGAGGCGGCCGCTAGGGGGCTGCCGGTAATTGAGTCGGGTCGGCAAGTGTAGTTACCGGCAAACCGCGCCAGCCAGCGCCCCTCGCTTCTTCTTCCGGGGACGCTCCCACTACCCCCCCACCCCCACCTGCTCGCCCCCCCGCCCTGCGGCACCGCCCGCCGCTCACCTGTGCCGGCCCCTGCCCCGCTCCGTTCCGTTCCCCGTGCGGGCGGGAGCGGCCCCGCGGCGCCTGCACCTGTCCGCCCGCTGGGCGGGCCCTCGACTCCGCCCAGCCGCCGGCCCCGTCCCGCGCTCCCCCAGGGCGAGCGGGCGGGCAGACGGCGCGGCCCGGCCCGGCCCGGCCCGGCCCTGCCCTGCCCTGCCTCCCCGGGCCGCGCAGGCCGGCAGCCAATCGGAGCGGCGCTGCCGGGCCGGAGCTGTTTACCCAATCTCAGCCCGCCTCCCCGTCGGGAAGGCGCCGAGGGGGGAGCGGGTGGAGGGGGCACGGCAGCGGCAGGGACGCGGCCGCGGCGAGGCAGCCGCAAGGGGAGCGGAACAAAGCGCGAAGGCGCGGCGGGGGCAGATGACAGCCTGGCCCGGGGGCTCTCCTCCCGCCTGTGTCACCCGGGCGGGGTCACCCCGCGCTCGTACCTGACCATGACCCCGCGCCGGTCCCGGCTCGGCCACCCCGGCGTTTCCCGCTGAAGGGACCGGCTCCTTTCCGACCTCCCTCGGTCCCTTCCTCCTCCGCCTCCTCGCTGCTGAGGCTGCCGCCTCTTCCCGGAGCCCTGCCGAAGGGATGGGCTGCATCGGATCCCGCACTGTGGGTAAGACGTTGGCGGGGACGGCGCTAGAGGATGCTAGGGCAGTGGCGGCCCCCGCCCGGGCAACGGCACGACGGCCCCTGGCACGGCGGGTGGCGGGTCGCCCTTCGCAGCCCCCCTCCCGGCTGCCCAGGGCCCGTCCAGCGCCATTAGCTGAGCACGACCGTTCCCGACCTCCCCCTGCCCCGGTCCCCCGCGGCGCGGCGTGGCGGGGCGCCGAGAGTCCCGGCCGCTGGCCTAGGTGCTGGCAGCGGGGACGGGGGGAGCGGGGCTGCGGGGCGTGCCCGGGGCTGGGGGTACGTCTCCCCGTGTCACTCGTGGCGGAAGGTCGCGGAACATGTGGGTCAGTGCGGTGCCTCCGGAGAATCGGGTGGGTGCGGGGCGTGCCTCCCCAGGCGGGATCAGGCGGCCGGCGGCTGCCTCCTTTGCTCGGTAGAGGTTTATTGTTATCTGAGTATACATAGCGTTGCATGATCTGCACGTCTTCTTCTCTCAACCTTCCCCCTACGTAGACTTCAATGGAGAACAGCAAGCAAAACTGAATCCCTTCCCTCTCGCAGAGCCATTGCGAGGGGACACAGTGGGAGGAATCGCATCTTTTCACTGGGCCACACATGTTTTACAGCAGAGGATCCCAAGCCTTTTGGCTATGTAACCTAGCTATCCCCTCATGCACACATGCAGATACTAAAAGATCCCTTGATCCCTAAGAGCAGGTCTCTACAGGTAAAAAACAGCATGCTGTGGCACACTTTCCTTCCTGCAGGAAAATTTCTTTCTGTGCAAACCACATGTACAGACATCAGTTGTGTGGGGACATGTCATTCTAGCCACCAAAATGATATCTGAGAGAAAAACGCAGCTCATTTTGTAGTTCATGTCTCTCAAGCCTTTCCACACAGGCCCTGTGACATCTGTGGGAAAAGGAAATCTCTGAGAGAAAGGGAGTTGAACCACCTCCCCAGAATAAATTTGAGGGACTGTGCCAAAGTCTGGGCTGTGACACTTGTCTCAATGGGAAGACCCTTTGTAAGCACTTCCAGGGAACCATCTACTCCTGCAGCAGCAAACTTTAAACTACAAACTCCAGTCGCTTCTTTGGGATTTAATTGCCACATCTAGCCATGTCCCTTACCAGTCTCAAATGTCCTCATGACCTAAAGAAACCTCATATGTCTTCTGTAATGTCCACATGTCAAAGATCACTGCAATATTTCCCTTCAGATTGTTCAAGCTCACCTGGATCTGTGTCGCTATAGCATATCAAAACATGTATTGTCTCCCTCTCCTGCCTTTCCTATATCCTCTGTGCATACACACTGCCAAGGGCATTATTATTGTGTGAGCTGGCAAATTATCTGTACTCCTTTTATCACTGTGTGTCTGAACTAGCAGCATTAATTCTTGGTTCCTTTCCCCACAACACTGTTCAAATGAAGAACAAACACTCGTTTAGTAACATCTATTCTCCACTCCAAAATGTGGTTAAGCTGTCATACTTAACCACACAGGTATTTGTTCCTATGCATAGTAGCATTTTTATCATCTGTGACTTGAAATCTGTGTTACAAAAAAAAGCCGTGTATAACTGAGCTATTGCAAGTATCATTCTCATATATATGTATGAGAATATATATATTTTATATATATATTTATAAATGTCATATGAATATGTGGGCATAGATGAAAATATAAAAGACCATCTATGCATTAAAATGGTGGGGTAATGACAATTGAAAATTCACTTTGTCTGCAAATTGCACTCCTTAAATATAGACCTTAACGGTACAGATATTGGACTTCCCATATTAGAGTGACTTTTGGTTTATTCAACATATGCTCATTCTAGATGGTGAGAGCACAGTGGACGTTAAGGACCTATTTATACAGTTAACTGAGGAATTTTCCTTGAGTTTCCTTGAATTTTCCACCTTATGGAGGTGTGTGTTAAGGGGCATTGCACAACTGTGATTCTAATCTCTATGGGAGCCAGATATGAATGTAGTAATAGTGCCTGATGCCTGCTTCATGTGCAACTTTTACATTGTTTTGCTTCAGTAGGGGCTTCATCTGTTTAGAGTCCAAGAGTCTGGACTGGGTGCAGGGGGGATCCTTGAGTTTTACTTGGACTCCTCCACCTAAGGAGCTTGGTTCAGAACAGTTCTTATTTGGAAGTCTAGATTTTTCACTCCAGCCTTACTGGAGTTATTGAGAGGATTCTTCAGACTTATTTTGGGAAACCAGTGCTTTTAAGTGCTACGTCTGAGCTCTTGGATGTGGTTAGAAACTAACACTCTAGTGTGAGCAGAGCTTTGTGTTCTTGCCGTATAATGTATCTAGTTAGATTTTTGCAGAATTAGTTCAATATACAGGCTCCATATTGCCTTTCCAAGACCAGGTAGGTCCTAGAGATAGAGTAAGGGTGGTACGCTTGTATTGATTTTACCTTGGAATTTGCATGTAGCAGGTTTTGAACAGGTTGGGAGTGCATTAGTGATAGAAAGCTTGTAATCAGTCACATTTAGTTTATTCACCACACAAGGGCCAGTGCAGGATTGTGCCCTGAGCTTGGTCTGGGCCTTTTTCCATTCTAGTTTTAAGCAAGCCACATGATTTCTCCATCTCCCACAGGGACATTTTACTATGATCTACTTAGATGTCATAGTTTGCACATGTTTAGTAGTGTGCAACTTTACATTGTCTTCCTAAATATGAGTTTTCGGGTTATTTCTCCCTGGGGCAAAGTAATTGACAGAGTCATAACAGCAGCTCCATATGCGTGAACTTGAAATGGAGTCATATAACATCTTCCAGTCTTATAGAGGACACCAGAAATCAAATGGCAATGATCAGATTAGGATTTCCTAGGGCATGAAAAAAGCTGAAAAGTGATCTTAAAAGGCTAAACTGATACCCAGTCACCTTCTCCACAGATGCACCACTCACACCTCAATGTCATACATGTGCTTTGTGTTACATGGCATGATAGCAGTTACACTATTGCAGCTAGCTTCTACCCCTGATAATAGCTACAAGTCAGGTTTGTATATTGGTGATAATTACCCCATCATAGTTCCCAGAGAGCTGCCTAGGGATACTTGTGATAGCTGGGACTCAATTTCTGTTAATGTAAAGGAGGTTTTCACTGAGGTTGCTGCACAGTTAAGGCTGCAAAATCCAGCTGGGAACTTGTAGAAACTTGAGTGCCAACTATATGCAAAGATCAGCTTGATTATCGTCAGTGACTGAATTAGCCAAATTTAAGATTTCAGGCCTACATAGATATCTGAATGCATTGCAACTGTACCTTTGACCACAGCTTATACATCTCCTAATGCTGGCTGTTCTGACTAGTGTGACAAGATCTCTCTTAATTCCTTGAATGGATTTAAATGAATAGAAAGCTCAAGCCTATTAAGCTCAAGATTGCTCTCTTTTTTTCCCAGTGGTGTCTCTGATTTCTCTTGTGTCTTTGCACAGAAGCCTGCAGCAGTCCTGTTTTGTGAAGTGACATAAAATGGTGGAAAAATATTCAAAGAAATTAAAAACTAATAGTAATTTTGGAGTATGGGGGAAGAGAAACTAATATCACACCAGATATCAGGAAAAACTTTTTGACCATGAGGAGTGTCAAGCATTGGAAGAGGTTTCCCAGAGGGGTTGTGTGGTGTCCATTCTTTGAGGTTTTCAAGAGCAGACTGGATAAAGCCCTAAGTAACCTGGTCTAACCTCATAGCTGATTCTGTTTTCAGGTGGAGTTTGGACCTCAAGAGGTGCCTTCCAACCTGAATTATCCTGTGATCCTATGCTTAGGATCTAAAGCCTGGAGTGGTTGACTTTCTGAGTCAGGTTTGACCTGGTGCTTTAGTCATGTTCTGCCAGAGGACCCCAGGTCTTCTACACGTCATTAGTTCACTCCTACTATATCTTGCCCCCATCACAGCTTTCCTTTAACTACTGAGAGTACTGTGTGCCACAAACTTCCTCACTATAATAACCCCAGCAGTCAGCCGAAGTCCTCCTCATGTTTGCTTGGTCTGGCAATTTTGCAAGAAACTGCTCGAGTGATAGCTGGTTTATGCTCCTACACAGAGTATCAGTCACTGGGTAGGCCATGCAGAATGGAAAAGACAGTGCTTTTCATTTATCAGACTCTGGGCCAAATCTGACCTGCTAAAGGCAGCTAGCTGGTTTGCTGAACTCCCCTCTACAGGGAATGGTCAGTGTACTGTCACAGGGAGGAGTACATACTTTCTATGTTGCTTTCTCCCTGGATGTGCTTGCTATACTAAGTGTAAATGAATGGCTCATAGCATCCACAGTAGGAGAAATGGAGCTGACAACCGCCCACTTCTAATCCAGCCACTTTAGATTCAGCAGAGTATAGGAGACTGACAGGAGAGGGGGTAAGCAGCTAGGAGGGATCAGTGAACATCCCCTTGTTCTCCTTACTCATCCCCCCACAGACCTGAAGGAGTGTGGTGAGGTCTGGTATGGCAACTGTAGTCTATGCACTTGGAGTGTGAAAAAGTGAGACATCCAGTCTGCATACATATATCATATCAAGGGGGCCCAGTGTCCAGTTCCTCCCTCCTTCAATTTCAACATGTGAGTGAGTGAAAAGAAATAAAGAGATGGAGAAGCGTAGGAGAGGATATGGTAATGCAGAAGGAAATTGAGTCATGGCATTAGGGATATATTTATTTACTTGCATGCACACAGGTGGAAGAGGAAGGAGCACAGAGAAACCTCCACTTTATAGACAATGTGGGTAAAATAGTGAGAATACATGAAGTAGGGCATCCAGGTATCTTGCTCCTCTCTTACCTGGGGGAGAGACAAGCAGAACAGGGGGATGAAGGGACACCTTCCTGTCCAGATCAGGCTGCTTTGTGCTTGGTCTCACTTCATTACTCCTGCTTCTTCCCAGCGCGGTCTTTCTTCTTTCAAGCAGTTCTCAGTCTGATTGCTTTAAAAACTCAGCTAAAGAGAACTCTGAGATAAGAACTTATTTCTGCCAGGAAGGATCTGAGCAGAGGCTGTCTCCCAGACCTAGCAGCCAGTTGTCATGGAGCGTGTCAGGGTTACTGAGAAGGGCTAGTGGTTTCGCAGTTGTTTTGGGGAGAGGGCTAACAAGTAGCATTATTGCATAAGCCTAGCTTTTTGAGGAAACCAAACTAAAAAACATGTGCAAGGTGAGTGTATGAGCAATGGTCATTAGTATAAGAAACCAGTCTTTGGCATGTTGCTGATTGACCTAAGACTGTATTTTTCTTTTTTTGTGGCAAACACAACAAAGCTGATTTTGAGGAACAGAACTGAAGGACGACATACTGACTTTGGGAACTCTTATGGGCAGTAATATGAGAGAATTATGACAGAAATTACAAAGGAACTGATGGAAAAATGGAAGTAATGAGTAGTATTTCATTGACATGATAAAATAGGGAGTCTGACTTTTATAGACTTATGTGAAGCAGAAAAAGTGAACTAAATAATAAATATTTTAGGGCTGTTTTCTAGGGGGAAGTAGGAGAAAAATAGTTTTTAGCTCATTTAATAAGGATATACTCTCCAACAGCAAACAACCATGATTTTACAGTGATACTTATAACAGTCAATTCAAGATAACTTGCATTTAAGTGTTTTTAAGCAGTTGCATAAAAAGTCAAAGCTTTGTTTTTCAATAAGTCTTCAAGTAGTGAGAAAGATCTGGAGTTGAAAAACGGGGGTTTTATCACAACTTCAAAACTTCTGTGAGATGACCTAGGTACTGAATTTAGTCAATCTGATATAATTCCCAATGAAATACTAGAAGGACGATATGCCAGTCAGAATGGGTTTAAGCAAAACAGATCCTGTCAAGCTAACTTCATTTCATGACTTTTATGAGACTCTCTGCAGACAAGTACTTCTGTGATAGAAGTACCTTTACCTACAATCAAGGTAATAGATTTAAAATACCAGATTGGTAAGATATAAAACTACTAATCAGTTAGCAACAGACTTAGTACCACGTGATTCTTTGACTGATAATATATGAATACAATACATTTTAAGTGCATCAAAATTCAACAGATCGCAAAATAGTAACAAAGAATCATTGTTGAAAAGCTTATGTTCCTTACGTGATCATACAATTCTCAATATAGTTGTCAGTACCATGTGATTTTAACATATTGCTCAAAATCCTGAGGGAAACCTAAAATACTGATAAAGGTGGTAGAATCTACGAAGACTGGAAGAACTGCTAAAAATGAAAATACAAATTAAAAGGGTAAATCACTGATATGGAACAGTTTGATTCATCTGGAGTACTGAATCTTGACAGACTCTGTGTTTCAGTCTAACCAAATATGAGTTCATATCTCTAATGGCAGATTGTGAACAGTATTTACAGGACCAGAGCTCTATGTTAGAAAACAGTCACACTGAAAAAGATTATAGATATCTGAACAGATAATCAGTAGATCAACAGCTACTATTGTGATGCTGCAGCCAAAGAAGCTAATGTGATTGTTTGATCTATTAAGAGCTGAATATTGAACAGGAGGAGGGAAGGTTATATTTTCTCTCCATTTGGCACTTGTGAAAAAATTCTTTTTAATCTACTTTGTCTAATTCTATTATTATAATTTTGAAAAGTACTGTAATTCTGAAGAATGGACAGAAAATAAACATGGAACTATGAATAAAAACTTACAGAAGTGACTCTCTAAGTGTTTGAGTGAAGAAAAAAACCCTCAAAACCATCTGACTCTTCAACCTAGCAGAAAACAGTTAAGATGCGGTGGAAAGATGGCAGATACATTCAGATTGGAAATGAGGCAAAATATCAAATGATAAAAATACTTAACTATTGGATTAATTTACTAAGAGTTGTACTGAGTCCTCTATCACCCAAACACATAAAAATAAAGATTAAAAAAAAATAATGCTCTAGTTCAAGCACAGCAACATAAACTATAATTAACAAATGGAATACCTTTAGCCTCTCTTATTTTAAGGAGTTCAGATTAGATGATCAGTATGTTTCTCTGTGAGTTTAAGCCCCAAGATCTCAAGTCCAGGAGTATGCTAGACTTTTAAAGGAAACGTACTTTCTGTATTCTGGGGAGATGTGGTTGTATCCACAGATGCTGATCAGACATGGCTTGTGGGGAAAGTTTCAGTGCAAAATTTCTTCACTCAGTTGGAGAAAATAGTTTGGGGATCTAAATGGCTAGCATGTTCATTGACATTCCACATGGGAAAAATAGTTTTAGGGATTATATTACTGACCATTTACGATCACTGGCCAGGATGGTGATGGGAAGCCGTGACAGCCAGAAGAAGATCAAAGAAGCTGTGAAGGCAGGAAACTCAGTAGTAACAGGGACTTCAGTTAACCCTATGTGTAGGCTGGCAAATTAAATGTTTACTTCAGGAGCCACTCAAAGAGCCTGTAAAAGATGAGTACCTTGCCTTGCATGATGGTTAGGACTTAGTGCATGATGTTACTACTAAAGAGGCTTCAGGTGACTCAGAGAGATTAAGACCATAGCAGAGCACCACCACCATCCCACCATCCCCCAAACTCAAAAAACCAAAAAACAGTTTTGTATCAGTTTATTGTGGAGGAAGTTGTGGAACTTCATCCTGTGGAACTTTTCTTTGTTGGGGATGCATCAGAAGATCAGCTTCAAATTAAAGCCTCAGTAAATGAGGTTGTAGAGCAGATAGACAAAGGAATAACAATTCATCAGATGGTATTCATACAAGACTTTTGGAGAAACTTGAGTCTGAAAGACCTGAACTACTGATCTTGATTTGTAATGACTTCCAGTTGCTTTGGTACAAGAAGATTGGAAGGTACCTCATGTGATGCCAGTTTTAAAAATGATTTTGACATCTGGGAAACTGTAGGCTAGTAAACAAGATAAGCCTAGCAGGCAAACTAATAAACGTTACTTTAAAGAACAGAATTAGCTCATGCATGGACAAATAAGTTATACTGAGGAAGAGTTGACACTGCTGTTGTTAAGGGATATCATACCTTACAAGTCTTAGAAGGGGTCAACGAGCATATGGACAAAGAGGAGCTCCAATGGCTATAGTCTACTTGGATTTGCTTTGCAAATTTGTAAAGGTGACTCACCCCAGGCTGTTAAAAGACATGAATCATGAATCTGCTGTTGGATGAAAGGGAAGTTTCTGAAATTATTAAGTATCTGGGTAAAAACAGGAAACAAGGATTAGCATGAAATTGTCAGTTTTCACCAGGATATTTTTCCAGGTTTGTGCATATCCATCAATGATATGAAAAGGGGGGATAAATAGCAAGGTAATAAAGTATGGTAATGACAATAATACTTTGGGGGAGCAAACAAAAAGCTGTATGCAGGGATTTGCAAAAGGATTTCACAGTATTGAATGACTTAGGTGTTAAAATTATGGGTGAAACTTGATGTAGATAAATGTAAAGTGATGCACATTTGCAATGATGGAGGTTCTGAGTTTACTCTGTTCATGAAAGAATGAGATCTTGAGGTTATAATGCATAGCTGAATTCTCAGTACCAGTGAAAATGCCAATCAAATGTTAGTAATTAGCAAAAGAATAGAGAATAAAATGAGAAGTATCATTATGCTATACATAAATACATGCTATGCCCATATTTTGAATATCCTGTGTTATGCTTGGTTGTCCATTCCCATTTCAGAAAGGACATAATCAAAATAGAAAAGATTCAGCAAAGGGCAGCAAAGATAGTTAAAGGTATAGTGTGGCTTATATGTGAGGAGCCATTTAAATAGATAAAGATGGAAAAGAGATGATGAGGGGAAGTTACAACAGATATCTATAAAATCCTGAATTTTCTCTGTGGTATGAGCAGCATGGAAAAAATAAAGAGGAAAGAATATTTCATTATCTCTTTCAAAACAGAATCTAGACATCAAATGAAACTAGCAAGCGGCAAGTTTCAAACAAACAAAAGCCAGCACTACTTCATATAATGCAGTGTTAAATTGTGGAACTCCTTGACATAGGATACTCTGGGTACTAAAAGTTTTCTTTGGTTTAAAAAGTGAACAGATGAATAGAAGAAAACTCCTTTAAAGATGACTAAATACAGAGGTAACATCTCTGTCTCAGGAACTGCTTGAGGTGTAAATTCCGGGAGGCTAGGACAAGTATTCTGGGAAAATATCACTACTGTTTTTCTTGTGGCACTCCCACTTTAGGGACAAGGACTCCCACTTTAGGGACTTTAGGGACAAGCTGATATCCATCCCAAACAAATACTAAACGTCTACTTTCCCACTGCTCCCAGAAAAGAAGTAAGCTAAGAAAAGAAACCAGGGAGAAAAAAAGACAATCACTGGGAGGGTGGGTGGAGGGGAGGGGAAGAAGAAAAAAAAAAGAAAAGAGTACAGGGTAAAGACTGACAGGCTGAAACCAGAAAGACAGGGAACCAGACCGTAACAGTGAGCAGTGCACCCTTGTATTTCCATGGTATCCAGGGACTGGTGGATGCTGCCTAGTGATGCCCTGCCCAGAACAAGGGAATAGAAATAGTACTGCTAGTTGCTGGTGTCTTGGGTTTTTCTCCTCCTGCAGCTGGAGCTAGCCAGCTGGATGAGAAAGAGGGAAGTTCATAAAGAGGGCCCAGAATTTAGTAGGTCGTGGGATGGGAACTGTACAAGATGTAAGAAGTGCAGCCATTATCTCAATAACAAGTTCTGGAGGAGTCAGAAGACTGGCATGCTTGATGTACAGAGGTGTCAGTCTCCCTCTCATTGCAGAAGAGACATGGGTCCGGGGATCCTGTGAACAAACTTGTGCCTTCTGCTTGATGGAGGATTTTTCCAGCCGATGTTCCCAGTGGTCTATGGAATTAGCTCAGAGTAGAAACTGGCCATCAGGTTCCTCATCCTCTCCTGACAATGAGTGGTCCTATAACCATGTGTCATGACTGTATGTAAAGGTGAGGAAGTTGAGCAATTGATGCATGAATGTGTAGAGGTGTTCTCAAGGGAGGTCATCTGGTTGTTCAAAGCTTACTGAAGTAATGTATGAGTTGGACAGAGAGTCACAGGGCAAGACCTCAGAGGTAGCTCCATGGGGCTGGGTGTTGGAGGAGGCTTGCCTGAGGTAAGAGATGGTGGTATAATCTGGCTGTTCTACACTGAACACCAGACAAGCAGTGTGAGATTGACCCAGACTCATACACCTAGTGGTCCCCAGTTTTAGTGATGCTGCAGGGACGATCCTACCATGCAGTGATGAAGTTTCTGCCTGCACATGGAGGTGAATTTTGTTCAGCTGGGGCTCCATAGGGAGATTCTCCCTTGCTGGTGATTGTGATGGACTTCGCACTCCATAGAGCTTCTGGGTTCTGAGGAGAGCCTTGTAAAAGACCAGTAGTTCAAGAAGGTCTTGCAAGAGGCCTCTTGGATCAGTGTTGTAGAATGACAGACGTCTTGGAGGTGGTGGGGGAAGATGCATTCCTGTACAATCCAGGCTGGACTGCCTGAACTATGAAAGACCATCCAGAAGGCCAATACTTTCTCTTGGAGGCTGGTCAGTGTTGCAGGGATAGGGCACAGGGCGTTGACCCAGTATTGAAGCATGGCCAGCACTCATAGGTTGATGACTAGAACCCTCCCTGAAGGAGAAGTTGCTGCATCAGTTCTGTCCAGCTCTGCAGCTACTCAGATCTCTTAACTTCCCTCTTATCTCAGTTAGTAGCCAGAAAGTGGCTGGTAGCACAGAGGTAGGCTCTCAGAACAAAAGGCATGTGTGTTACTGGTGTGGAGTTCAGCTTGTGGAGTGTTGCTACCTGCCTGCTTAGCATCTGTTTCCAAACACATAGTGAAACCTCGTGACCCAGTTGACTTGGGCAGGAGAAGATGCTATATACGTGACTTGGTTGACCCACGTGTGCCAGGTCTCCTGGATACCAGACTGTGAGGAGGCATGTCAGCAGGGTTGAACCCACATAACAACACATAACTTTAGTGCTGTGAGCACCAGGCTCATCATGACCTAACAGACAATACAGAGAAAGGATTTGATGGTGATGGAGTGGCAATGGCTGGAATAGGGCAGCTCTGACTCACTCCCTTTCTGAAGCCAAGAAGGACCTTGTTGAGCTTGAACAAGCACTTTCCAGTTGTACAAATCTGGTGGAGAAACCCCATGAAGGAGTTAAAACTGAATGCCTCAGGGTCCCCATAAAATAGCCATTACCTACTCTGTTAAACACTTTCTCCTGGTTGAAGGACCAGGAGGAGGAGAGCTAAAGACAGCCTGTCTCTCTGTGGTCATAGATCATACACAGTTTCATGCTCTGGACTGGAATCATGTGGCTCTGGCCTGAGAGGACCACATATACCGGAACAGACTTCAGCTACATTATAGCTTTTGCTGTAATCTGTGCTGAGGAGAAATACTGTGCAGCAGTCCCTCCCTTTGCAGAGGTCCCAATTTTTTTGGCAGAAGAACTGTCATGCCTTTCATGAGAAGCAAAGCTCTTCACTCCTGAGACGCTCAGCCTGGCAGTCTTGGAGAGCCTGGAGTTTTGTTACTGGGCATGTGATGGAGAGTTTTTGAGATCTCAGCCACAGTAGGAAGGAGCTCCAGTGAGTCCTGGTCAGTCATTGGGTGCTTTTGTTCAGAGCATGGCAAATGCAGAAATCAATGTTATCCAAACAGAAGTGTGCTTCACATAAAGTCCTTCCTCCTTCTTGTCTCTGCTGTGGACCAACATGAGGAGCAGTACCCTTTGCAAGGATGCAAGCAATATGTTTTTATCACCTCACTTCTGGAAGATGCAAGTGCTATGATCTGTCTCCCAAAGGAGCTGGGTCTGCAACCAGGCAATGGTGTTCTGGACCTGAACTTCTTCCACACCCTGCTGCATGTGGCACCCACTGAATTCCTGAGGGCAGCCAGCCTCTTCAGCCTGAGAATATCCTGTTTGTTCTGTCACATTCCTCCACAGCCTTGGTGCCGTCATATAGTTGGAGGAGAAGGACTTGGCCCACAACTTCCTACTCTACCTTCTAGCACCTTTGGGACAAGGGAGACGATGGCTGTTCTTTCATGTGTTGATGCAGAGGTCCTGGGAAGCTGCTATAAAGCTTATATTTTTAACAGGCTGTTAAATTATTGGTAGGCCAGCCTCATCCTAGAGGAGGGAGCAGTGAGCACCATGGACGGTGATGTGAGAAAAATAAGCTTACAACGTGTTGTTGTGTGAAACAGGTGCCATTCAGCCAGGGGTGGCTTACGCTCTGCTACTCAGATTCAGATGGAGGAAGTATAGTCATGTACATAGTCAACAGTATCCTGGGGTGCATTGAAAGGAGTGTGGCCAGCAGGTCGAGGGAGGTTATTCTCCCCCTCTACTCTGCCCTAGTGAGACCACATTTGGAGCACTGCGTCCAGTTCTGGGCCCCCCAGTTTAAGAATGACAGGGAACTGCTTGAGGAAGTCCAGCAGAGAGCTTCCAAGATGGTCAGGGGACTGGAGCATCTCCTTTATGAGGAAAGGCTGAGACCTGGGTTTGTTCAGCCTGGACGAGAGAAGGCTGAGGGGGGATCTTATCAATACTTATAAATACCTGAAGCGTGGCTGTCAAGAGGATGGGACTGGGTTCCTTTCAGTGGTGCCCAATGACAGGACAAGGGGCAATGGGCACAAGTGGGAACACAGGAAGTTCCACCTAAACATGAGAAAAAACTTCTTTACGGTGAGGGTGACAGAGCAGTGGAACAGGGAGCCCAGAGAGCTTGTGGTGTCTCCGTCCCTGGTGACATTCAAAACCCACCTGTACGCAGTCCTGTGCCCCCTGCTCTAGGTGTACCTGCTCAAGCAGGGGGGGTTGGACAAGATGATCTTCAGAGATCCCTTCCAACACCTACGATTCTGTGATTCTGTATGTAGTTTGCACCAGGGTGTGATCTTCTGATGGACACATGCTGTGGCCTGATATTTATCCCTGCCAGTGCAGTTCAGTGGGACGTTTTAAAGTTCTTGTCTGGGAATAGCACTTGGGAGGAACCAGACCAACAAAGGTGACAAATACTGGCTAGAAGAATTACAAATGTTCTAGCGTGGTTTTAGGATACAGACATCAACTGGATTATTGACCCCCATTCTATATAGAGTGAAAGGCACATCAGGTGACAGGTGTGTCCTCAGTGACTTCTAGCACCTTGGGTTGCATTTCTAAGGTGAACAGTGTTGCTGTTCCACCACCGGTAGTGGCATGAGACTTTATTGATGAGCCAGGTAAAGCAGACTGGGCTTTTCTACCACTGCAGCAACTAGGCTTGGCAGTTAGATTGTTGAAGATCTGCAGGAACACAGTGAAGAGCCCTCCTGCCCAAAGCAAGGAGAATACCCAGCCCCTGCAGAGACCTTCCCTCCATCTTAAGGGGTTTACTGATGGGATTTTGAGATGTTTCACTTGCAGGGAGGGAGAATGGGGATGAGGACCCTGCTGGCCAGCAGTGGTGGTGCCAGTGGTACCAGCAGTGCTGTATACCAGCAAGTTCTGTAGCCAGAGCTGTGGTCCCCATGGTACAGGGAAGCACTCTACCCCCTGGGTCCCCTTCCCTCCTTGAATAGGACCCTCTGTGATGAAGACGAGGCTGTAATCTGCCATGGCAAGGGTCAGCTGCATCTTCTTCTCAGAACAATTAGCCTTTAGCAGGTGGCAGAGTTTGTCCCTCAGCATGATGGGGGTCTGAGGAGCCTGCAGACTTCTGTGAGCCTATGGTCCATGTAGTACTCAAAAGCCTGTGGTCTGGGACATTTTTGTCCCTCTCCTGCTAAATAAAGGTCAATCAGCCCAGCCCACCCAGTGCACCTGGCAGAGAGCAAGAGCTCTCCCCCTGACAGCAGAGGGGGTGGGATAGACCTTTGGGGATCAGAGGGGCCTCATGAACATCAAGCACCTCCTGAAGGTTGCTCCATGTAGGTGCAAATGTCCTCAGGGGCAGTCAGGGAAATCACGGGGCAGAGTTAGAGGTGGAGGTGTTGGTGGTTGTGATGGTGAGCTGTGGCTTCACTCTGACAGGTACAGGGGTGGGAAATCTGGGGCAGGGCTGGGCACTCAGTGGCAGCAGCGCTATCTGGTGAGCTCAGCCTCTGCAGTCTCCGTTGCCAGCAGGTCTTTGTCATTTTCCCCAGTTGCTTAGGGAGCTGTGGTGCTCTGTCTGGTGAGGGCATCTAAAGCCCTGCTGGTGGCTTTCTAGGATTGGGAACAGTTTCTCCCTCATTGCCCTGTACATCTGAAGGAAGCCAAGACATTCTTGGCAGCTGCACTGGGTCACTGGCATGGAAAAGAATGGATTGGTAAGGAAGTAGTCCTCAGACAGGGACCGTCTCATCAAAGATAGTGGCCTGTGTCGTCCCCCACCCCCCAGCCATGGACCTCAAATTCAGTGCTGCCTGGAGCAAGCAAAGATGCAAAGATGGGTGAACCATTGGACTTTCACAGAGAAATGACAGCATTCATAGATGGCCTGTTCTTCCCAGCTAACTGTGGCCAGCCCTGCCCTCTTGGCTGTATTTGAGGGTCCAGCCATGGCCTGAAGTGGCCTCCTCTGGGGATGTGGAGGAGGTCTGTCTTCTCTCGAGGGACGGGAAATGTTGGGTGCATAGGTACGCTCTCCATATCTGTTCACAACACGAGGGCTATCAGTGGAGGGGGTTTGGGTCTCCAGGCAGTAATGCACAGAGGAAGGAGGCATGAGAGGTAACAGTTTTTCCCTGTAACAGGCCTCTTCTTCCCTGTGTGGGATTCCCCCAGGTGGGCTGGGTATCTGCTTACGTTGTGACCACTTCCGTCCTTCACTGCTTGGAGGGCTCATGACCTTTTCCTGGGCCTGAAAGCAGTCAATTCAGAAGTGTCCCAGGCTCAGCAAGGAAAGCCATGAATGTCCCTTGAGGAGCTCTGGATGTACGAGAAGATTCCTGATGTTGAATGATGAAGGACTCTACAGCTCTCTACTCCATGTACCAGCCCCTACTGTCTGGATGGGGAGTCTCTGACAGAGGGAGATGTCCTTTGCAGCCCTGCAGGAGAGGGCTGATGGGAAATACCAGCTTCTTCATGGCAAACAAGGGAACTATAATGAGGAGAGTAGCATTGAGAAGAGGGGTGAGACAGAAGTTAGTGTCACCTCTACACCCAGCACCTGGCGGGGCTTGAGGAGAATGAGGAGCCCTGCACCATGAGCCCTTTACCCATTGCCTCCCAAGGAGTCATTTGTGTTGCCAGGAAGAAAACCTACTATGGCTTGGAGGCCATTCTCATGGCCTAGGGCATCACTGCCTCTGGAAAATCCCACAGTTTGTTTTCTGGGGAGGGTGATGAGAGGGAGGCAGCAGTCTCAGTGCCTCCTGGCTGGCTCTGTTCCAAAACCAGATGCTTGATGGGGACTGTGGCCACATGTGCGATAGGTGTGGTGGAGAAGGATGTAGCCACCTGGCTGTCTACTCTGGGGCTGCCAGAGAGATACCCCACAGCTGAGGGGGAGGACAGGTAACAAGAGTGGAGCCTGGAACTGACAGACTGCCGCTGCCCCCCATGTGCTGGTGTTTTGAGCAGGCTCTTGTTCTGCTTCTTCCTCCACTTCATCCTGCTGGCTGGGGAGTGGTGGTGGGCCCAGAGGTGCAGCGGTGGAGCTCTGGCTTGGCGTGTTGACATCACCTTGGCATTGGTGCTGCCCACCCCACAGAGAGGGACTGAGAGCATTCCTGGGGTGAGGGACCCCCATTCCTCCATCCATCCCAGTGTCTCCACACAGGCAAGGCAATGGGGATGGGCATCTGGGATGTTTTCTGGATGTTTATCTACAATAATGCTTGGGAGATGGTCCAGGAGGGTGCAGGGGGGCTGGAAGAGGGGAAGAGTCCCAGGCTGCATGGGGCAGGGCATGGAGCAAGGCTGGCCCAGGAACAGGCAGGGGCAGGAAAACAGAAGATGAAAAATGTGTGGAGGTGCTGAGGAAGAAGAGAGATCCTGGGAGGGCTGTGGCGTGAATGGGAGAGCCTGGGGAAAAGGAAGGGCGAGGGACTATCTGTATGCTTTTCATATGTACAGTGACATCAGGGAGGGGGAGGAAAAGGGTGAAGAGGGTGGGTAAGGCTCCATGCTGTTCCCTTCCCAAGTCCTTTGACATGTTGCAGAACCTGAGGACAGCAGGAGCTGATGGAAGTGTGGCCCCGATTCACCAGGTGGACATGGGGTACAGGCAGGGCCCTCAGTGCCCTTGGGCTTCTGCTTTGTGCAGGGTTACACTCCAGCTGCAAGGAGGATGGAGGTGTCAGCGGCAGCTGTGGTGGCAGTAGTTCTGGAGGCAAGAGTAGTAGTGACACCAGTTTCTTTCTGCTCCAGGGTGCAGGGAAAGGAGTTCAGGGAGAAAGGTGCATTGTGATATGCTGGTTGGCTTCTGGGTAGTATTTGGCATGGTTCTTCCCCACTGGTAGAGATGCTACTACAGGACATAGATGTCCTAACTAAAGGTATTCTTATGCTCTAGGACAGTGCCCATGGGACATACTGGCCACAGAGATTAAAATTGAAACACATATGGAAAGCAATATATGAAATTGCCTGCTGCATATTGCTTCTGTAATGTTGGCTATAGGCCAGCAAAAAAGGGCTGCTACCTTGGTTCATATTGACGTTTTCATACTTACTGTGCTGAATGAGGCCCCTGGGGACACATTCTCTGCACTTCAGAGATGCAGTGAAGAATGAGGATAAACCCATTGACACTGTTCATGCTGGCTGATACTTGTTCTGCAAATGAGACAGGGCTTTGAGATTTTTTTTTGAAATTGTGTTAATTGGATGTGTTTCATTTTGCAGTACCTCCTTAGCTTAAATGACATGCCTGCTTCTCAGAACAGAACTGCCTGTGTCTAACATCAGGCTCTCTGTTCATCTCCTTTTAATTGTGAGGCACGGTATGCGGAAGCCTTTATTATTGGTTTGAAGGTGTTTCCAGTCAAGAAGAAAAACGTTGGTGTTGGAGCTTTGTTCATTAATTCTATTTCCTAAACAGCTCTAAAAAAGGACCTACCTGCAGAAAGAGGCAGAATGGTCTGGAAAAGAATTCAGATTACCCAAATCCTAAGCAATGATCTTGAGAACTGCCCATCTGATTCATAATCTTACAGAAATCTCAGAGCTGTAGGTGTTGTCATTTCTGTTGAAAAATTTCAGACACCTGTTTTGTGGAGACCAATATATTTCTCTGCCTTGATGAACATCAAACTGTTCAGCCATATCATATCTCATCCATGAAAGCAGACTTTTTTCTGTTCCTCTTCCAGAAGTTATTCTGCTGGTAGGTGCCAAAAGCAGCTAATTTCTATATTTCCACATGCAGTACAAGCTACAATAATTCCACAGTTACATGAATAACTCAGATTGATTAATTTCTCAGCTTTACCTCAGAGAATTTGATGCTTCCATCTGAGGTTCACCTCAGGGACAGTTCACCTGACAGAGGTTTATTCCTTTCCTTGATATTGACCTTTTGGCTAGCTTTGAATGACTCTCTGTAAAGCATGCAGGGAAGGAAAAGGTTTCTGTGATTATGCTATCCATCCGTCAGTCCTTCCCAGTAGCTTCAACTGCTTTTATTTCAACCACATTTGACAGGATGTGATGATGTTGTGTTTGACAAAGATACTACACTCCCACGAGTATCATGAAAATTGATAGCAGGGAAAGAACAATTTAAAGACTGATCATAATTACTGCAATTACATTTGTTGTTTTCTTAGTTGTTCAGGAAAAAGAAGGGAATGGAAAAGAATAATTGAACCATTTACTCTAAATATTGGTCTTTGCCAACATCAGCATTGGCCACCAATATGATAATATTCTGCTGGAAAGTATAACTTGAGAAACAGAAGAAAGTTTGCTAACAGTGGATAATAGTGGCGCTGGAAATTCACTGTTTAATTAATGTTTCTTATGCTAATTGGCATGACACATCAAAAGCGATTGACACTAATACATGCTTGGTATATGTTGTACATCTTCACCACCATCATGTCAGGAAGTTAAAATCAGAATTTAAGACTCTAAAACTGCATTAGTTTATTTAGTATGGAACAAAATAAACACAGAAATTAGAGATGATGTTTAGCATCCAGCACAGAAGTTATAGCAAAACAGACTATTAAAAGCTTCTGCATAGATACAGATGCCTGATTCAAGCATGTGTCTTGTTAAATGAACAAAATACAGGCACAAATACCAAATATAGTATCAATGAATACACAGCGGTAATAGGAATTGAGAAAATTTCAAGAGGAAGTGCAAGGAGAGTGGACTTGTTTAGATTAAGTAATAAATAATTCAATACAAGGCAAATTTCCTATGATCACAGAAATACAAAGAAACGGAAAATATGTCTAACTAAGAAGTTCTGTGTTTTCATGATAAATTAAAGTATGTGGCAAAATGAGCTACTGAAAAAAGTAGTAATATTAGATCAGCAAGGTGGGATACAGTCATCCAGTTGGCTTCTTGGAACTTTCCTGCGTGCATCAAAATGTGCATTTTTTCATATTGCTTGGGAATGCTTAGTCCATGTGTTCTGATTTCTGAGAGTCCAAAGTTATGATACTGAAAAGAAAGAAAAAAAGTAGGAAAAGGATATTCTCTTTTCCCCATATTTTTTCCTTTTTAAATGTTTTTCATCTTTTTACGAAAGGCCTGACTTAAAGTAAAAATAAAGATTTATTTTTAACAGTACTGTAACAGAAAGAGGACTGATATTTTTTCCCCAAAGGCTTAGAGGACTTGAGTTGGAACATTACTTCAGTTGTGATGGAGACATCTTTTTCTAATGAGTGTTTGTCAGAGTTTTAAAATCAAATTAGTGTTACGAATACAAAGCAACCATGTCTGGCAAATACAAATACAAATACAAAGCAAACAGTCTGGCTTAATGTATTTGTGTATTTCAACTGCCTTGGTTTTATCTCACTACTTCATGTAATTACCTTCCTACTTGTTCTTCAGTCATCTACTGAGTCTTCCAGAGCAAGGATGGA
Organism: Phalacrocorax carbo; assembly: GCF_963921805.1. Classification (NCBI taxonomy): domain Eukaryota; kingdom Metazoa; phylum Chordata; class Aves; order Suliformes; family Phalacrocoracidae; genus Phalacrocorax; species Phalacrocorax carbo. The sequence continues at coordinate 85,727,654 of NC_087513.1, read as the reverse complement.
ATTTATGATGTTAAAAAAAACAAAACAAATATTACTTTTTTTAAAAAAATCAAGAAATCTTTAAAAAGTTAAATGAAAATGAAAGCCCTCTATGTCCTTTTTATACACACCATACAGAAACCATGTCAGGGAAATCAGAAACACAGTTATCTTTTAACTTTCATCTTCTCATTTCAGAACATTTCAATGAGAAATTCAGCAACATGTGTTTGTACAAATCCCACTTTAAAATTAGCTTCATGACCCACTCATGTTTTAAAATGCTTATCAGCTGTATATGGAGAGGAGCAAATACTGTTCTGTAAGAGGTGATTGATGATAGAATTACAGATGGAATAGTCATGACGATTAGCAGAAGCTGGAATGGAAGATAGATAAGAGAAAAGAAATTATACTGGAGAAGAAAAGTACCATTATGAAAGAAAAAACCCCCATACTAACTGAAGGAAGAAAGAGATTAACAAGAGGTTGGATAAAAACAATACTAAAATATAATGTAATGCTTTCAGTTTCTCTTTTCCCACTTCACTCTCTATACTTCTTTCTGATTTTCCATGTTTCTTTCCTTCCATCTGTAAGAGCAGAGCTTGATCTTTCATGTCTGTGGAATAATGCTGCTCTTGCTATTTCTTGCAGAAAAGAAAAAAACCCACTAACTTTTATCCAAGTTTCAATAAGAGGAGGTAAGATTGCCCCAGGCCCAATGCCAATTAGAACCCAGAGATTTCCTTTTCAACCAGTGTGTGATGTTGTAACTCTTCAGCAGATATTATTGCATTTAAAAGCATTTAACAGATACTAAAAACTTATTTTCTCCCAATATATTTATTTTTTTCTTAGTACCTGTGAAACTGTTTAGACCAAGAATTTTCAATAATTATTCAGTCTTTATGACTATAGTGCATGCAAGATCACATATTACTCATTCTCTTCCCTTGTCTAGGTAGATAAGATACATCAGCTGGAAAAAAAACAGTAATAAATTTTATAGGCCTTTAGTTCTACTATTACAAAACAGGTGTGGACTTTGAGACAAATAATTATTTGATGTTAATGTTCTTCAACTATGTGATGCCACCATCTGCAAGAATTATATTAGTATTTTCCACAGTCTAATGCTTCATGGAAACTGTCAGTGGGATAGCAGAACTGAAAACAAAGGTTGAGTGTCATTTGCCAGGCTTGGGGGCTGTCAGGTTGCATGTGCTGAGCACCAGACTCCCTGAGGTTGGTCTCTCTCTCTTTGGCTGGGGGGGGGGGTGGGTTCTTCAGTGCATTCACAGCCTGTTCTGCACTGTGTGCCAGGATGTCTATCCAGACTTACAGAAGGGCCATGGCATTATGCTCAGAAACAGCTAAGAGTATAGGACAGAGTGTAGTGACAGGTGGCTGGGACTCCTGATCCCTCTGGCAGCCAACTCATCCTGTGGGTCTCACCCTCAGGGGCACACATCTGGCACCCAGATCACTTCATCTTCATTTTAGCTGGTGATCCTGCATTCATTTGCACACCCTCACTCACTCCAGTTGATTTCACTCACTCCGGTCTCTCTAGTTCCTGGCACTTAGACCTCCATCACAAAACACATGCACCCAGAACATAATGTCCTTCATGCAAGAAAATAGGTAGATATGGAATCTAACAAGAAGACATGTCAGACTGCACAGAACAAGCACAGGGAATGGCCAGACAATAATACTGATCAGCAACCTGTCTACATACTACCAGCCCCTTTATTTTTTCACATTTGTTCATCCCCAAACCACCTAGATCCTCCCCTTTCCCTGCTGTTGGTTCTTCCCCTAAACATCACATAAATCTAATCAAATCCCCAAATGCTTTTCTCCTGCATCCCATGCTCCTGGGCAGTAACTGCTCCCCTCAGTTAAGAAGCTTCTTCTGAAAGCCTCTCATCCTGACTCATCTTGATGGGTTTTCCCCTGGACCCTGGGGCTAAGGACCTCCTGGCGCAGTCCTGGGAGGGGCCTGGACAGGGTTCACACCTGCTGTTTTTCCTCTATGCATCTCTGAGCCTGTGGAGATGGACCTTTGACTGCTCCTGTGACAGGACTGAGAGAAGCCTGGCAGGGTGCTGTTTGGGCTCACCCTCATGCTGTTGTCTCTCTAATCTCCTTTGTGGGTGTGCAGATGAGCTTTTATCACACAACCCAACATTATGCCCTGTGAAGGGGGATGCCTGCAAATGGTAGCCAAATGATCTGATCAGACTTTAGCACAAGTTAAGCTCTAGAGGTATAACTCATTAATTGATTGTGGTTAATATCAATCACAATTAGAAATAAATAATTGAGCTCAGTAGGGCCAAACACATGCATGTACTTTTCAAGAAAATCAGTCAAGAGGATCACAGTCTTGAAAGGTGGTCTCTGTCATGCTCATCATAGCCATGCACTGCCTCCTCCTGAAGTATGTCTCTGTCTGACCTCTATGCTCATCTTTGTAGCATACAGTACAGGAACCTCCTTTTAAGTTCCCTGCAACTTTACTCAGCCTAGTCAGAGGCATATGGGGGATGCTATTAAAGCACTTGGTTCTAATTATCCTGATGAACAGGGACATACTTCGAGTGTGAAGGGGTAAATATGCCTTGGTTCTTTCAGAAAGAGAGATCATCTTGCACAGCAGAAATGATGAGGTGCGAAGGTGTGGTGGACACCAACTCAAATAGCATTTGCTTTCTGCTGGTTTTCATTTCAGCATTTTTAGCCTTTTTAAGGGACTAAATTTTTTTTTTCATTTTGATTTCTAGCTGATGGTGCCTCAGGCTTCTCATCCATAAGTGCCTGCATGCCTCCTGCAGACCTGTGTAGGGTGGAGAGCCACATCTCATTTCTACCTGGGAAGTGCAATGATGAACTAGTGTAAATATGCCAGATCTGCTAGAACGAGCAAGGGGATTTGCAGATGTCTGTGGAGAAGAAATTTGCTATGAAGAGTAAATAAAAAGCTAAAAGCTAATGGAAATAGAATCATTCACATCCAATAGCATGTATTTCAAATAGATTAGAGATTGTGGAATTGATCCCAGGAATAGATGATCGTTTTGGGAACTATATTTCTTGCCAGGTTCCAAAAGGCTCAGTTTTAAACACTGCAACCTTTTCCTCCATGACATGGAAGCAAATAACTTTTAAGAGAGTTTGAGGATGGCACAAAGGCTGAAGGCACAGTAAATAGCTGTCTGGATAGAGCAGTCGTGGTTACTTGGCTGACTAGTTATAGTGTCGTACTTTGCATTTAGAGATTATGGTACAATGGGTTAATGTGAAGAGGAGCAGCCAGTGAGTTTTAACTCTATTAGCAGAAAGGGTGAGAGCAGTCCTGTGTTACTGTGTATGCTTTTATGTCCATGTTTGGAAGAACTGACAAATTTGAGAAGTCTTTTAAAAAGAGACACAGATTTATTAAGGGGGCTGGAAAAACTCCCTACAGTAAGAAATCTCAAGATCTCAGTCTGTTTAGTTGTCAATAAGAAAAGCAAGTGTATGAATAACTTTCCTGAAATTTAAAGGCAGGTATTGAAAAGGTCTTTAATCTTGCTGAGAATGGCAGTACAAGGGCACCAGCAGCTCTAAGTCCGTCAGACCAATTCAAATTATAAAGAAGTGCCTTTTTAAGTGATGATGGTTTAATATTGGAACAAGATATGAAAAGAATTCATTGTTTCTCAGTCACACATCATGACTAGGTGCTCTTTTTTTTTTTTTTCCTGGGGAGCTGTGCTTTAGCCAAGCATACATTATCCTTGAGAAGAACACAAATTACCAATTTTCATATGGAGATCACTTTGTGAAATGTATTGGTTGATGATGTACAGGTGGTCTGATGAAAATGGGAAAGTCTGATTTAAGGCTACTGTGGCCTTAAACTCAGTGATTCTCTTGTATGCTGAGATGACTTGGCTTAAGACTTCTAGAACAAATTGTAGTGGCATTCAGAAGCCTGACTAGATGTGTTCCCACAGGGAATGAGGTGATTGCAGTAGACTGGAAGGGACTGAAAGATGTAGACCAAATCAATATGGACAGCACCAGTTCACTCCATGGCAGCAGCTTCCATCGACCTTCCACTGAGGTGAGTGCCTGTCCCAGACCCACTTACCCACAGGGATTAGAAGGTTTAAATTCTTTCTGAGTTCAGAAATGGGTGTTGTGCTTCACTGGGGCATCATCTGGGAGAGGACCAGAATGTCAGTGTGTACCCAACGATCAGACTTTCATACCTATGCAGTTTGGCTTGCATTGAATAAAGTTGAGTCACTCCCTTCAGAATATCCATAGTGAGTAAGAATTTGCAAATGAAAGTGATCAGTCATGACTGGAGTGGAACAGAACATGAAAAAAACTGTGGCAGTTCTGACAAGCCTGTAGGTATATGTGTACTATTGGTGTAACTGATTAATCTAAATTTTCCTGAGTGTCCACATCCCAAAACCAAGATGTTGAAAGGTGAGTCCTCCCAGCTGAAGGAAATGCACTATGAATTGGTATTCTAAAGGCTCATGTGAGAAACGGATCTGGTTTGCAAGGGGAGAATAGGTTGGAATGGAGAAACTGAAAGACAGAAGAAAATAATTTCAGCAGAAAACAATTCTATAACTTGTGGTATTATACTCAAAATACGTAGGTGGTGTTGCTCCTCCTTGTGTTAGCCTCAAAGCGGTGCAACTTCCACGCAGTGGTACCAGCATTGCAATATTTAGCAGAGCTGTTAGAGGGGGAGCCTTATAGAAAGGTGTTTGCTTTTTTCTCTCTTACTCTCTATATCATCCTATTTGCTATTGTACCTTCAAAAGACCGTGATACCTATAGGCACCACAATCAACAGCAAGGAATGAAACCGGCTTGAAAGACACAAGTTTTTTTAATACATCAGATGAAGTAGTGGCTGTGGATTATGGCAAACTACTAGAGAGATTCATGGCTGTTTGCAACTTGTTTGTTACACTAACACAGTGTTGTCCTTTGCTTTCTTTAGCAAACACGGACAGATTTCTCCTGGGATGGTATCAATGTGAGTATGAGCCACACCACTGTTCAAATTTCTAGTCATAGGAAGACCAGGATTTGTGAGCCATTGGTTACAGCAGAGACCATAATGGAAACATGACTGAAAGTCTTTAGTGCCACTGAAATTTTGGGAATTGTCTAAGATTCAGAGTATGGTGATGAATTTTTGTTTGCCTCTGGGTCTGCAGTCTGGCATGTATTTAGATCTGCAGGTGGCTATTAAATTCCTTTGTCCTCTTTGGGACAAATGTGTATCATTTTGTATGTTGTCTTTTGAGATTTTTGGGCACTGCTAGATAAAAAAAGGTGCCCAGCATGTTTAGAAAATCAGTAGTCTTTGATTAGAGCATCATTGAATCTTCTCCAGGAGTTTGGGAGAATGTGTTCTGTTGCATACAGAAGTAAAAGAATTCTTGATGTCCCCTGGGGGAGATGGTCAGCACCAGTTAACTTCAGTTAACAAGTGGAAGAAGAAGCAAGCAAACATTTTAATAACACAGGTTCCTTGTTGCTCTTAATACCTATGCCATGAAAAAATTATTTTTTTTTTTCCTTTTTCACTGATGCAAAAACAACATCCTGAAAAGGGAATAATGCATGTTAGTGCTACCAAACTACTTTTTTCTATTCTGGAGACTTAAAAATATGCTCATATAAGTTAGCTTTGATGGTTTTTACACTTGGAAAGGCAGGATACGAATTTCTGCATTCTTGTGCATTTTTGATAGTATAAGCATTTCCAAATTTCAGATACTTTCAAAATATTTACATGGTTGTTATTTTCTGGTTTTCTGTGGTTTGAAACCACTTGGGCCACTGAATATCAAGGGGACTTATATTTTTAACTAACACTTGCCCTACTGACATACCTTTCATTGTGTCACTTATGGCTTAGGATCTTTTGCCTAGACTCAGAGAAACAAATTGTGAAGGAAAAATATGGTACATGCAGCAACTGTCTAGAAGCAACACATCAGGTTTTTCCTTACTGCACTTCTGTCTAGCCTAAAGCAAGGAACACAAAATCATGTTTCCTTAAAGACAATAGAAGACAATTTCCTTACTTGCAGCTTCCCGTTTTCCAGCCCATTCTGAATCCATGGAGCTCTTTCATAATGCAGGTGTCTCTTTCTCGGTGTAATTCCATAGATCTTTGGTATCAAAGCTGGCTCATGAATTCCCTTCCCTTCCGATTCATTCCTGCCTTCACATCATAGCTCTCCAGCCTCATAGTGGTAGAGACCTTCTGCAGCTTACTTTCTTTTTGGCACCTTTTTACATGAGGAGGCTCATAGCACAGCCCCCAGACTGTCTTGAAACAAATGGGTGGATACTGCAAAGCAGTTCACAGACAGGAATGACCAGTGGGGCATGGATAGACATTCTTCAACCAGCTTCATCACCAAAGGAAATACATTATGGAGCAAGGGCTGTGATCTCAGCTACACCTTTCAATTTTTACTGGTTTTCCCCTGCTTTCTGATTTCTTCACCTCACATGTTACACACAGACTTTCCTGGCTCTCAAGTTACAGGATACCTTAGCTGCTGCATATACACTCAGTTTCCAGAGAAACTCACCTCTCATATTTTGGCAGTTGACTGGGATTATATACAGTTAAACATCTTTTCAATTCCTTCCTTTGGCTCCAACTGTTTCACTGCCTAGTTATTGCTCTCCTCAACTTTTGTGAGGTTTGTGCCTATGACCAAATGCTTGCTTCATGTCAGGATTTAAAATGTCCAGTGTCATGGTCACTACTTTTGACTACCTTTGTGTTTGAAACAGCTGGACTTGACTTTCACAGAGGTTGAAATGAAAAGCAGAAGCAATGCTTGTTTAGCCCTTGTGAAAATTAAGCCTTCTATGAAATGCCTGGCATCCCTGAAGAAATCTGATTAATTCTTCTTGAGGGATTGTGTTTTATGATGATGTTTGTGACTGCTGACTCTCCCAATAATTTCCTGTCCTTGTTATTCAGAGCCTGAGGATGAACATAGAGAAGAGTAAAGGGAATTAAGCAGAACTGTAGACCTCATTTCTCTACAGGTGGTTGTAGGTGCTTGAAAGATGATGCATCACTGATACAGTCATGTTTACTCTGTTGAGACCATATGAGAAGAAATGAAAACCAAAAGAACATATAAAAATAATATCTATAGTATGATACATATATGATGCATTACTGTGTCTTGCCTATCACATTGTCAGCTCCCCATTGTAAGCTCTCTGAATTGTCCATAAGCCATGTCTTGCGTCTCTAACAAAGAAGTGAGAACAGTGCAGCATGTCTATGAAGGACTGGCAGCAGCCAAAGGGAGGCTTCTCACAGCCTGCTTCTGCCTTTCCCACTGACCTTGCCTCACTCAGTCCCAATGCTATGCAATATCCAATCCTGGTTAAATAGACTCTAATTTTTCCTTCCCTTCTTTTGTTCTTTTTCTTGTTGCTTGCTTCTGCTCCTCATCTTCCCCCTACCTTCTGGAATCCTTATACTGGTTTCTCACTTCACTTAATTTCCTTTCCTCCTTCCTGTATATCATTTCTTCATATTCTCTCTCTTTTCAGCTCTCCATGGAAGATACGACCTCCATCCTCCCCAAGCTGAAACGCAACTCCAATGCTTATGGGATTGGGGCTTTGGCTAAATCATCTTTCTCTGGTGAGGTCCTCAAAATTTGTGTTTATCTTTCACAGCTTCTCCCCACAGGCCATTGTGCCTCTTCCCATATCTCCCTGTGCTCTCCCCACTGCTCCTTTTTGACTCTTTCCTTTTTGAGGCCTTAGAAGGAGTCTCTACCACCATGGTTCTAGATACAGAAATCGCTTAGCTGTTGCCCTTTCAATAAATAGATTTGTCTTACTCCTGTTGGCTTCTCACCATGCACCCCAGCTTAGACGTCTTCAATTGCTTTCCCCCAAACAGTCTTGGGTTTAACCCCATTTTCTATTTCTTAGTTTGTTCACTTCCAGGTTTCATCCTTTATGTCCAACTCTGTCCTAAATGAATTCTAGACAAGGAAGGAAATGATCTTTCATATTTGGGGTTTCCCTTTTTTCCCCCTTCTGAGAGCCAGTCCAAGGAAAGATGGAGAAACTCTCCTGGAGGGTGATATAGTGAAAGGTGGGAGACATCCAACCCAAGGCCTGAACCCTGTCAGGAAAGGAGGGGAGAAGCTCCACTTCTAAGAGAGGTAAACAGCATGACAGACAACTCTGGAGCTGTGTAATAGCCCCTCCTTGTTTTCTAATGTCTGGCCCCTTAGGGATATCTCGCAGCATGAAGGACCATGTCACAAAGCCAACGGCTATGGGCCAAGGCCGTGTGGCTCACATGATTGAATGGCAAGGCTGGAGCAAAGGTAACAGCCAGCAGCAGCAGCACACACATGAGACAGCACGCAAAGATGCTGATGCCTACTCAGACCTGAGTGATGGTGAAAAGGAGGCCCGGTTCCTTGCAGGTAGCACCAACTTTTTGGCATGTGGATTGAATTGGTTGGGATGTCCTAGAGCAGAATCTCTGAGAGACCAAAGTGCAGGAACCTGAAAAACACACTCAGGAGAGCCTGTGAGTGGTTCAGATGGCCAAAGAAGATGAGAGGCTGTGGTGGGAGTATTGCCAATGGAATGCAAAGCGGAGAGGGTGAGGGCCAACTGTGGGTGATGGGTGTTGCTGAGGTAGAAGAAGAGTAGGACAGTGTGACCAAGAGATGAGGTTAAAGAGGGTGGTAAGAAGTGGAGACTTTCACACAGCCCTGCTTCTCCTCCCTCTCTCCTTTGGCACAGGAGTGATGGAGCAATTTGCTATCTCTGAGGCAACTCTCATGGCCTGGTCCTCCATGGATGGTGAGGATGTGAGTGTAAACTCAAATCAAGAGAACCCAGCAGGCAACTACTCTGAGAACTATCAGGAGCTAATGGAGAGCCAAGGTGAGCAGAATGCCTCTTGCTAATCTTGAAACACACCTGTGCTGCTCTTGTTGACATGTTGCTCTCTTTCCATCTACTCTGTTTTATTCTGTAGCCTCAATTTTTGGGGTTGGGATCTAGCAGAGGCATCACCTATTTCTGGAGCTGTCCAAGGAATCTAACCTTAACAGGGAGGCTCCAAAGCCTGGTTCCTTTGCCTTTTTTAGGCACAACTGTGGAAAGCTACCAGCTCTTGCAGTCAGTTGTGGGTATAATCAAGTTCATCTGCCTACTGCCTAGAACTGCCTTTTTTCATCACCCTCCTTCCCTCTAAAGGATTTATTTACCCTGTACCGTACGGTGTCATGCACAGGCACACAAGCTATCTGAATGAACCAGCTTGGCCTTGAGAGTGTGTCTAACTGTGTGTTGTTTCCCTCCTTCACTTGCAGAGCATATGGCCCAGACGCAGTATGACAGCTGGCCTCATTCCTACGTCTCACAGGGCATGTATTGCTTAGGTTCGTCCGATGCCTGGGAGACCAGTGACCAGTCCCTCATTGCTTCCCCTGCAACTGGCTCCTACTTAGGCCAGAATTTTGATGAGTCCCAGACGAACCTTCAAGAAAGCATTTTGTTTCAGAGCAGCTTTCTCCAGCAGCAACAGCTGCAGCAACAGCGGCAGGAGCAGAACTTCATCCAGAGCACAGGCCTGGTCCATGTGTGGCCCCTGCAGACTGCTCAGGGTGGGGCTGAGTCCAGCACATACATGGAGGACCACATTGAGGATGAGGGGAACCCACGGCTGGAGAAGGCTCCTCTCCTAAACAAGAAGCCCTCTCCAGAGGAGGATGATGCAGTGTGCCGGGACCTGGAATCACTGTCTCCTCGAGAGGAGATGGAACATGCTGCACTGAGCCGCAAAGTCTCAGATGTCACCTCCTCTGGGGTGCAGTCCTTTGATGAGGAAGAGGGAGAAACAAACAACTGATGCTTTCTGTGAAGTTCTCATCACTGCTGAACAAAGAAAGGGGTGTCAAGGCATGACATGACAGGGATTTTTCTCTCCAGCTCCCCATACTTCCAAGCAGACAAACCTTCCGTTCCTGACATTTAATTATTTTTTTAAACGAAAGGAAATCTCAAAGTGATTGACACATGAAGACCTCTTTTTCCCCTCCACCATGGACACGTATTTTTGATTTTCATTGCTCTGGGCAAGACGTGAGGTGCTTGGAGAGATCTGGATTGGTAAATCATTTCTAAATCTTTTTAATGCAAAGTCTTGGCTGTGGATACAAACTCTTCTGGTACTGGGGATGTGGCTCATAAGACAGGCTTGGTATAGGGAGCAGCCATGTGACTAGAATCCATCCTGGCAGAATGGATATTGCTCTGTGGACATGGTCCCCTTTGATAGAATATATGAATATAAACTGGTTTAAAATGAAGATACGGCTTTACAAATATAGATTGCACTAGTATTGTGATTTTGGCTTATATAGAGGATAAGGCTGTATTCAATACAGACTGTACTGAGATGAAAGATTCGCTGTGTAACCACATCCTCAATTGCACCTTGATATGAAATTGTAGGCTTGATGGATACAAACTGCACTCCATGGGCATGGGCTGTGCTGCAGGACAGATGGTGTGGCTCTGTGGGCATGGCTCTACTGTGGCATGAAGAATGGATGCAGATATGAATCTAACCCTGCTCTCAGATATTCATGCTTTGGTCTCTTTCTAATCTTTCATTTATTTGTTTCTCTCTGACATTTCTACCTGCCCAGTAGCTGGCAAGAGTAGTGTGTCCTTTTGGCATTGGGCACTGAATGCCAGTGGAGAGGACATTTTCAGCTACAGAGACGGTCATAAAAAGCTGACTTTTGCAGGGGGCTTGAGAACACGTCCATCTTGGTGCTGCTGCTGTATTCTTCTGTCTTTTCCCTTGCCAGCAGTATGGGGAGACCGGGAGAGCAGGTAGCAGATCCAGGAACAATGTGTACAGCTATGAGATCACAGATATCCAGTTTACATTGGAGTTTTCAGGTTTTGCCCCCCCCCTTTTTTTAACCTTTTTGTATTGCTGGGTAAGTGTTCCTAACAAAGCAGTTAATAGTGGGAAAGGCCTGTACACCAGTCATCACCTAACAGAAATACTGCACCTTTCCCATTTCTGCCACTTCTTCTGCAGTGCCAAATGTAGCTGGAGGAAAAGGGGTGGGAGGAAGGGTTCTCCTCCTGTTTATTTCTTCTTCCTGCCTATATTTTCTTATTTTGTTTTCCTACCCCCAAGCAATGTAAATGATGCTCAGTACTTGGTCTGTTTCTTTTCCCTCCCATCTCTTTTCTAGGAGTGGAGAAAGCTGATTTCAGGAGTTTTCCCTATTTGTATGGGTTCAATATTTTTTTTTTTTAAATATGGTTCATTGACCAGGGGGTATTCGGACTCTTGCAATTCCTCACCATATTTCTACAGACCTCCTTTTGGCAGGGAGTGGTTTTGAAAGGAAATTGAACAAGCTGTCTCCTCTCAAGCTCTCACCAGAAAATAAAAGAGAGCAAAAGAAAAAATTGTACAAGGCTGTCAATTTTGCTAGAGGACTGAACAGAACCAGCAGAGATTACCCAAGTGCTGAGTTTTAATTGCAATACCTCTTGCAAGAAAGCATCAGCAAAGCATGCGTTTAGATCAGATGCTAGATCTGATGAGCTAGAGAAAGGAATTTGCCTGGGAACTGCCATACTGTCCCAGGGGCAATTCCTTCTCACTTACTCTGTCTCATATCTACTCTGTTCATGGTACATTTGTCTCTTCTTTGCCTCCTCTTAAGGCTTGGTGTATTTTTTGGATGACAGGGGAGTGATACATGCTTCTTTCCTGATTCAGGTTGAGATCCAGCATATTTGCAGGGAAGAATGTCTGAGGAGAATAAAATGTGACTGAAGTAATATCATCAAATGTCAGAGTTCACACAGTTCCTGGCAAGCAAAGCAGACGATGTCCAGCAATTATGAAAAGTACGAATGGGACTCTCAGGTAGAACTTTACCCCACTCAGCTTTCTCTCACTTACACAGGCAGCTGCAGGAAGAGGGTCTCCTCTGTGAATGCCCAAGTCTTTCCAGCCAAGTCCACTTCAAGCAGATCTGTCTTCCCTCTCCATTGCACCTTTAAAGGAAAAACCTTTGGGATATTTAAATAAGACTGGTAATATGGTGTAGGTAAGAGATAAAAGTTTTTGTGTCCACCTTTTTTACCCATTTGCTTGGGCTTGCTTACATCTCCCTAAAGAGGTGGCACTTCTCCTGAATGATGACCTTGCAATATCTCTTTAAAGATGTTTACACATTCAGGTTCTAGCCTCCCCTGGGCAGGAGAGCTTGATAGAGATGATCTCCTACAGTTCTTGCAGGGCCAGTGCTAGCTCATTGTCCTGAACTGGTTTGGGTGTAGCCATGGAGCAAGGCCTAAGAAATCACAGTAGCCAGAACAGGGAGACAGGGCAAGTGCCAAGAGCACCTCAGCAGATGACTAATAGGTAAGTGTTAACCTTTTCTTATTTCTTTTTTAAAACAGCCTTCAGGGAAACAAAAATAGTTGATTATGTTCCTTTGTGGGAGAAGATATGGGTGGCTTGTTGCTTTTTTTCTCTCCAAACCATTTTGTTCCCATGTGCCTCTCCTAGACCAATCTGGATGTTTACAGTAACTTTCAGAGTAGCTTCGAATGATGCCTCTGTGTGGTTTACAGAATTGGGACAAGTGGGTCAGCTTGTCCAGGGCTTCTTTTTCTTTTCATGTGAACATGGGATACATTTACTAAGATGTCTGATTGATGTCTAAAAGATGTGCATTATCTCCATGTAAGTGGTGCAGGGAATTTTCTACGTGAGAAAAAGTGTGAAAAGAAAAATTGACCTTATAGAAAATTCTATGGAGTTCAATAGGAAAAGAAAACCTATCTAGAATTTTCTAACCTCTGTGGAATGGGATAGAGAATTATACCCTGCTATATAATTCCATAACCTGATCTCTAGAAACCTGTAAATAGACTCTCATTTTCTGTGAATTCTGACTGGTTTGAAGACTACATAAGCTACCAAGTTTACTAAATTCTAGAAATTTTTTTTCATAATGGTCTTGACTTTCTGTGAATAACAAAATTTCAGCCTTTTTCTCAAAAAAAGAAAAAGGCTATTTTCCATTACATCTCCAGAATCCAAAAGAGTATTTGCCTCTACAGTTGCCAGGATTTTGACTGCAGAGAACAGGTCTGCCCATCAACACTTGCAACATGAGAGAACAACCTGAGCTCAACTGGAAAAGGCAGTTTGAATCTCTTTGAAAGTGGGAAATGGTTTGTATAACCTGGCCTTTTCCTGTGTAACAGGCCTGCTGCTTGTGTGTATCCAATATCAGAGAGAGGGACCTGGAACCTAATGTACATTTCCCAGAAAAGCTGTTATTACATAGCTACACCTATTCAAGCATACGGATGGCACAGGTGCTCTGTGAGCAAAATTTGGCCTGCAGTTCCTTTATCCTGGTGAGGAGGGATGAGTTGGAGACAGTCCAGCCAAATACTCAGAGCCCAAATTGAATTTGTGAGGCTGAAAATAAGAAGGAAAGGTAAGCTCAGTATCCCTGACCTACAGTTACTAAGTAACTAAGCCCTTCTATTAATTTACACAAACCCTTTGTAGAGCACAGCTGCAGTATGTAAACATTTTGGATTTTCTTGAACCAGTGCAGGTAGAAGATTTCCATTTCTCCCTGCCTCTCCCCCAGCCCACAGCCTTTGTCTTCAGCAGGATTTTGTTGAAGTTATTGTGCTGAACATGAAAGCTTAAACACAAGTGACCCAAATTGAAAAACATCACAGATTACACTGCAAAAAAAATTCTCTCTTGGGTCTTTTCCCATGATTGCTCATATCTGATCAGTTACACTATTTTATAAGTTTTTCTTTTATATAAATCTTTCTTTACAAGCCTTGTGAGTTCTCTTCAACTCCATTACCTCAGGCTCTGGGATGGAGAAGTCAGTCTGCTTCTTTCAGTTTCTCTGCCTCTAATTCATTTTTTTCTGGGAAGCTGTTGACTAGTCACCCACTTGCTTTACCCCCTTAAAAACTTTAACATCACCTTTCATGATAGGCTTGCAGCAGAGAACAGAGTTTAACCATACCTCTAAGCTGATCAAATAATGAGCTGCTGTGAAGAAGGCAGCCCTCTGCCCTCACTGTGCCCTCACCTCCCACAATCCTTGTGCAGATGCTGATGCACAGCTGACCCCACAGCAAGCCAATGCACTTCTACCCTACTATAAAAGTGAAGAGGGAACAGCTGTGAACAGAGGGAGAGAAAGCACTATTCTCAGCAGCTGGCCTTTATATCAGGCTAGGGAAACTGTGAAGTGCACTTTGAAATGGGATCTTTATGGTCAGTCTAAGCTCCTAAAAGGAGCTGTCATACCTCTTTTCTTCCATCACCACCAGCTGTGTACGTCTACTGCCTAAGAAGCACTAGTGCTAACACTCATTTGGCTGCTTGGGAACTGACCCCATTGAAAACTAACCCAATCCCCTATCAAAAAAATGGTTTCATTTGGATCAGCTCCTTGTATTGTTTCACTTGGTGAGGCAAGCATTGCTGCGGGCTGGTGAAATGCGCAGACGGTCATGTTGAAGAATATTAAATTGGCTTAAGCTGATAGTGAAATATCTGTCTGAGAAGAATAAAACCAGCTGGGGTACCAGGGAGGATATATTCCCCCCTTCCTTCGCTAGTGTTTTCCATAGAATTTCTACTATGCTCTTATGTGATTTGGTTTTTGTTATTTAAAGCCCTGTTATTTCCCTCACGATTACATCCCCTTTGACAGGCTCCTTTGAGGTAATACCTTCCAATTGGGCAGGAGGAGATGAGTAACTTGGCATGGAATTAATAAAATTAACCTGCACAAATCTCATATGCACTCAGTGATTACACCCCATGGCAGCTAAGGATACTGGTGGTAATTCTCCTGAAATTGCAAGGGGCAGAGCCTTGTGCAGGAGTAAAGCACAGCTGTTGGATGTGAGGTGTATCCATATCTTTAAGCCAGTTCCAATCTAGTGTGAGAGCCAGAATGGCATTTCGGACCTAGGCAGAATCTGTGTATGATATACTGTGTACAACTACAACTAAAAAATACTAGTTGTAGGTCCAGAGAATAGAACTGGAGAAAAGGAAACTGTTCTCTTCTTTTGACAGAAGTATGAGATACAGTGGTGAGGCAAGGTAGTGTGCAACAATACAGTCTTGTGGACAGCTATGTGCGCTCTGTGCAATAGCAAGGAGAAGTCTAGCCAGAAAGGGAAAGACATTGAAAGGCTTTGGAAAAAGATCAATAAAATCTGGAAGTCTTATGTTTACACAACACAGGTAGGAAGCTTCATGGCAGACTCCAGGCAGAATGGGCTCAGGTATAGAACTGCTACACAAGCTGTAGCACCAGGACTGGTGCAGCTTATGGTACTCCTTAGTCGAAGCCACACATCTTCCTGTAAGACAGAGTGATAGGAAAGAGACATCCCTGAATTTGGGTACCTACTGGCTTCTTTTTAATAATCTTTATAAATCAGTTCACAATATGCTTAATTCTGCTGGGGAATCATATAAGAAATACACCAAATAAGAACTTAGTCATTGTCCCAGTGAAGTTAATGTGAGTTCTGTTGTCATTGGAAACCCCAAATATCTAAATTTAGCTCAGT
Organism: Phalacrocorax carbo; assembly: GCF_963921805.1. Lineage (NCBI taxonomy): Eukaryota > Metazoa > Chordata > Aves > Suliformes > Phalacrocoracidae > Phalacrocorax > Phalacrocorax carbo. The sequence goes on along the minus strand of NC_087513.1, from coordinate 85,711,949 downwards.
TTGCCTTAACTGTTGGATTGGTAATTGCCTAGAAAGAGAAACAGACTAAAATAAATCCACCTCTAAATGTTGTGGACAGCAGAGCAACACTGGCATAGTCTAAGCTCTTCCTTCTAATTTCTCCCGGATGGAACTTCCTGTGTTCCTTGTTTAAACAGCTCTAAACAATCTGGCATTTCCATTAAACTGACTGTTTGACTTTTTCTAAAAGAAAAAGGAAAAGAAAATAAAAAAGCATTATAATACAGAGATTATCAGCAGCTGGTGCCCTTACATCTAGAAAAATATAAATAGGTAACAGTTTAATCTTTGATTCCCCTCTCCTGTAGCAATCTGACAGGGAAAGATTTCTATGCCATGGCTCAGGGAAAGGAAAAATAAACAGGGAAAATGTGACTAAAGCAGTGCCTATTAGAATTAAATGTATGTGTAGCACAGCCTACAGTCATTAAAACAATCTCAAATATGAATGCAAGCTATAAATAAAGTCAACAGCAGGTGCCTCTTTTGTGTCATAGGCTTTTCCCAGGCTAAGTAGTAGTGAATGTGCACAGGAGCAGAAAAGAACAGCTGGACATTGGTGCCAGACCAATGTCTCTCTTTGTCTTAGAATAGGTCATGGAGCCTAGGCAAGACTGTTAGGGACACTGCACTCTCTCAGCAGCACGGCCAGCTTCATGAATTGGCTGGGGTATAGAAGAAGACAAATTGTTATGTTAACAAATGGACATGGAAGACCTGCAGTTAGAACATTAAGGTCTATTTGCATCCTTTCATTGACATTTTTTCCCAGCATAGGCAGAACGAAGTGTTATATTTTCCTCAGAAATCAAGAGCAGCTCTAAGATTGTCAGTGTTGGTCTGCACAAAAGAAAATATGTGATATATTTTTCCAGTGTAGAGGCACATTGTTGGAAAGAGGAAAGATTTAGTAGGGCAGGACTCTCTGAGAAAGAGTATGTTTACTAAGACTGTAGAGACTTGTTCAAGAATGTTCTCAATGCAGATATCATAGAATCATAGAATGCTTTTGGTTGGAAGGGACCTTAAAGATCATCTAGTTCCACCCCCCTGCCATGGGCAGGTTTTACCTACTGATGAGTAGGAGCTGCTGTCTTCTAGGAAGAGAGGGGTTGCAGTGTTCTGTGGAAAGAATGCTACTGAGGATCTTCATCATCTCCTTTGACTGGTAACATGTAAAATGCTTTCTGACACCTAGTCTTGTTTTTGCTTTCCCATAAGGGATCAAATGTCCTTGCTAGCAAGACAAAAACATCTAAAAAGGCTTTTCTCCATTATGGAGACAAGATTGTGCACAAGATTTTCTTCTAATAAGATAAAGGCATCTAGTTCAAATTCACTGGCCTTCTGGATTAATTTTCATTGGGCATGGGAATCCAGTAATGAGTTGGAGGTCAAAAGGTTCAGAACCCTCTTCCAGAGCTCTGCCAAGCTCTGAAGAGGCACATACAGGTAGACTTCCCTTCTTTTCAGATACTGCATGTGTGAGCCATGTAGCAAGCTAAAAGCTCCTTTGCAGGTATATATTCTTGTTTGGCTTCAGTTTTTCTTCTCTGCTTTGTGGATATTGTGCATGATTGGAGGTCTCTGAGATTCCCTACGCTATAAAATTGGGACACAAAAGTAGTTTTACAGGGAATAGGATTTCTCTTGTTTAAGCTCTTTTCAGATATGGGAGGGTACAGACTGAGGATTTGGGAGGTACTAGGGTGGTGGATGGGAGTCTTATGGGTGGCATGTGGAATGGATTAATGAAGCATGTTTAAAAGTAACTAAAGGCTTGGGTCTTCAAATGTTGTATTCTCAGTGTCTGAAACTGCTTTGGCATAAGTGCATGGGATAACAGAGGTGGCTACAAAGCAATTTTAAAGAGCTTCCCTAAGCCTGTACACATTTTCCATAGGGGAAGGCTGCATGGTGATAATATGTATTCTTTCAAGCTAGTGTTTACAGGGGTGCATTGATGTTTGGGGGGAAAGTACTGAATGGAAGTAAAACAAAAAGGGAAAGGGACCCACTATTGAAAGCTTTCATCCTTACCTTGTCCCACATAGCCCTTAATAACTAAAATGAGTCTGATTTGCCTTTGGTCTTCCAGCTCCAAAACACGTTTGCCTGAAAATTTTTGTTGGATATACTTCGCATGTTTTGATAATGTGACTTATGAGATAACACTTCTACAAAGATATATATATATATAAATACATACATGTACAACCACATACATACACATACACACACTACATATAGACTTAGGAATGGCACTATACACCTCCATGCCTGTATGTGGCAGCTACCACAGTAAAGGAGGGGAGGTAGCTCAAAATAGCATGTACAGTCCTTTATGGAGTTGTTATTAAACAGAATGTGGTCTTGCTGTCCTGGCTGGTGGAAGTGTTTTATTTCTGTGGGACTGGTTCCAGGGGAGTTGCGTCTGAGGAAGGTGGATCCTAGGAAGAGGGGGTGACTCTCAATGAGGTAGTCGGATGGAGGACATTGAAAAAGATCCACGGTGGCTTGTGGAAGCATCCCAGAGTAGGAAATAAATGATACACTGTTTTTCATTAAGATTATAAGAACATCACATATTGACTATACAGGGCTAAAATCTTGTGTATACCTGTCCTGCCATGACACAAATCCCAGGCCATTGTGGCAGATTTGATGATAAACAGCATCACATTGACGGGACCCTCTAGTTTAGCGTAGAGTGAGTTTTCCGGTTCTGCTGAAACAGCATTTCCTGGATGATACATACAAGCCTTTTCCTCATATTGGTGACATGCAGACAGATCTGGTACGGAGTTGGACAGAAGTTTCACAACAGCATATTAGGAGAGAAAGAGAAGTCTGATGCTGGGGTTGTAAAAGGCACTGACACTGGGTAGCAAGACTCTGGTTTCACATCTCAATTTTAAATCGGTGCTTTTCAGTCCTCATAGCAGATTGGGGAACCGGTTGACCCAGAGGGAAAGGAGCATCTCTGCACTTCCAACACCGTGGTATCATCTGCTTCTGATTTAGGACATTAGGCCAGATCCAGTAGTGCTTTGTTCACCATATAGGAATTCTAAGCTCTAGATATAAAAGATATCTATTTCGTTGTGAAGATACTTGCACTTTTACACTGGTTCTTACAGGGGCTAAGCAGTGTCACTTGCCCTGCTTAAGGCATAGTATATTTCACAGTCAATCAGGGCTATTTAGCTGGTCTTTGCTTTCTGTGTTCTATTTGAAGTTAACCTGCTTCCTTCCAGTTTACCTGCCTTTGCTTCTGAATAGATTCCCACCCACCCCTTGGTATGTAGGTCTACTTAATTATGTTCATATAATTAATTGTGACTTACAGAAGATACACATATTTAACTTCTTTAGGTTTTCAGGGTTTTTTGTCAATCCTGTAAGTCCCCTAGTACTCATTCCTAGTTTTCTTTTTTTTCTTCCCCAAATGGCCTCTAAATTGTCACTGTTTTGGGGTTTTTTTTAAATGTAGTGTGCCAAATGAAATCAGTTATTCCACATGTGTTTAAGACCTGAGTCCATGGGAAATTACATGTCTCTGAGCCTGGAAGTCATACCTCTGCATAGGAAAAATTTCTTTTACTTAATTCTACATTATGCTACAAAGGTGGTACCCAGCTGCTGAGTGCTACACCTAACAGAACTCTTTTACCATCATACTAGCCTACATTTAGGCCTCAGTTAAATACATCTTCTCTGGATTTAGCTGCTTAGACTCAACATGAACCTCATTCTGTGGTATCTGCACAGTCTCTGATCTCCACTTTCTGCTTATTTCTCTGTTTAGACTACATGGCAAATCTACCATGTTTCTCTCATGTTACTGTCTTACAAGCTCTCACATGTTACTTCCTGTTTCAAGTCATTAATGAAAATAGTAAAAAAAAAAGGGCATAAGACCATTCTTGCTGCACACCTCACTGGCTCTGCACTTTGACAGCTGCAAGGGTATTTTCTACACAGTCCCTCAGACAGTTTGTATCTCTGTGCCAGAGAAACTTCAAATTTCATTTAAGCATAAGGTTTTGTGACATGTTTGGTCATAATCCAAACATCTCTCAACTCCCATTTCTTTTCACAGCCCATTTGCTTAAGTGCACTATGGAAATTTGGGAAGGAAAAAAAGGCAGATTAATATTTTTTGGCAAATGTTTCCTCATAACCTTCCATTACTCTCTTTTGCACTTGTTTCTGTGTGGAAAAATTGAAAAAGCTTCTAACACAAGTTTGTGTGACTTTAATTCTGAATATATCTTAGTAGTCTTGTATTTTTACCTTCTGTTCTTCAAACTAAGTAAGTAGGTATTCAGTAAATAGCCAGATATTAGCAGCTTTTAGATTGTTGTTCATATAAAGCAGGCAATTCATGTTTTCATTTCTCCACATTCTATTTTCTTTATAAATTTGCTACTGGACTTTTCCTCAACATACTTTGTCTTTCGTATCAGGTGCAATCTTCAAGTTAGCGAGCTATGTTTCAGCAATTGGTTTTACTACAAAGCACAAGATGTTTGCACAAGCAGCTGGGATGTGAGCAAATGCTGATTTGAAAGGCCAGTGCTTGAACTAGTAACAGGTTTGGCTGAGACTGGCTTCATTTACCTATCAGACTAATCCCAACAGCATCCACAGTAGTGTCTTTAGCACTGTGAGGCTGCATCAGGGCTTACTGACTTCCAGCAAGCTGAGGGAGGAGGAGATGTGGCTCAAAGCATAGGCAACCCAACTGCAGAGCTATTTACTATTGCACACCCGAGATTTGAAAAGGTGATGTGTGTGTGTGAATACATGTGCACAGCGTTGTCTGTCCAGTAAGGGGGGGTGGGGGGGCACAACTGAGAGCCTGCAGTTTATGATTAGAACCAGTTTAAGCTTGCCTCCCACAAATAAAGCCATATAGTTTTGTATCACATGGCTTAAGATAAAAAAAAATGTTTTTCTTGATTTGAGAAAACTAATGGTCAGGCTTGGCTTTTGTATTTGGTGGAAATATTAGTTATGGGTCTTCAGTGTTGATTAAATTATAATGGGAGCTGTGCTCAGATCCTTGCTTATGTGGCCACGAACAACTTGGTGATTGTTGTGACAGTATTTTTAATAGTGTGTTTTTAATTATATCCTTCCTGGGGTTGGATTAATTTGGCAAAGAGAGATCTTTACTTGCTCAGCTGAGTATTGCCCTGTCTTGTACTCTTTGGCCACAAAACACATACTTCTATACAGCGTTAACATACCTGGGGAGAGGGGGAGAAGTTATTTTTTATGAACTCTTGATTCTGTCTGCCTCCCTATTCCTGCCTGTACTAGCTGGTTTTGTCCATAGGGTTAGCAAACTGTATGTTTTGTTTTGTCTGAAATAATTTGCCAACCAAAAAAGGTTACACTTTCCAGGCAAATTTTTCTGGTTGTCCAGTAGTCCAACTCCACGTGTTTCTCCTTCATCTGAATCATGACCAAGTCTCTTAGCCTTGTCATAACTACCCAAAACCCTATCTGTTGTCTTGTCAATCTGAATTCTTCCTTTTTTTTCCAGTTCTTTATATTGGTGAGTTTAAAAACAAGACTTCTGCTTTCACCTTTAAATGCTGTGTAAAGGAAAAGTTCAAATTTTTTGCTAGATTAAAATTGAATAGGTAACTTCATTAACCTAATGTCAGTAAACTGGCAATTAGTTGAGATTAAGACTATATTTATCTTGATGATAAAAGGTCAAAGGATTTTTTAATATTTGTGGTGGTGGTGGTGGTGGTGGTTTCCCAGAGTTTTGTGCTCTGACGGAGATTTTTCACTATCATGTTCTTCTCAGAGTATTTTCTTATACGTTGGGTACCAAATGTAGTTCAGCAGGTGCTTGGAGTTGAAAATGCTGAACAAGATCAGCTCTATTTTAGTGCTTTGAGTGGTAGTGACAAGCTTGGTGTGACATGAATCTCTGCCCAAAACCATGATTCTAAGCAACTGCACATGCTGTTTAGGAGAAAAACAAGCTTCTGTGGTTCAAAACAGCCTCAGAGCTTCTTGTTCCTCAAGGCTTGGGCTTTGATTTTTGGGGGCAGATCTGAGATTTTACTTTCTAGCTCAATAGGAAGGCATCAGTGCTGATACAAATTCTGGGGCTATTTTGGGATGGGGAAAAAATTATTTTTGTGTGTAGGTAGCCAAGTCTGTGCTACTTGGATAGGATAAGAGATGCAGGTTTTAGAGTGACAGATCAATGTGACTTTGTTTGCTGGGCAAAGGTTTCAAGTTTAAACTTTGAAGGGGCATACTGGGATTGCCAAAGAGGGTGCAAGCTTAGAGTTCTCTTGACAAAGGTTCAGTGTCAGCTTACTCCACATTTCACACCTACTAAAGTACTTGGCATCAGCTCAGTGAAGATTTCATTGGTGAATTGGAGATGGAAACATCTTCAGCTATTGCAAACCATCTTTGCAGTATATTTTTTTTTGGCCCCTCCTGGCTCCTTATACACATTCATGTATCCATAACTTTTCCCAGGTGAGAAAGTGGTGCAGATGAATGCTGCTTCTGCTTGAAGGGTGGGGGCATACCTGGAATGGGTCTTGAGTAATGCCTCCAAAGAACAGCAGTTACACCCACCTTTCTGCTTTGCCACAGAGCACAGTCCAGCTCCTCATGGTAATTCTAGGACATCTAAAGGTAATAGGAATGGAAAGATATGTGTGCATGTGCGGACACATCTGTGTGCTCTTGTACCCTCAGGTGACAAACCTCAAGAAACTTTCTCCGTTAGCTTGTGTCTTACTTTGAGCTCCCCAAGCCTATCCATGTGCATAATTTTTGTTCCAGCTTCATCTCCTCAAGCTCACAATCTGTCTATCATGACTCACACGCTCTGGCTTTGATTTAGACTCCATCTGCTTTCTCAGCCAGTCAGATCCCTATTCTTCTGTAACACACTGTAGGAGAGGTGTGGGACTGGAGCAGAACATGTATCTGTATTCAGGAGCGAGGAGGGGGAGGTGTACTGACTCCAGCCTCAAAGTTTCTCCTTGTCTCATCTGTCTCAGTGCAAGTGTTTGGCTAAGCTGCAAAATGTAAACATGTACTTGCCAGCAATAAGGCTAGGGCTGACTTGGGTGTGTGGGCCCTCAGATCAGATTTGGTCTCAGAGTGTTGCCGCTCACTGCACATTTATGGGTTTTTGAAAGGAATATCCTTTCTCCCCTGCTTATTTAAAGGACTATCACAATTCCTTGACAAAAAATAGCAGTTGTTTTGCCTCTTCTCTGCGGACAGGGGAGGGTGACACAAAGGTAGCAGAGAGGCTGTGTGCTGGTGTCTGGCAGCCAGAAATGTGCCACACCCTCTGGTGGAGGCAAGGAGCTGGTGTGCGCAAGACACTTGCCCTCAGATCACCACTGTCTTCTCACATGGACAGGGTGGCCCTCCCAGGGCTGAAGATCACTTCGGCAGGGAAGGGCTGTCCCCAGTTAGTGTACAGAGGGGGATCATGTGTCAAAGACAATACAGAGCTGGTGGGCTCTGAATTCCAGACAACAAAAGTAAATCTCTTCCTCTTCAAGAGACTAGCTGGGGAGATTTCCCTCTACTATAGGCTTGTCACAGACTCCCCCACCCATGAGCAGCATCAGAGAGGAATTGATGCAAGGTCAATCCTTGGAATTAAAGCCAGGAGGGAATTTTCCTAGGGACACTATGTTAGAGGTAACCATATTTTGGACTTGCTCTTGAGACGGCCTTATAGAAAAGCACCTCTTAAGGTGAAGCTGGTCACTCTTAGATAATGGTTTACTAATATCAGAAAGGGGCGTGTTGCCCAACTTCTGGGAGAATACCCCCAAGAACATATTGTTAGAGCCTGGATTTCTTCTCTGTTGCTGGTAAGTGGAAACATCCAATGGGCTGCTAGGATCAAAAATATGATAGAAAGAAGTGTAGAATGTTAGAGGAAAGCTGCAGAATACACTGAATTTGATTCTGCCTGTTTACTGAGAAAATCTCACAAGGACAGTGAGTTAAACAATGCAGCATCTTATCTTTGGATGCTAAGGTTTTGCATGCATGACACAAACTGACAAGACATCTTTTTGCAAGATACAGCTCAAGATCTGCTCCAGATTTAGAACTGGAATAGAGAGAGATGCTGCAGACAAGGGTTGAGGTCTCTGCTGTTAGTCACAATGGAGACAAGCTGGCAAAAGTGAGAGCTGGAATTCTCAGATCTGAGGTATGCAGAAATATGTGGAAAGTAGGCAGGGTAGAATTATCAGGAAAGAGAGCAGGCGTTTTCAGAGCGAAACCTGTTGTTAAAATGTAGAAAACGTGGCTTCCCTCTGCTGTATTTCTCGGCAGTCTGCTAACACTCCATAATTTTTTTTGAGTTGTTATATTTTAAGACTATAACTTTGTAAAAATTGTGAAAAGTGATTCAGAGACAAACACAAGTACTTGAAATATAGGTGCATACATGCTGTTTTACTCCCCTCCCTCCAACACTGAGGATACCCCACTTAAGATTTTCCCATTCTATTTAAAAATTCCCTAGATGATAGGAAACCAAAGAGGCTTTCCTCCCTTCCAGCACTTTTCTTAGAGCCCTGGCTGAATTGAAGACATGAGATACAGGCCGAATATTTTCCTCCCACCTGTTTGTAGGGCACGGCTCAGCTAAAGAACAGAGGAGAAGCTCCTAACTGCACCCCCATCCAGGAAAATCCCAGAGTAAAAACTGAGAAAGAGGAAAAATGTTCTACATGGGAATGTTTGGGGGGGGTGGTGTTGCAAGATAAGAGTTAATGAAAAGGAGCTGCAGCAACATGGACAGGATTGTAGTCAGAAGCAGCAATATGCTTCTAGGCTGGAGGTCTGGCTGTGTTTACACTGGTGCATGCAGGCCAGGTGTGACTGATGACACCAATGGAAAATGAGAAAAGCTGTTTCTTCTCCACTTTCTACATGGCAGGCTGGCCATGTGGCATACTGACTGTGTTGAGCAGTATTCATGTCCTGTTACAAACACTTTTGCCATGTTATAGAGACATGGCAGAAGCCTAAGCACTATAAGCCTGCTCTTAGCCACCTCGCAGTCCACGTCTGACTCTTGCACACACCCATATAGTCCAACAGCCTAAAAGTCTTTGCACAGAAAGAAAGCAGCAGTAGAAAGGGTCATTCCCATGCCCCTTCTCCCAGCTGAATCAATCCTCTGTGGGGATTGCAAAGAACAACTAAAAGCTTCTCTTTGAGGAGCAAACACAAGAAGACTGGCTCAACTGAAGAGTGTAATGGACTATTCCCCCCACACCAGCTATAAGGCAACATCCTCATCCTCATCTTCATCCTCGTCTAGGTCAGTGGAGTGTAGGCAGATGTCCTTGAGGATGTCTGAGATGTTTTCAGCAACTGGCCCTGTTAGCTCCATCTCTTCCAACTCAGTATCAGTGGCATAAGTGGAGCACAGGCCTTCCCCCTCTTCATGCAAGTGCGAGGGCTGTGATGAGTGCGAACAGGGAGGCAGTGGGCTCTCTGTGCCCAAGTCTGCTGCTTGCTGTGCTGCCACCATGCAGTTGTCCTGCCGGCTCCACACCTGAGTGTCTTGGCTGATGTTCTTACTGCTGATGGAATTCCTGTTGGTATCGCGGAAACTGGCAAGGGGCGGGCGGAGGCGAACCCCAGAGCGTGTGGAGCCCTCTATTGCCTTCTGAAGCTATGAGAAGAGAAAAAGTTGAGAAAAAAATGGATGAAAGGGAAGGTGACCGGCCCTACCCAGCAGGAGTTCATCTACTCGCCAGAGTAAGGGATCACGAATAGAGTCACATCTCTACCTCTGGGGCCTGTGGAGATCATCTTTTACACTGGTGTAACTTTTCATTCCACGGTAAATAACAAATTCCACACCACTTTCAGAGACAGCAGTAGCCGCTCAGTTAAGAGCCCTACATTCATGAATAGGGCGAACCATCTAACATCCCTGTAAACCACAGCTGCTGCCTCCTCTGAAATAGTCATCCGTTCCTCTACATGGCTTCCAAAGGGTTGACTCAGAATTCAACACTGGATTGAAAATGTAGCAGTCAGAGTTATATATATTCCCAGCTGGATTCTCCAGCACCTGTAAGTTATTGGAATGATCCACAGGGCATTTGTAGTTGATTAGGAGGAGATTAAAGGATCCGTACTTACCTCTTCCAAAGCCAATACTCCCCTCAGTTTCCCCATACTGGTTACATAAGCATGGCTGAGTCCCAGTAATGAGAACAATGTATGCGTCTAGGAGCAAAACCACAAAAGACCATGTCAGGGACTTTGGAAACTAGTAACATGATACTTGCTGTTAGAACTGGGACTTGGGATATAGAAATGAGAATCACAAAAGTGTACAAGTCTGCAGTCATCCCAGTGAGAAACTACCTCTTCCCTTCCCCTTTTGTAGCTAGCAAATACTTTGGTCATTCTGCAGTGGAGCCATAATTGGGAGAGTGTTGATGATGGAGAGCACATTCTCAAGGTCACTCCTGTCCTGCATCTGGCAAACAGAGATTCACATGCAACACCCTGTGTATTTGGGGGCTTATGCAGATCCTATTTCATTTTGGTGTTGGAAATTAAGCTGTCATGTAGTAATATGCAAAGTCAGAACCTGCTTAGGTTGTTGATTCCAGTGCTTTCCTTAACACTAGAAGATTTCTTTTTTCCTGTTCCAGAATATTTCGTGCCAAAACTTAAGCTTGTTACAGCTTATCTAGTGCAATGGGAACATGGAGAACAAGTTATTCCTTTTCTCTTACAAAGCCTTCTTAAAAGGACAGCTATCAGACTGCTATCAATCTTCTTTTCTTCAGCCTAAATATACCTCATTATTTTGCTGTTCTTCATAGATCAGGCTTTCTAAAGCTTTCAGCATTCTCAGTGCTCATCTGTGGGGTATTTTGAACCTTCAGGTTCTTTAAGCTGAGCTCTAACTGGACTTTACCTATGGCCTTACATGACGTCATTCTTTCACAGCTGGTGTTTGCCTTTCTTTTTAACATCACATGAGATATTGAATGTCATGTTCAAGTGTAAACTAGGGAGAAATCTCATTTCTCAGGAACAAGACATTTTTACCCTAATGTAAAAGAAAATCAGACTGGTTAAACACAACTTGATCACGATGAGCTGTGATTTTCTTGCCATTGTCAGTAGTCTCACATTTAGCTCTAACTATGCATATCTCATAGTTTGGTTATTTATTCCTGCATTTTTCTGCATCCAAGTTGACTTGTCTGTTATTTCAGAGTTCCTCATTTGCTCCTTTTTATGAGAGATATGAAACTTTCCCTGTTTGCAGTATTAAGGTATAATTCCTTGTAACCCCTATATTCTCAAAGATAAACACTAATGGTTTTCAGACTACTTTAGCCAGCCCTTTAGAAAATGTCAAACTCATCTTAAGTATATGCTAACCTGTTCTTATTTTGCTCAAGGCTGAGATCTTACCCCTCTGATAACAGTAATTAATTAATTTCGTGCAGGGCATATGCTGACTGTTCACATTAGATGAATATTGATGAAAACATGCACTGTGCACTTTTGCTTCAGTAGACTACTTTCCCTTTCCACTGAATGAAAGCCCAGTCCTCTCTTACTCCCAAAATAAAATGATTGCTTTTATCCCCAGCCATCCCATGCTAACTCTAGAAATTGTATGATCTAGCTTCCTCTTTCCTTGTGCTTCAGTTCAGTGAAAAGCCTATGATATAAGGTGGTTTCAAACAACTCTTCTCATGCAGTGAGGCAGACTCTACACCATCACAGAAACACCCTGAGAAATCCAGTACTACTCATTGCAGTGTGGCACACTGACAAAGCAGAGTGTAAATCTCAGTGTAATGCCCCCAGCAGCAAGGCATACAATGCTTCTGTTAATGCAGTGGCTGGGAAATCCTATGTGGTGTCCAAAAGATATTTTAATAAATGTATTCAGACTTCTTATCATGTAGCCTTTCACTTTGCAGGAGATTGGATTACATGCAGAAGGTTATAGGAACAAACTGACTTCTGTAGCTGGATGTGGAAGTAGCTGGTGACAGTAGTTGTAGGTAAAGACAAGGAGAAGAAATAAGTCATAGACTAGACTTGCGATGATAGATAGGGTGGAAAAAAACAGTGTATGCCCCAGAGAGACATCTGTACCCACCTTGTGCAGGGAAGTTCTCTCCACCAATTGGAAAGGTGAAGGGTCTATGCGGCAGCTGTCAAAGCACACATTCTTGTTCAGCTCCTCCTGTTCCCAAGCATGTATCTGACACAGGGAAGGAGAAGAATCACTGTTACAGTAATCAGCAGTGTTGCTGTTTTGTGTACCCAGACTAGTCCCATTCTCCTGTAAATGATTTTTCCTTCCTATGTAGATCATTCATCTTGCCCATTATATCACACCCCTCAGGGTTTCTCATCCCTTCCTTGCCAGATGTAAAGTCCCTATGGAAACAGCAATTCTAGTACATCAGAGGTTTTCTGAGAAGGTGAGGTTTTGCCCCTTCCTGCTTAAAGAGGGAGTGAACATTTTAGCTTTCCTTTCTGAGTGCATCTTCCCCTTGTCATTGCAAGATAATAGTTCCTTTGTGTAAAGACTGAGGGAACAATATGGACCCACAAAACTATTTACATGAGGAGGTACCTGTGGAGGTCTCTAGTCCAAAACCCTGCTCACAGCAGGGCTGACTTCAAAGCTAGATCAGGTTAGTCAGAGCCTTACTCAGCACATCTAGCAGGACCATCTCTTCTCTTATTGGGTGAAACTTGCCCACTTTGCAACTCTAAGAAGAAAATGGCTTTAGCTATGGCTTTACGTGGCAATCACTGAGGTTGTCAGAGTATTGCAAGTAATAGGAAATGGGCAAAAGAAGCACTCGATTAACCTCACTCCCTTTTTGCACCCAGTCTTACCTCTTCTGGCCTCATTGTGTCAACAACTTCCACTGGCTCCTGTAGGAGAAAACACTGTTCAGGACAAAGAACCCAGAGTTTCACAGCACACAGAAAGGAAAAATTTGCACAGCCTCCTCACCCCATGTGGTCTCCTTTTTGTTCCAAATAGTATTTTATTGAGTGTTTAGATTTTCTTTGTACTCATACATTATAAGGTGTACTCTGCACTTGCTGTGCTTCCCTTGACAATGAAGATTGACTGTGGATTGTTAGTGGAGCAATTTAGGTGCCTAAACATGGTCATCTAGTACTGATTTAGATGCTCTTGGATATCCCATATGGGGTCCAACCACTGCCCTCGAATGGATGGGTCTCCCATAGACTCTGTATGATATCCATCACCCCCCAGATATGTCAGATACCCAAGGACGTCTAACATAGTACAAGGCAAAAGCATTTTTTTCTTTTTTTTTTTCTGGCCAAAACTGTTTGCCAAATGGCATAGAATTGCATTTTATTCCAGGTTAGCCAAAATAGCATTAAGTTATTCACTGAGAAATACATGCCCACACTCAGTCATGATGGTAGCCTTGACACCTGAGCATAGATGGCTCTTTAGGAAGATGCACACTCCTTTACAGTAACCACACCCTTTCTCCTTGGAAAGAGTTCCCCACTGATGCTGTGAGAGTTCAGGACCATAAGCATGCCCACACTTTGGCCAAATGCTGAATGATTATGAGTAGTAGGTTCTATTTCTATTGCATTCCCTTTCCTCTTCAAGGTACTACTTGGCTCTCTGTATCCCTAACCTGGATGGCACTCTCTGTTTCGAGTGGACGGTTGTAATGGTACAAGAGCTGCTGGATCAGTTGCCTCAGACTCCTGAAATTGCCTGAAGGATGAAAACAAATACATGGATAAGAGAGAAGAACAAGTGAGAGACAAAAATACAAAGTCCCATGCCCATCTCCTTGCCCAAGGCAGGCTGGAAAATAATATGAAGGACATAATAGATGGTGTATGACAGGGCTGAACTAGTCACAGTCTAGCATTCAATTTGTAAGATGGTGCCTGGGACATGCCGGAATAAATATTCCCATGCAATATCTTTTCTTCAAGAAGAGGATTACAAAGTAGCCCTTGCAGAGAATAGATAATATTCATGGATCAGGGTCCCTGAAGAAAAAAAAAACCAACAAAAAAGCAACAAACCAGAAGCAAAACTACGAACACAGCAAACAATCTGATACAAGGCATAAACTGATATAACTAGAGGTTTATGCAGCCCACAAAGAAAATGTTGTTTGGAGGATGAGTGTGGAAAGGGAAGGTGAGAATTTGGAAATTACTTCAAAGAGAAAACATACCAACAGCCTGGATGTGACAGGTACAAAGGGGTTGAGGAGTCCATGGGTTGTGCCAGCAGTGTAATGGTGGGAATGAAAAAAGACTGCAGAATTATTCTCCCAGGCGGGACAGTCAGAAATTAGCAATGAGGAGGAGATACTGTTTGGTGCTGTTGTGAACAAGGCTGTGGAGGAAGGTTAGTCTGAAACAATGACAGCTATGAGCCAAACTAAAGATTATGGCAGGGAAAGCCTCGTGAAGTCACCCCTGCTCCACTTCCTCTTGTCACTCCTGGATCACTCAGTACTAGGTTCACATAAAACATCCCACACACTGTCTTTGTTTTGATGTGATTCTTTTTCCGATTTGGTTAGAGAGGTGGATGGTTGTCCCATCACTCTACTACCCTGGAAGCATAAAGTGGATTTTCCTATGCCTTAGAGGTTTAGTCATACATAAGTGGTGTTAAGGAACTAGAATGTGCTATATGCTATGTTACATGCTAACCTTTGGGTGCCTAAAAGCATGAGCCAGAGCCGTACCTCCTGTATTCTTTCTCGTGATTGGGCTACACATCTGTGCTTGCTCACTCTCTGCATATTTCAACACACATGAAGGAAAAAAAGCCACCATCTTGCATCAAATATACATGATATACAAATCAGAAATGAGCTAAGAGTACAGTCTTGGAAGCAAAGCGAATATAGGATGGGGTGGCACACAAAGAATCCAATACATCAGTATTTGCCAATCATATTAACGTAGCTGTATCAGAGAGATGTGTGTCCAAGGAGGAGCTGTTTAGTTTTGGAGATGGCTGAGCAACAGCCTAAGCTACTCAAGAAACAAGTAGAGGTGTTTAGCTCTCAGGCTGCTTTTCTCAGGGAAATTCATTCACAGGATGAAGGAGGCAAGAGATGGGACCCTTCCATGCACACTCTCCAGAAAAAGTCCAATGAGATGTTATTGCAAAGGACGGAATGGGGAGTACTGACAGAGAGAGACCAGCCTGAGTGGGCCGACTTTTGCCGTGCTCTCTGAATGTTCACAAACAGAAGACATTTTCAGCTACATTACACTGATGTTGAGGTGCATTAAAAAAGTACCTTTAATACAGGAACAGCAGAGGCACATACACACAGTTAGCATGAAAACTTCCACAAGCTAGCTAGGATGTGGCTGAGGCATGCCAGAAGTTACCATACCTGGGAGTTGCTGTGGCTCCAAAGTTTCAGGCATTTGTTTAAGAGGACTTGTTGGGCCATTGGGCTCCTCTGGGTAGCTGGGAGTGGGACTTGGAGGCCGAGGCAGCTGTTACGGAAAGGAGAGAAAATGAAGTCAACCCTGTGTCTATTCATTCTCAGCCTCTCCAAATGCCTTACTGCTTCTTAAGCAGTCTCTGTGTTGTAGTGTCTCCACTTCTGTCCCTCACCTCTCCCTTCTCATCTGTATCCTCATCCTCGTCAACATAAGCAAAAGATTCATGCTTCAGCTTTGGCAGGGTTGCCCACGGTCCCTTGCGGTGCCCATCATAGGGTGCCTCAGACAGCTTCTGCTGCATTTCTCTGTTGAGGAGCCGTCGTCGTTCTGGGCTTATATGTCTCTGGAGGAGAGCCTGCAGTTCAGATCGCTCTACAGACCCCAGAAGGATCATGGTCTCTGCGTAACACAGAGCAGGGAGGCCATTGAGCCACTTCAAGGTTTTGAATGTCCCTTGCCACACACTGCCCCTTCCTTCCTCCAACCTCTTCAAAGTGCTCAGTCTCGTACTATCTAGAGCTATACAAGAGTCATTGGCCAGCCTTGCTAGTTGCTGCTAATACACTGTGGGGCTGTGGGAATCTTACCATCCCTGACTTGTGCCACTCCTTAGCACCACACCAGAAGCAGGCTCTTTACGTACACAAGATCCCTCCCTGTTGTCAGAGTTCAGTCCACAAACTTCTCACACACCTCCCTTACCTGCTATATCTGCTTCACCGCCCACACTCCAGCTTACCTGTCTGACCAGCTGAAACAGCCTTCTGTCATACATCATCCATAACGGAAGATTTTTAGGATGATTTTTTATGTAGCGTGTCACACTCCTTCACAGCATGTAATTTGAAAGCTAGTTTCTTTGGCTCTTTAAGCTGAGAAAGTCTTCAGAAGTACCAGTTTCTTGCACATTGCTTACCTGGTGAGTCCACCAAAGGCAAAGTCTTAACAGTGGTGCTTTGGAGTAGAGTTTGCAAGTCTCGGTATTTACAGTTGGAGGAGACAAATTTCACATCTTGGACCATAATATCCTCAACAAAGATATTGTATTTGCTGTGAATTTATGGACAATAAGGGCAAGAGTTAGTATATTAAAAATGTCTAGCAGGTGAATTCCTTACAAAAATATATAAATGATCACTTCTTTAAATAGTGTTCTCAACACAGTTCCTAAATAATCTTCTGTGGGAGTAACCAAAGAGAACTTTCCAACAGACTCAACACAGATTAACTGGATTTTCATTACAGTTGTATTCTACTCCATTACCCCTCACCATAAAAATACACACATACAAATACATACATGTATAGATATTTTATATATACATACCTGTGTATATTATATATACTAGAAAAAGGAAGAAATGTATATGAATACCTGAATTTTGTTTTAAGCAAATTATCCAAATAAAATGATATTTCAAACATTTTCTGGAGAAAAAAACCCAAACAGCTCTGAATTCAGAAAAGAATGAAAATGAGACACGTGACTCTCAAATTTTTAAAGTGAAGCAATATTAATACAAATTCATTAACACTGCAGATTATTCAAACTGGTGCTTTCAGTGAAAAAAAGATGGTGATTTTTCTCCATTTCCATGTGTGAACCCTAATTCTACTCCACCACTTGTTTTTCTTGCTCCAGGCTATTCTGCCTTTTTATTTTCTTTGTAATACTACCCCCTTTTCATGACCTTTTATTCTCCCATGATCTCATCTTCTTCTGCTTTATTTCTTTGCCACTCCCTGCCTGCACCTCTGCTGTACTACTATACCTTATGTGATTCCAGCCCAGGTCTGGCAGGTAGGGCAACTTCTTCACCTGGATGATGCTGTCATAGAGGCTGGGCTGCAGACTCTGGGCCACCATGTTGGCAAGAATGACAGCCACCATCATGGGGAGGATGTGAGAGATCTGGCCTGTCAGCTCGAAGCAGATCACAGCAGTGGAGACAGTGTGGCTCACTGCTCCTGTCAGAGCTGCTGCACCTTTCGCAGGTAAGGTGGAAAAGGAATAGGGAGAGAAGACTGTCATATAGGACGAGCATGTCGTGTCAAACAGGAAAGTCATGAAAAAGAAAGACATGGAGACTCACCAATGACAGCATACCCTCCAGGTAAGATTTGATAAACAATACCATCAAAGAGGATCCCATTGGGAAAAAGTGATGCCATGATTTCCCCGATAAGACGCCCAAATGCAGCACCTGGAAAATACCACTGATAATTATGGAATTAACATCTAAGGAATGCTCAGTCTGTGCTGTGCAACTATGCTGGGCACTCACCTGAGTATTTTCTAACAGAAACAAAATTAAAACTTACGTTAAAATTATACTGGGGACTAAAGAGTAGTTCTCAGTTACAAAATATAGAAGTTAGACTCCAATGGGACAAAAAGGTACTACGATATGTAAATACACTTGACCCCCTCATTATTCCACTTAGGCACACCAGGCACAATGGTATTTGTGATTCCCAGGTAGGAGGAAATATTTTCAGAATATGTACAGTGTCAGTCCAGCTCTCAGTTAGAGCCCTTCACACACTCATTCTACGAATGTCCAAACACTAGAATCACAACTTAAAGAAGAGTTTAGTTGGGAAGGGATTTTTGGAGGCCTTGTTCTGACCCCTGCTCACAACAGGGCTAATTTCAAAGTGAGAATAAGTCGCCCAGGGCCTTGTCCAGCCAAGCTTTCAAAATCTGCAAGGACGGAGATTCTCCAGCCTTTCTGAGCACCTTAACCAAGGAAACCATTTTTTCCTTACGTCCCATCAGAATTTCCCCTGTTGCAACTTGTGCCTTTACCTCCTATTTATTGTGTGTCTCTAAGAGGAGTCTTTTTATCTTCTATCCCCTGCTGCATTAGGTGGTGAAGGCCACAGTAGATCCCTCTTGGCCTTCTCTTCTGCAGGCTGAACAAACCCAGCTTCCTTAGATTCTCCTTGTTTGTTTTTGTGCTCTAGCACCCCAACAATCTCAGTGGCCTCCACTGGCATTCATTGCACTTTGTCACCGTCTCTTGTATCAGTGTACACAGAATGGCACAATATTCCAGAATTGTGTCCAAAATGGTGAATGCAGGGAAATAACCAATTTATTTACCTTGCTGGCTAGGCTTTTCCTAATACAGCCTTGTTTGTGGTTAGCCTTAGTCACTGCAAGGGAATGCTACTGACTCATGTTTAGTTGCAGCCTGCCAGAACCCAGAGGTCCTTAGCACATACCATTTCATTTAAGAGCTGTGGATACTTAATGCTGAACTTCATGATCTTGTATACTTTCGTCTAACATAGCTTCTCTTTCTTAACACTAGCATCATATTCTTTTTAATTTTTTGGTCTTGGAATTAAAACCAAGTTGGAGTTAAAAACCAATAAATTCCCATATGTTACCATATTTCAGTCAGAAGAAATGAGTAAGCGGTGGATTACATTGCAGGTACTAGTTTTGAGGTTATCTCTTCTAGTTGGCCCTCAGGGTTGAAAGGAGCAACTACTGCTAATTGTAGGATAAGAGTTTCTCTGTAGGTGAAGAGGCAGAGAAATCAGAAGGCCATGGCTCAGCATGCTTCCCCACAGTGTGGCTTCCTTTATGTAAAAGGACAGGGATTTCCTTCTCAGCATTTGGATTTGGGGATAGGAAAATGACAAAATCAGAGACTCAGAAGCTGGTATATGGACTGTTAACCAAGCTTGTCATAGACATCAAGTGGTGACTCCTCATCGACTAGAAGAAACCTCTCGGGTACGTATGCAATGCCTTTCTTATCCTCCACCTGTCAGACCTATATGCTGCAAAACACAATTGAAACTCACCTAGAACAAAAACAGGCATGAAGCCTCCACAGGGGATTGGCATCGTGGTAGCAATGACAGACATCCAGAACTAGAACAGAGGCAGAGGGTGTGATTGTTACTGAGCAGCAACAGCATTTCCTGCAGCCCCACTCTGCTGCCCAGCCTGTGAATCCATGAAGAGCCATGTTCTGAGGGATCTGGCAGTTCAGCCAGAAAGTGAAGGGTAAAACGCCTGTGGGGTGTGAAGGGGAGCTGGAGGAACTCTGGCCACACACCAAGATTGATGCAGAGGACCTCTGGGCAACTGCTGTGGTGGCAGGAAAGCTGAGTCACCACAGGGATGGATGAACGTGAGAGCTTCTTTGCCTTGGACCTCAGAATTTGAGATTTCATACTGCTCCAAACAGCTTAGGTTTTCATAGAACAAGGTTATCAAAATTTCAGACTCTGAAAGATTTCAGTATGAAGCAAACTCTGGAGGTCTTTCCTCCAACTTCCTTCTCCCAGAAGGGCTACTTACTAAGTTAGATCAGGTTGCTCAGGGCCTTGTCCAGGTGAGTTTTGAACATCTTGAAGGGTGGAGATTCCCCAGCTTTTCTGGGCATTTGTGCCACTGCTGACCCACAGTCCAGGGAGATTTTTTTTTTCCCTGAAGTCCAACTGTCCTAAGTTTTCTTTATTATAGCTTATGTCTGTTGCTTCTTGTCCTATCACTGTGTTGGGCAAAATGATTAAATCTGTCCTGGTACTGCTAAGACCAGTTCAAATGCTGACTTAGCCCAGCAGATATAGACTTCTTCTGGAGGCAACAGACTAACGAACACCTAACAAACATCTAACAAACACCTCAAAGGCCAATACACTCAGACCTTCTCAGGCAATGACAAGAGATTCCCATAGTTGAGGGAAACACAGAGGATGCTGCTGTTTCAAAAGCTTGTACAAAGAAGTGTACTGGCAAGATGTCCCTTGCTGCAGCAGTATCATCCATAGGAGAGAGCCAACCATGGTCCAGCACATCAAGAGCAATACTTTCAGGTATTTCAGGACCATATTCTCCACAGAGCGGGCAAATCTTTCCTGTTCAAGGTCCACCTTTGAGGAAGTGATGCCTCTGTAGACGTTGTTGTAGCTGTAGACAAGATACTGAGCTGTAGACCATCAGTTTTGTGAGAGGAAATCTGCCCAAGACAGCTTTTCCACTGTAACTCTCATAGGATGGTTGGCATAAAGGGGAAAAAGAAGCCAGGATGTAGCCTTCCATTTAGGAAAGCACTCTACAAAGGTAACAGTGACCCAGCAGAACAGCATCTTTTGGCCCATGGTAGAGGAACATGCTGAGAGGATGGGTTGCACCATCAGTTTGATACTGGTTGTTGCTCCTCCTTCCATAAGCCATTTAAATATTCCAGAGGAGAAGTTCCTGGCTGGCTACAGAGGCCAGCAAGCTGTGGAAGTGGAGTACTGCTAACTAAGCTCTGTCTTTGCAGTACTGAACCCAGGCCAAATATAGCTGAGAATTGGGACTATAGTGCATTGGAGAATCAGGCCAAATCTTTGCCCAGAGCTGAAACAGCAGTTTCTTTTTTATATGGTCTATCCTAACTCAGAATATATCCAGAAGAAAATAAACTGCTTGAAGCAGTTATTTAGTGAGTTGAAGAAGCCTTTAGTTAATGGGACAAGGCCAATGAATATAGTGTTTTAGGATACAAGGCTTCCAAAGGAGAACAGATGTACTCAGGATAGATATAGATGTAGTCCATCCCTCTTCTTTTCCAGTAAATGAGACCTTATCTGCTTGGTACACTGTAATCAGAATTGTCACAGAAGCAGAACCCTAACTGCCCATCAGAAATTTAATACAGTTTTACTTTCGGTGGAATCAGCTGTGTCAATCAATCATTGATGTCCATTCCTGATCTACTGAAATGTTCAACTGATATTGCAAGATTGCAAGGTGGCCTCAGCTCTTTTGCTCCTTTACAATGAAAAAATCCACCATTTCTATGATATTGTTACCCTCTTACCTCCCCCCCCTCCCCGAAAATTTCTTTCTTGCTACTTGTATTTTGAATACTGGAATATAATGTTTTCTTCTTTCAGATCTCTTCTCTTGCTCTGTCATGTGTCAGTTATGCAGCTGATTCTTTCAGAGGCTGAACAGTTGCAACTTCCATAGACCATGTCAGCTCAGAACATTTACTCCACTGTTGCTTTCTGAGAAGTGAGCAAAACTGTTTTCAGCTGCATTTCTCCATCAAGTTACAGTACTGCTAACAAATCCCTGAGTCTCACATCATTGTGGATTGTGCTTGCATATTCTTATTTGTCTCCTATCTGTAGTCGGAAGTATTAAGTAGACTATATCAGGTTTTATTTAGACCAAATGTAAATTATCCAAGAACTTTTTACGCTATTACTTATTTTTCTGGAACTTGAGAAACCTTTCCTGATATAGTCTTCCCTATGAATTACTACACGTTGGGTACCAAGGGTCATTCAGCAGGATGCATGAGGAAGATGACCTAGGGAGCAGTGAAGGAGGTCACTATATTAAGGCCAGAAAACTATTCCCTAATAATTTTGGTAATCTTGTATTCAAGGGGGACAAAAATCACTTTGAAAGATGTAAGACCCCATTTCAGTTGTAGTGCTTCATTCAATACCCAGCAAGTCATCATTGGCAGTTCACAAGCTATTCTAGAAAGGATCAAGAACATTCACTCTGAGTGGAGAAGGGTTATGGTGAACTGGGTTTCCTACCTTCATGAGAAAGAAAAGCAGGATGATGATGAAGACACTGACTTTGGGATGGATCCAGGCAGCAGATTTCCCTAGGATCTGAGGGTCCCCTGTGTATTTTGCCCAGGTATAGTTATCAAAGAGAGAGCTGATGGCTTCCCGTGGCATCAACTAAACAGCAAAAAAGAAAACCAGGCATGAGCCATGAGATTAGATGGAGCAAATATTCTACCTCTGTTCCAAGAAAGCGGAGGAGATTTTTACTTCAGTAATTGATGATTATGAGACTTAATTCACATTTTTAGTCTTCAGGAAGAGAGATAGATGGACTTTACCTGAACTGGTGAAAGGATAACTTTCACACATGGGGTAACATCTTCCTTATTACTTGCTTAGGAGAGTGGATCTTTTTCAAGTTTTATATGAAGGAGATAGCAGAGATCATAAGTCTCAGGTTATAGTCCCTCCTCAGTCCAAACTCCCCCCAAATCTTTCTTCCTCTTTCCATGACATAAAACCTTATGGTTTATTGGGGCACAGGGTAAGGGAAGACTGTTCTGCAGAACTGCACAGAATTGCGAATACACATCCCACTCTCACCTCTCCTGCCATGAACTGCCCAAATCCTGGAGGAAAGGTCACAGTTGCTATAAGGAAGGTTATAACCCCAGGGTATATGAGGCGGCTGAAAAGAAAGAAAAGTTTATTGAAATATAACCTCACATTCTTTTCTTGTAGCACTATCACTGCAGGACTAGGAATGCTATTTCTGTGAAAGCTCTTTGCCACATCTGTATCCATTGCTTTGGAGTTGTCTTACCAGCAATTTAATGCCCTGCTCCACTGATCACCATCATTCCTAGAGAGTTCAGCTGTCAGCAAAGCCATTTTTCCTATCAGAATTAAGGTACTGGGAGGGATGGAGGGAGAGAGGGATGTACAAAATGCACAGACTTCACCTATTGTCAAAAACCAGGACCACCTCCATTTGTCCTGATTATGCCAATCTTGCCTCCTCATCCCCCATGCAATGCATCCTGTCCTAGTGTATTTAAATGTAAGGTTTTTTCATACATTTCTGCATGCATCCCCCCATTGCATTAATTCTTATGAGAATAACTGCTTTTTGAATTGCTGACTGTTACAATTTTTGGGAAGGTGTCCTTGGTGATTAGTGGGTCTAGCTGTGCTGGGCCAGTGGGGCATAGTTGAACAGCAGGCTGAAGACATCTATGCTTTCATACTGCTGTGTCCAGTACCAGGATGAGTTTCTGGGTACACTTCACAGGCACTAAGGCAACATGAGTCTAAGCTGCCTCCATGGGCTGGACTAATCCTGTCAGGCCTCCCCTGACAAATTACTGTGTTCCATACAGAAAGTTCTAGCTGAGATGCTGTGGTAGTCAGGAAAACATAACATAACCTTTGATTTCTTTCAGTCTAAGAACCTACAGAATTCAGAGAAATTAGTCAAAAGTTTAAAGTAAATTCCCACTTTTCAGGCTTTGCTCCACTTGTCTATTAACTTTCTTTGATGGTGCTGCTGGTGCCTGTTATTATGCTACATAATGAAGAAAGACTGTTTTTCTTCCACATAATAAATTAAATTAGTCTGAACTTCTCTTTAAGTAGTTGTTTTCTTCTGCTCAGATCTGCAACTTGCTAAGAAATGCAGGTCATCCACACCTCTCGACTTAAAAAATTCTCATAGCATCTGATTTCTTCTGTAAAGAGACTGAAGATATTTACAGTTAGACACCTTTATTCCTTCAGGTTATAACTTTGGAGTTTATAACTTTATTAGAGGGGGGAAAAGTATCTTCAAGTGACCTGTAAAACCTTTATTGCTAAGATTTTTATTTTGTTTTGCATTTCTCTTCCATACTGCAATTCACACCATTTGGTTACTCTCAGTTTCAGCTTTTGGTTTGTAAGTATGCAGTAATTGCAATACTGCAGCACATTCTTTACATTTTGATTAAAAAATTTTAGATTTTAAAGACATTAGATTTCAGGTGTATTTAATTTTCTTAAATATAAATTATATTTAATTGATTTTTTTAAAGATTCTAAGAAAAAATAAGCAGAAGCAGCATGATCTTAAGAAGCATGATCATTGATTTTCTAATTAAAAACAAGTTCTTTCCAAGCAGTAGTTTCCCTTGTCCTCTTAATGAATATTACAGAATCTCCCTTCTAAATCGAGAAGCTGTTTGAAACTATTTGGGCTGGTCATGAAGAAAATCCAGCTCAGAACAAATTCTCTTGATCTTTGCAGATATCTTATTCTCATATAATATCAGTTTCTTGTATTTTTACTATCTTACATTTGAAATAGTCCTACTAGCTTCCAGAAAGAATTTGTTACTATCCAGTACCAGTGGGGTATAAAAATCTGGTCCCTAAAGAGAATATCTTCAAAGGCACTCACTATTTGGTGAGGAACTGGCTCAGAGCCGTATGACGCCGGATGCATAGGACCACTTGGCGATTGAGATAAACGAAAAATGCTCCAAGGAATCCAGAACATATCCTAAAGTGGAGAAAATGAAATAAAATTATACCAAACAACAGATAATACACAAACCATCAACCAAGAAACTGAGTTTAAGTGTTTTTAATCTTCAGCTGTTTATGAAGTCTTTTAAATGTCACCTAGAGGGTTACTCCTACAGCAACTCAATTGAAAACACTGACTACCTGATGAAAGGGGAGAGATTATTTTGGACTCTTTGTCACACACACTGACATTTTACCTCTTAAATTTTCTCTTGCTTAGAGGGGGGAATCTCATCTATAAAAACATAGAAAATAATCTGTAAAAAAGGACTAATATCTCAGTGGGGACTGGAGAAGAGCAACTGAGCAAAGACCAATATCATCAGAACTTAGACATCAGATTGGAACAGGAAATAGTAAAAATGAAGGGAGTTTAACTCTGATTCAGCAAAATTATACACCTACATCAAATATTAAAAGTAATAGCAACTCTTGTGCCTAAAGCAGAGTATGTAATCTCTATGATCCTAATCACTTTGATCTATGTTCCTGATACTAATAAAGCCAAAAAAGTATAGTTGCCTAAGGACTGGCCTTGATCGTTGTGCTCTCTAGCTTAAGGAGACCTGGATAAATAGGGCTTAATACTCAAAGGTCAAGTAAAAAAGAAAAAGAGTGAAAAAAGAGTGCATTTAGAATTGGTAATGGGAAGTATTAGTTAATGTGGCAATTAACCCACAAAATACTGAGGATAAATAAATAACATTTTCATTCTATTAATCTTTAAAAATAATGGAATCTTCCTTTCTTATATGTTATGCAGACCTTTGCCAAATCTCATTCAAAGATGAATTTACCTTGCTTAAAAAGTTGTATGTTGAAAAAATCCTGCTTGTTCATTTAAAAATTGCATAGAAACAAGTTTAAACTAAATATAAAGCTATTCACAGAAAAACATGTCCAATAAGCTTCTCTTAAATATTTTAAGCCAGCACTGTTTAGCACTGCTGTTGAAATAGACCAGTCCCTTAGGCACTACAAGCCTAAGGGCTGCACAGTAACCTGAATTTCTTTATACTACTTTATATTAAAAAATATATCCCTCCATTCCTGCCTATCAATTTGTCAACAAAACAGAAGTGTTCCTCCTGTATACATTTTGCAAATTAACAACATTTGCTGACACAGAAGAACAAGATCTACCTGTTGATAGTGGTTGGGCTGGCTCAGTTTTTTTGTCCTACCTGAAAGTGAAGAAATATATTGGATAGAAAGAGAGTTCATCTTTGAGACTTAATGTTAAGAGAATTTGGAGCCTTCCAAGCTGGCATCAGGACTTTATCCAAGACTATCCAAGTCTTTAGCTTTTTTTTTTTTAAACTACCACATTGGACACCCAGGCATTTGAAAGAATTTCACAGTTGTCATATACTAATTTCCTAGCCTATGTACAGTACGCAAAAAAGCAGCTCTGCCATCTCTGTTCAAAATGGAATGACAAAAAGTTTTGCATTCTATCAGCTGTAAACCATAAGGATTACCTTTGTCTCCACCAGTCTAAACAAACAGATTCCCCTGAGTTCAGCATGTAAGTCTATTTAAGGACAAGAATGAAGTGGATACATATTACTAGCAAAAGGTCCTGTATATTCATAGATTTTCAACATATTTGATGCCTTCAAAAATCCCACTTGAGTTCATATTCAAGTAAACAAATATGAGAGCAGCCTACTAAAAGGAGATGGAAAACCTCACCTATGTTTTTAGTCTTGGATCCAGGTCTTGCCACAGAATATATTCACAGTGCTAGCACAGGTATTTGTTTCTACAGTGTATTCCCTTCACTACTGCTCTGTAGTGATTTCCCTGGAGCTCTTCTGAAGCTCTAACCCAAGACTTTTCCTCACAGCAATTCCAAACTCAGTTTTTCTCTAGTATCTCCCAGTTGTCTTCTCATTTTTCTGAAGTTCATTCTTTCTTTTCCCAAAATTTCCTCCACAAATGAAACCAACTCAGATATCTCCATAAATAAAATAAAACTGGCACTCAATAAATTAACTGTTTTTCTCACTGGATCTAATTACAGTTCAGATCATTACCTTGCCATGATATCGAGTGTACCAACCTCTCTTGAAAGGATAACCATTCTGACCTTGTAAAAGGGAAAATTCCTGGTTAAATCTTTTGGCCCATTTTTGTCAAGTGAAAAGCCAATACTTGTTGGGTCTATTCATTTGGGGATGCCATCAACATAGTTAAAGGTCCATTCAGTAAATCTATACCCAGAACCTAGACCAAGTTAGACTTACTTTCCCCCCCTCCCCCCCCCCGAACTTAATTTCTGAAAAAGATATATGGAAAAGAAATAACAAACAGTGTGATAATACCCACATTTCCTTCCTTACCTGTTACATGGGCACCGTTTCTGAAGGAGGAATCCTAACAGGCAGAGGCCTTAATTGTGACAATCAAGCTGTTTAAAAGAGCATCAACTGTTTTGCAAAATAATTCCTAACAGAACTCACATGATAACCTTTGTAGAGCAAGGAGGCAGGCTCCTGGAAACTTACCCTATTACAGCAAATGCTGGCAGCTCTTGCAGATCAAAGGGGAAATCCATGCGGAAGTTTGTTCTGAACAGGGCTGTGATGGTAACTGAAGAAGAGATAAAGGAGGAAAGGGAATAATGAAGTGAGAAGTTAAATGCTGTAAATGCTAGGGGTAGGAACAGGGGAACTAGTTATATGCATGCTCCTGTGTGGTTTTATGACATTATATGCAATATTACAGATTGGCAGACTGCTCTGATTTTAGTAGTGCCCATTTTTGAGCACTTGCAACCTTAGCATTCTAGAAGGCACACGTTTGTTTTCAGAGAATGTATATGTATTTTTTAAGCTACAATACCAGATTTTTAAAGCTTTTTCTTCTTTCTTTCTTTGCTCCTACCATCCATTCTTATAGAAATAAAAACTCTTCCCACTATACTCACTGTCTCTCAAAAGTCTCTGCCAAGGCAGGCAGTGCTTACATATCTGGAGAAGCCATGTCACACAGTTGTGATTGCCTTCTAGAAACAAAACTCAGATCCTCTCAAAGTTATATCTGCAAAATTTTTGACTGCTACCAAAAGAATTAAAGTCTTAGAGATCAGAGATGGAAAAGATCAGCTAAGCCCCATCTTCTCCAGCTCTCCTCTCCTGGTAGTGTTGCATTGCTAAAATGACTCAGATGTTGAAACCTGCCCTGATTTTACCTGGAGGTACCTAACTGTGTGGAAACAGTATCTATATGCTAATAGGTGAAATACAAATTACCAGTCTAGTGCAGCATGGAAATGCAGCTGAATGAGGATAGATGTAAATCCCAACTTGCCCTAGATGAATGAGGACATGAATGAGCACAATGAGGAAAGAAAATAAGCAGTGAAAATCCAACATTACATGATAATTCCAGTATGCATTATTTACTTGTTAACTGGTCAGATAGGACCAGGTTTAGAGCAATAATTTAATCAGATCTGTGTGGGTTACATTACCTAAGACAGCTAAGCCTGTCTAAGAGCATGCTAATATCTAAAATGGGAAGATCTTACTCCCTGTTTCTTCACCCCATTCCTTCTCTCCTGGCTGCACTGTTCTTCCCTCCCATCAGGCCCACTCTGACACATGTCAAAGCCTTCACTGAGTTCTTTCACCTCATTAAACCTACCAGGAAACCCATCTGCTTTTTTCCTGGATTAGTCCTCTGCCAGGGAAGTGAGTTGAATGGAAAGGTCCAACTAACACAGAGGTTGTACAAGAGAGAGGTGGAATAACAGTCAGGGAAGGAAGATGGTGAAACACAGGATGTCCTCTTTTTGTTAATTATCCCAAGAAAGGAATCATCTCAATTTAGTTTTAGAAAAGATAGTCTAGGTGACTAAATGAGAGTGCATTAAATGTATAGTAGGGCTTACTTTCAAAGAGTTTTGCCACAGGGTGGCAAAGATGACCAGGGTGAAAGGAAACAGCCACAGCACTTAGTCAAACTCCTTCTAGGTTCCCTCTCTACTTCCACAAGGCAGAGATTCTACAGAAAGATTCATCCCACCTATCATCATCCTCTTTCCTGAGTAAGCCATCCTGAAGCTGCGTGGCTAAGCCCTTTTCTCTCCATTGGCTACAAACTCTGCTAGTTTAGAGTAGTTGTCCAGCTCTTACAAGGTGAAAGTTAAGAGAAATAAAAAGAAATGAGAAAGTCTAGTTAATGGGAAAGTCTACTTGAAAAAGCTTTGAACTTAAAAATAACACAGAACCATTTGTAGAAGTGATCAGAAAGAGCAGGAGGAAAGCAAGGTGTAAAACACTATGGCAAATCAGATGAAGGCTCAGGAAATGCTAAAGCAGAAACCCTGCAGATTGCAGAACTCCAGCCTTCCATGATTAGCAAACAGGGGCCTAAGTCGCAGCAGTCAACCATAATGGGCCAGATGTTATTTGGAAAGTACAGATAATGGTCTAAAGCCAGGCAACAAAGCCATTGGTATCCAGAAACCAGCAAAGATTTTGGGGGTCTAAGAAAGAAAAGAATTTTAGTGAGATGCTACACAACTTGCTTGCACCTGTCTACCCTGATGTGATTGCTTCCCTACCTGCTACTTCATAGTAGCAATGATGCATCCTGGATGTAAAAAATCACAGTAAAGGAGGTGTTAAATAAGCTGTGGACTTAAAAGGCATTAAGATCTGAGGAAGATTAGGGAAGAGGTGGATGACCTATTAAAAACAAAAATAATCACTTTACCTAATGAGCAGCAGGGCTTCCAGGGTCTGGGGAGGGTCCGATGGGTAGCTTAGTTGTTTAAGAAGGTTGTACAGCAGTGTGATAAAGTACAGAGAGCTGTGCATTAGCACCTGACAAACTGGTTAAATACATTAGATTTTAAAAGGACACAACCCTGGAAATACCTGTTTTGAACCCCAAAGCCAAGGAAAAAAACTCAGAAGGATAATTCAAATGAATAAAAATTTAGTGACGTGGAGTTTTTTAACAAAACAGTAAAACGAGATTAAGGGGAATGCTATTTATTTAGATTATAAAGGTCCCACATGAAGCTGTGGAGCCTCATGTAGAGGACCACTGCTCAAACAGCAAAAGGAAAAATATTGTCATGGATCAGAAGCTAGCCCAAAGAGAAAAAAAAAAGTGAGTTTATCATGTCAGACATGTAATGATACATGTCATAGTATGCACATAGCAGGAGTTGCTAATTGCTGTCTTAGGGCCCTGTGGTATTGAATGGATTTTTTCAGAGGTCAGTGTT
Organism: Phalacrocorax carbo; assembly: GCF_963921805.1. Taxonomy (NCBI): domain Eukaryota; kingdom Metazoa; phylum Chordata; class Aves; order Suliformes; family Phalacrocoracidae; genus Phalacrocorax; species Phalacrocorax carbo. Next base: position 85,682,050 of record NC_087513.1, on the reverse strand, counting down.
GGAGCTGATTGTGTTTAACATCTGCATCAATGTCCTGGATGACAGGATGGAACTCACTCGTCGGTGACCATTCTGAACTGGGGAGGGAGAGAAGGGGGTGGTTTGTCACCTGGATGGCTTCATTCAGAGCAGCCTCCACAAACTGGAGGAGCTGACATAAAGTCAACAAAGGCAAATATTTATTCCTGCAACTGGAATGACACGTGTCTGTTCAGTCTGGTGGCCTAGCGAACAGGAAAAGCTCTGCTCTCATGCCAGTGGATCCTGGTGGATACAATGCTTAATACGTGTCCTTGTGACAATGAAAGCTGACCACATACTGGGCCGCATCAGCAAAAGCACAACCATACAGTTGATGGTGGTGATTATTTACTTTTATATGGCACTGAAGAAGCCACATTGAGAAAACCCAGTACAAATGAAATGTTACAAAACTGTAGACAGTCCAGTGGCAAGCCCCATGATGGTCCAGGGCATGGGCACACGGAGAGGCTGCAGGAACTACTCAGCCTGGAAATGAGACAGCCCAATATGGTTCTAACAGCAGTCCTCCCTACCTCATGGAGAAGTTGTAAAGACACAATGAAAGAGAGGCAATAAGCACAACTTCCAATAAGGGAATTTTGTCTTCATATAAAGAGCAAATGCTTCTTTTTGGAGGGGTGGTTCAGCACTGGAACAGTTGCCCAGAGAGGCAGCAGAAAGTTGTCCATGCTGTAAGCATGAGTTTGGAGTAGAGAGCTCAAGGGGTCTCTTCTGAACTAAATCTTTCTATGATTATGAAATTTCTGAGGAAAACAGCAAAATCTGCATGTGATACTGAATCAGTTTAACCTGGCTGGGAGCAGAGAGGACTGCATGAGAAAGGCAACTTTCTGTCTTGATGAATGCAAAGTAATACAGAGGGGGAAGATTATTGATACATTGGAAAGAAATCTAATTTAACAACAGTATTTCAAGAGAGTTGGATCAGTGTAGACAGCTCTAAGAAAATGGCCTTTTTACCTTTTTCCTAACTGTGGCTGCTAGAAATGTGTTAGAGCTGTATAAAAATGGTATCATAATGCACAATATTGCATTGTAGTATTGTAATGGCTCCCAATAAATCCATCTGATAGTCACATCTGCTTGGAACTCTGATCATTTTAGCTTAAAAACATATTCTTGAAGAAGATGGCAAATGCTTGCCTAAGCAGAAAAGTTAGTTCACATATTATGTATGAATTTGTAATAGCTTATATGTTCTACATGAACATTACAGGTAGATGTGCATAGTGCACATTAAGGGAAGCAGTTTCTTCCACTTTCAAGTACATTAATCCACCTCATACAAAGGCTTTCTTGCTGGGTGATAATCATAGCCATACAGGAAACTAGCACAAAGACGTCTGCTTATCTACCAACTGCATAACTTCCAGGAGTAGACAAGACTTTAGAGATTGTGAAGACATGAGAGAGGGAGCCTAAGAAAAACCCTTGATTGAACAAAGACTGAAAAGACTGGGCTTGTAATTTTCAGAATGAAATGAGCACGAAAAGACATGAAAAATAAGTTTGAGCAGGCATGATAAAGGATCATAAAATAATGAATAAGTTAGCTAGACAAAAGTTTCTAGTTCCTTAATGGAAGGATAAGGAGACCGACAACACAGACAAAGAAAATTCAGAACTATGAAAAGGAACTATTTTTCACAGATCATGGAACTTTTTAACCCAGGTAGACAATGAAGCAGAATGTAAGGAGCCATTAATATGGCTATTAAAGCCATCTGGATGATTTTGAAGAAGAGACAGCAATTAAGATGTTTCAGGATTAAGCTAATTTCTAATTATTTGAGAAATCAGCAAGGGAGCTAAGAGATAAAGTGAAGGATAGGAGATTATCTCCTGTCATCTGTCTTTGAATTTCTTATATTTTCCTCTGGAAAGAACAGAAAGATGTGGGTTTTGTGACAGATCTGATGGTTGAATACCCCTCAATATGAGGTAGTGTTTCACAGCAAAGATGTAGTCACTTGGTACATTCAAGTAGAAAGTGCAGTCATTTCTCTTCTTCAAGAGAATATTCAAGTGAAATAATGTTTTAGCACAATAAAATCCACCCATGTGAAGTCAAGCGAGACAGAACTTGGAGCAGTTTTAAGTAAGGTAACTGCTCACATGCAGCTCAGAACAATAAAATAAATAACCCAAGAATAAAAGAGAAAGACATTATGAGCAAGAAGTTTACAAAGAAATGACAGACTTCTGCCATTCCCACAGTATTAGAATAGAATAGAATAGAATAGAATAGAATAGAATAGAATAGAATAGAATAGAATAGAATAGAATAGAATAGAATAGAATAGAATAGAATAGAATGTACTATTTCAGTTCAAAGGGACCTATAATGACCATCTAGTTCAACTGCCTGACTAATTCAGGGCTGATCAAGGTAAAGCATGTTATTAAGGGCATTGTCCAAATGCCTCTTAAACACTGACAGGCTTGGGGTACCGACCACCTATCTAGGAAGTCTGTTCCACTGTTTGACCACCCTCTCAGTAAACAAATACTTCCTAATGTCCAGTTTAAACCTCCCCTAACGCAGCTTTCAACCATTCCCATGCATCCTATCACTGGATACCAGGGAGAAGAGATCAGCACCTCCTCCTCCACTTCCCCTCCTCAGGAAGCTGTAGAGCAGAAGGAGGTCACCCTTCAGCCTTCTTTTCGCCAAACTAGACAAGCTCAAAGCCCTTACCTGTTCCTTATAGGACACTCTTTCCCACCCTTTCACCAGCTTTGCTGACATCCTCTGGAGGCATTCAAGGACCTTTACATCCTTCTTAAATTGTGGGGCCCAGAACTGCAGACAGTAATCAAGGTGGGGCTGCACCAACGCTGAATATGGTGGAATAATCACCTCTTTTGACTGGCTGGTTTTGTTGTGTTTGATCCACCCCAAGGATGCGGTTTGCCCTCTTGGCTGTCGGGGCTCACTGATGACTCATGTTGAGGCTACTGTCAACCAGCACCCCCCCAATCCTTTTCTGCAGGGCTGCTCTCCAGCCACTCCTCTCCCAATTTACATTTGTGCCCAGCATTACTCTGTCCCACGTGCAGAATCCAGCATTTGGACTTGTTAAATTTCATCCCATTAATCATAGCCCAATTATAGACCAGAGGGATCTATCTAGATCGCTCTGCAAGGCCTTTTGTCCCTCAAGAGAGTCAACAGCACCTCCCAGCTTGGTATCACCAGCAAACTTGCTAATGGTGCATTCAAATTCTGCATCCAGCTCAGTGATAAATGTATTGAACAGGACCAGCACTAGAATAGAACCTTGAGGAACACCGCTGATGACCAGTCACCAGCCAGATGTAGTCCCATTCAATACAACCCTTTGAGCTCTGCCCTTCAGCCGGTTCTTCACCCAGTGCCCCTTGAACCTGCTCATCCCACAGTTGGACAACTTGTCCAGAAGGATGCTGTGAAGAACAGTATCAAAAGCCTTACTAAAATCCAGAAGAACTACATCCACCACCTTCCCTTCATCTACTACGTAGGTGATTTTATCATCGAAGAATATTAAACCAGCTAGACAGGTCTTTCCCTTTGTGAACCCATGTTGACTGTGCCTGATGATTGCATTATTCTTTAAATGCCTTGCAGTAGTACTCAGTAAAACCTTCTACATAATTTTTCCAGGAACTGGGGTTAGACTAACAGGTCTGTAGTTCCCTGGGTCTTCCCTCATGCCCTTTTTGTAGACTGGAATAACATTGGCTAGCATCCAGTCTGCAGGGACTTCCCTAGACTCCCATGACCTTTGGTAGATGATCCAGAGGGGTTCTGCCATAACATCTGCTAGCTCCTTCAGTACTCTGGGATGAATCTCATCAGGTCCCTAGAACTTGTGAACATTCAGCTGATACAGCTGGTCCCTTATATTTTCAGTGTCCACAAATGGAAAGTCACTGTTCCTACACTTGTAGTCCGGCTAATGCTCTCATGAACAAGCTTGTTCTGTGCTGTTTCTGCCTGCCCAAATGTTGCACTCATGCTTTTCAGTTACTTGAGACCATGATTTTTTCAGGACCTTCAATCATATCCTACCAATCCTGCAGCCTCCTAATCATTTTATCATCTCAATTTTCTGGACTATTTGGCTTTTATGCTTCTAATCAAGAGATAACCAAAGCAGACCATGACATTTCCAGCAGACTGCAGCAGCATACACTGTAGTATGTATTACAACCTCCATGATGGGATACTTCTGTGTTTTCAGCCTTGACATTATGCTGAGTAGAGGCAAAAATCCCACCTCAGGGGCCCTCTTAGTTGCAAGGACTCATATTCAGTCATTTTTCAGTCATATCCCCAGAATAGATTGGGTTGTACAATTGATGACCTAATATGCTTCCCTTTCTCTTTCCTTCTGTACTGCTGGAAATCACACGTTATAGCAGAAGGTTGTGGTTTTGAGGAAGATGGAAAGTAATAAATTAATAGAGCAACTTTTGTACAAAAAGAGTAGGAATGGTTCTTAGCTTACCTGCATCCTTGTTCCAAACAGCAAGGACTCGGAAAATGAAGGCACTAAAGGTAGCTGCAAAGAAACCTCTCCAATAATTGCGCACAGCGAAGTATGTAGAAGTGACCTCAATGCTGAAAAGGACTCCTAGAAAGAGTTGGAAAGGGAGCAAAGTTAAAATCACAAGTGTAATGTTAGAAGCATAAGAGAGGCTTCTAAATGATCTTCTAGAGCAGTGATCTCCAAACTACTTTGATCACTCACACGTATCAATAAAAAAATTTTGAGTACATATTCCCCAATTTATGTGTATTTATTTAAAAATAATATGCATGTACTACTATACTAATATATTATGTACAATATAAAACATACACAAAAAATAGAAATTAAAAAAGGATGAGATGAAGATGAAATAAACACAATTTAAAAAAAAAATTTTATTAATGGAACAATAAATTTTTGTTCACAGTAAAAGTATTGATAGTCTTTATTTTTTAAAATCCTGGTATAACAATTTGTGATACAGTGATTCAAATGTCTGCTTCTATGTTCAGTTTATTTCTATTCTCAGTTTTAATGGCTGTAATAGCTGAAAAACATATCTCACAAAGATACATAAATCCAAATGCAAGAAACGCATCATTGGCTGTGCTTGCTAGATGATGATACTATTTTTTTCAATCCCATCCACCACTTATGCAAAGATTTTTGTTGAAATTTGGATAGTAAATTTCCATCTTCCCTGATGTCAATCAGTTGTTCTTGCAAACTAATGAGAAGGTGTTGAATTTTTATAGCTTTAACAAATGGGTTCAAAACCCACTGAAACTCTTAATTGGAAAGATTTTAATTGGGTTATAAGGTTCTGTTTCCAAGTTTTTTAAGTGTACACATGAGAATTTTTGTAGGTGACACACATTGTATTTGGCAACAAATTTACAAAACCTCCACAGGTTTCTTTTGAAAAAGTTACTGTCTCACCTGCTGATAGAACATCAATTTTACCTTGAAGGAATACATGAAGTGTGTTTATTTTTCTAAAAATAACTTTTAGGTAGCATGCTACTGACACTTGTCATCACAGAAAAGATCAGCAAATTCAGAACACTTATTTCTTTGTAAAAGAAAAATGTGTAACTGGTCTTTAAATTCAACAACTCTTTTAAAAGCTTATTGCCACAAGATAACCAGAAAATGTCTGTATGGCACAAAGGATTTTTATGGTCACTCCCCATCTTATTATGAAGTATTGTAAATATTGTACTGTTTCAAGGTCTTGTTTTTATGAAGTTAACCATGTCAGTGGCATCCTGTAGCACTTTGTGCATGTCTGGCTCCTGTTCCTTTGCTGCAAAGGCTTGCCTGCCTATGAACAATGCAGTGAATGAATTATTAGGTGTGGTGCTATCTATGTAACCTTACCACGCAATCCTTTTCTTATGCCAGTCGAAGCAGCTGCTGCGCTGGTTGTTACACTTGCACATCTTTTCCATAAAATATTTTTATTAAAGAAGTAATTTACTGTTGAGAATATAACTTATCCGGTAGGTCTTTGCTTTAGTGGCTCACAGAAAGTGGTTCTTCATGTATTTCACTACTGAAACAGAATCTAGCAAATATCATAAGCTGAAACATCTGTACTTTCATCTAGCTGCATAGGAAGCCTCTCACACCATGTAATTGGTAGATACTTGTTCCTTCAAATCTTCAGCAGTGTTTTCTGTGCATCTTCCAACAGTGTTTGCTGACAAAGGAATGCATTTTAGTTTGCCACCATATTGCTTTCTGTGTATTATTTCAGCCATTTTTACTGTGGCAGGAAGAACAAGTGTCTCCCCAGTGGTATGTGGCTTTTTGTCTTTTGTTATGAAGTAGGAAACCTCAAAGGAGGCTTCTAAATGTATATCATTAAGTTCAGTGAAATTTTGTAAAGTACTGGATTGAATATTGCATAGCTTGAAACATTGCTGAAAAAATGTAGAGGTCTGTCTTCATGTTCTGGATGCTTAGTTTTTAAAGGTCTTGCTCATTCTGATGGCTTCATACCATCATTAGCTAACTTTACATAGCAGACATAAATCCATACTTCAAATAGTCTTTGATAATTTTTATTTTTTTGGCCAACTTTGACCTGGTTAGTTGGTCATTGTTTTTACCTTGTAATGTGGCTGATTAAGAGTTTGTACTAGGAGTAGGGGCAGCATCAGCTCTCCCATTTTCTTGTCATTCGTCTGTGCCCACAGAGGAATCTTTTCGAGCCACTTGTCCATTTTGTGAGGGTTAGTTTAGCTAACACTGGATAATATAATCCACAAAACCACTTAAGTGGGCACACATCGATTGCAATACATTGCAATATGCTGAAAGCAAGCAAATGAGTCAGGGTACCACTGTCAATCCTCCGCGTTGTGAACAGCTACACCCAGGGTATGTCATGCATTATGTGCGACAAATGGCCATCTGACATACAGACTGAGTAAGGGCACCAGTGCCAATACATATGCTGAATATTAGTAAATCTTAATGAATTTTTTTTTAATGAAAAAAATAGAAATTCCAATATTTTCTTCCCACATCCCAATAGATCATCTTGCCCACCCCCTGGGTTATGCTCACCCCAGTTTGGAGACCACTGTTCTAGAAAGCCTTCCCCTCTTGCCTCCAGAAGGCTGACAACATGTGGAAGAAAGACTGTCAGGGATGCTGGTGAAGTTGGTAACATTAAAGGTAAGCTTCTTTGTTCATGGTAGATGACAGATCAAGAATACAATGCAGAAAAGGGGGAGAGGAGAAGAGGACTAGGCAGGGGAGGATTTAGGTACCTGAGAAAAAGGAAACAGAACAGCCACTTGCCTCCAAGTGGTGTCCCAAAGCAGCAGCCGACCCCGACAGCGCAACCCACAGTCAGGACATCCGTGTAATAATATGGCTGCTACTGGTGAAAGAGACAAAGACAGACAGACAAACAGAAGAAAGAAGGAAAGAAAGCAGAGAGTGAGTAACAGATTTGGCAGGTATGACCACATGCTGTCACCCAGTTCTGTCAACAGTCTTAGAGTTACATCTATATTTATCTTACTTCTTCCTTCCGGATGGCTTCAAAATATTCAAAAGACAAGACCTGGCACAAGACAGGCAGCATACCTGGAGTCACATCTTCAAGACACATGGAGAAGGCAGCACCTCATGTTTTACTGAAACATGGACATTTCCATTCCATAGAAGAAATGTCTCATGGAAAATCCTCCAGAGGGTGGAGGGCACACTCCACCTCTTTTACTTTGGCAGGGAACCTCAGGATGCACATGTGCCAGATAGTGCCTCAAAAAATCCACCCTCTAAGTTTGTGTGCATAAGGCACATGCATATCTTGAACTGAGTGCGGACAGATGCTGAAGGCCTGGTCACCCTGGGTAGGTGAGTGGGTAACAGATCACCTAGTAAAGGATTGTACTGTCCTGGTGAAAAAAATCATTATAATAAAGGGAAATGGAAGGTATAAAAGGTAGTATCTCTCCTGAGACAGTTTTGGAAGATATAGAGCTGTTGAAAGGGAGAAAATGCTCTCCCACGCTTTCTCCAAGATTTGGCCCTGCAACACCTGAGAATGGTGAAAGTTGAGCAGGTTGGTTTTCTTTTCTTTTCTTTTGCCTAAATCCTAGGTGGTATATAATACAGCAGTGTTAAAAGCCTTTGTATTTGATACTTTCTATTATCATGTGTTCCCAAAGTAGCCTGTTACATCTTCCATGAGAGTTTTGAGAAAGGGTTGTCTTGTGTTATGGTGGGAATCTGAGTGGCCAGGCTGAATTCTAAGGCCAGAAGGCCATTAATTCCTCTTTACCCTAGCAGGCGTTTGATAGAGCCTCAACCAAGAGGTGTCTCAAGGCTATCTCTGCACAGTCCAACAAAAAAGTGCCATGGACCATTCCCTGACCCAGAACAATGTGTCCTTATCCTCAGCTTTGTCTTACATAACTTCTGGGTCCTATTAGTGCCCCTGTGGCCTTAAGATGTAATCATGTCCAGAATGGGGATGGGATTCATAGAATTGTTTATGTTGGAAAAGACCTTTAAGATCATTGAGTCCAACCCTTAACCTAGCACTGCCAACACCACCACTAAACCATGTCCCTAAGCACCACATCTAAATGCCTTTTAAATACCTCCAGGGATGGTGACTCAACCACTTCCCCGGGCAGCCTGTTCCAATTCTTGACAACCCTTTTGGTGAAGAAATTTTTCCCAATATCCAGTCTAAAATTCCCCTGGTGCAAGTCAAGGCCATTTCCTCTTGTCCTATTGCTTGTTACTTGGGAAAAGAGACTGACACCCACCTTGCTACAACCTCCTTTCAGGTAGTTGTAGAGATCAATAAGGTGTCCCCTCAGCCTCCTTTTCTCCAGGCTAAACAACCCCAGTTTCCTCAGCTACTCCTCAGAAGACTTGTGCTCTAGACCCTTCACCAGCTTCGTTGCTTTTCTTTGGATGTGCTTCAGCACTTCTATGTCCTTCTTGTAGTAGAGGGGCCCAAAACTGAACACAGTATTCAAAGTGAGGCCTCAACAATGCCAAGTACAAAGGGACAATCACTTTCCTAGTCCTGCTGGCCACAGTATTTCTGATACAAGCCAGGATACTGTTGGCCTTCTTGGCTACCTGGGCACACTGCTGGCTCATATTCAGCCAGCTGTTGACCAACACCCCCAGGTCCTTTTCCACCAGGCAGCTCTCCAGCCACTCTTCTCCAAGCCTGTAGTGTTGCATGGCATTGTTGTGACTTAAGTGCAGGACCCAGCACTTAGCCTTGTTCAACCTCATACAACTGGCCTTGAACAATCAAACAAGCCTGTCCAGATCCTTCTGAAGAGCCTTCCTACCCTCCAGCAGATCAACACTCCTGCCCATCTGTAAACTTACTGAGGTGCACTTGATCCCCTTGTCCAGATCACTGATAAAGATATTAAATATTAAACAGAACTAGCCCCAATATTGAGCCCTGGGGAACACCACTTGTGACCAGCCACCAACTGGATTTATCTTCATTCACCACAACTCCTTGGGCCCGGTCATCTAGCCAGTTTTTTATCCAGTGGAGAGTACGCCCATCCAAGCCATGAGAAGCCAGCTTCTCCAGCAAAATGGTGGGGGAAACAGTGTCAAAGTCTTTACTAAAGTCTAGGTAGACAACATCCACAGCCTTTCCCTCATCCACTAAGGAGGTCACCTTGTCATAGAAGATCAGGTTAGTCAAGCAGGACTCGCCTTTCATAAACCCATGGTGACTGGGCCTCATCACCTGGTTGTCTTGTATGTGCTGTGTGACAGCACTCAAGATGATCTGCTCCACAACCTTCCCTGGCACCGAGGTCAGGCCGACAGGCCTGTGGTTGCCTGGATCCTCCTTCCAGCCCTTCTTGTAGATGGGCATCACAGTTGCTAACCTCCAGTCCACTGGGACCTCCCTGGTTAGCCAGGACTGATGATAAATGATGGAGAGTACCTCAGTGAGCACTTCCGCCAGCTCCCTCAGTACCCTTGGGTGGATCCTGTCTGACCCTATAGACTTGTGTTTGTCTAAGTGGTGAGGCAGATCACTAACCATTTCCCCCTGGATTGTGGGGGCTTCATTCTGCTCCCCATCCCTGTCTTCCAGCTCAGGGGGCTGGATATGCAGAGAAACTGATCTTGCTGTTGAAGACTGAGGCAAAGACGACATTAAGTAGCTCAGCCTTTTCCTCATCTTTTGTCACTATGTTTCAGTTCAAAGTATCTGGAATAGTGGGAGGGTTGTGTTATAGCCCACCAGCATGGTGATTAATTAACAGCTTGAAACTGAGGGTATACGCGACATGGCCTGCAGTATAGCGAGACATAATTAGAGTTGTTTGAAGGTGCAAAGCCTGATGGGACAGTGTTGAAGAATAGTACGAGATAGAGAGACCTACAGCAACCACTGAGAACAGCTTGTGGCATATGGCGTCTCCCAGGACCCAGCATTGTGTCAGAGTATTAGTGCTGTGTACAGCACAGGTGTAGCCAGATAGACAAACAAACAGACAAACAAAGAGTACCAGAATGCACTTAGAAAAAGTAGGCTGGGCACCTTTTGCTTGTCATGGGCTAAATTGGCTTTTCAAATCCATTTTGAGGGCTCCTTATTAATATGGGGAGGTGGTGGTGTTCACCAGCATCAACGCCAAGAAGTTACACACCATGGGCAATATGATCTCAAGTTGCAAACTATATCCTGGAAAAAAGATCAGCTAAAGATTACATGACTCCCAGGTAATGGAAATCACATTCGGCAATTTGGTATGAATCTATAAGAGGAACCCAACTAGGACTACAAAAGCTATGATAACCTTCAGTTCATTCCCATACCACAATTTTGTCACAGACTCACAGCAACTTTCAGTCTGGAAGGTACCTCTGGAGGCTTCTTCTCCAACTCTCTGCTCAGAGTTGGGCTAACTAGATCCGGGTGCTCAGGATCTTGTTTAGGTGAGCCCTGAACACCTCCAAGGATGGAGATTCCCCAGCCTTTCTTGTCACCTGTGCCACCCTGAATCACCTTTAGGGCAAGGGGGGGAATTTTTTTTAATGCCTATGTAGAATTTCCCTTATTCCAAGTTGTGCCTGTTGTCTCTTATCCTTTCACTGTTCTCTGAGAAGAGTTTGGCTATTTTGTCTCTCTAAGATCTCCGTTAGCTACAGAAGACAGCAATTAGACCACTCCCCCTTTAGCCTTCTCTTTTCTTGTCTAGCCTCTCCTAATGACCTATGTATAATATGTACTGCAGTCTTTAAGACTATATTAATTCCAGGTACAGAGAATGAAACAAGAACTGTACAGGTTTATGAAAGGTTTTTCAGTTTTGGTTTTTTGCATTTTTAATTTTTTTTAACCAGTAAGAGAGATACTCTGTCTTCTGCATACTACTGATGGTTACCCCTGACTGCGGTCTAATCTTTGGTTCTGAACCTGCTTTCTCTCAAGATTTTTGGCAGACTTACAAGTTTTGCCTTGAAGCCTCAGGCTTTAGCTCAGACTGTCTCCAACTTGCTATATTGCCCATATACAAGCCTCTCTCTTGCTGGGCCTGATTTTCTTCCTAGCACATCTTTTCTCAGGTTATCAAGTGAAGAACCTCTAATTTGTAGCTGACAAACTATAGCAAACCAAAATAAAGATCATTATTATTGTTGACGAAAGACCATGCAGTATTTGTCACCTAACTCATCCATTTGAAGACTAACAGGAAAGTAATACATGGAAGAAATAAAGCCAGCTTAGAAAAAAACATCACATTTCAAAAACTCCTTAAGCTTCTGGGCACAATAACCATGGAGAGAGGTTTGGGGCAGTGCATGGAAGGAAAGTGAAATGAAGGCACAACAAAGAATGGAGAGCTTTTTAAGACAAGTGATTTATGAATACATTTCCACTGTCTTAGGAAGAAGTTACCATGTGCCTCTGGCACATGTGCTGTTTAAGGAAATTCTAAGAATCAGAAGACTAGTACAAATGCAAGAGGACAGACATAAATTTCCACATTTCTCCTCACAGAAGGATTATAGAAAAGTGGGAGGGGACCACTGGGTGTGTCTTCTCCAACTCCCTGCTCAGAGTTGTGGTAATTCTAAGGCTAGATCAGGTTCTTGTCCAAGGCAGTCCTGACATCTCCAAGAATGGAAATTCCCCGGACCCTCTGGGCCAGTACTGAATCACCCTTGGGGGAGGGGAACATATTTTTCTTATACACAGTCAGAATTTCCCTTGTTGCAAATTGTGCCCATTCCCTCTTGCACTGTGCCCCTCTGAAAAGAGCCTGGATCATTGTTTGCTAAAATCTCCCTTTAGATGGTTGATAACATCAGTTAGACCATCCCTCTTCAGCCTGTTCTCCCTTAAGCTGAGCAAACCCAGCCTCCTCAACCTCTCTTCATATACCATTACTCCAACCTCCCAACCACCTTGATGGCCCTTCGCATCTCTTATACGGAGACCCCAAAACTTTACATGCTGATATTTCTGTTCTCCAATCTACTGATTAAGTATTCATGTAGTAGTTTCCTCTTCACTTTATCACTTCCTGTCATACTTGCCATCATCTCCTGCCCTTAGCTGATTATGCCTTACATTAAGTTTTTTGGTTGGTTGGTTTTGTTTTGTTTTGTTTTTTAAAAAAAAACCTTCTGTTTGCTATTCAATCCTTAGTGATTTTCTGGACAGACCTTGGTGCTCTCCAGGTTGAACAATGTCCATGGCTGGCAGGGACTGAACAAGCTGCATCATTAGAAATCAGCACATTAATGGGTGTAACTTTTCCTATGACCCTCCCTTTCTTTCACTGACATCAGTTATATGAGAAAAGAAAGAACTCATGTTGCTAGAGTAGACAGGTATCTCTGGAGCACCTGCCTGAGAGCAGGAGATCTCAGAGCAAGAGGCTAAATGAGTTGTATCTTAAATGTCACATATAGGAAGACACTTGCCTCCAAGAGGAGCCCCGAAGCAACATCCAACTCCAACTGCGCAAGCCGCCACCAGGAGGTCGAACTGCCTATGCACATTCTGGAACAGAGATTGCAGCCAGAGAAGGGCATGCTGAGGTTAGAGGGAGCAAAGCTAAGGGGTTAGGATCCATAACAATGAAACAAAGCAACAGCCAGCAGCAGATTCAGCCATTGCTATTGCAAATAGCAGGCTCTACACACTTTAGTGCAGTCTTTAGTACTGTCAGCTGGTCTTCAGCAGTGATATCTGATCCTTATGCACAGACAGGATCTACTCAAGTAGAAGAGCACTTCCCTTTGTTTTATTACACAGCCAGTTTCTGCTAGGAGCCTGTATGTAAAGCAGTTCCCACATTTACCTATATATGCAGTTAACAGATCTTTTTATACAACTAGTTAATACAGTGATTGGCCTGCAGAGGCTGTTCTGCAACAGCAAGAGCCTAGAGACAGTGTCAGTGCCTATAATTAGCAGTGCTGTATAAATTTGTCTTAAAGACAAATTGATCTTTGTCTGCAGCTACTTTTTTATATAGACAATGATCACAGTGCAAAGGTGTTAACATCATGAGATTGAAAACTTGCCAAATTCATATTCCTAACCAGCTTCATTGTAATTCACAGGTAACATTGGTGGTCCTGCACAGTTATTTGACTGTATATCTGGCCTCCCACTACCATTTTCTTCGGCTTATATTTTACCGCTCTATAGCAGTACAGTGAACTTCAATCCATGTTTTCTCTGTGTTTTGTGGCCTGCCAATACTATCCTGTGTGTCTTAGGAGTTCAGCCTGTGGAAGGACTGTATGCAGACACATGTGCCTTACCTCATACACACCACAGAAGATTGACATGAACTTGCTGAGTACTGCAGCACAGATACTGGCAATATGCACAAAAGGACCCTGCAAGAGAAGAGAAGGAGAAAAATCAGAGAGAGTTACCCTCTTGTTATGGACAAACATTTAGCCGTTGCAGATCTCAATTTCTCTTTGGCCATCTCGGCCAGTCCTCCAATCTTTTTTTTCTTTTTTTTAATAGCCAGTGGAAGATAAGTGTTGCTGGAAAGAGCAGAGTATGGTGGCAAAAGAAAGAAAACATTTATAGACTCTTCTCCCACAGACAACTCCTCTCACCTCCCAGACCCTGGGCACTACTGCACATGGAAACAGTGAAAACAGCAATATTTACCTCTTTCCCTACAGGCATGCCACTTCCAAGCCCAGCTGTGAGGCCCACAACTTTGGCCACAAAAGCTTTGAGAGTAAGATATTCCTTGAGGACCACTCCCCTCATAATGGTCTTGAGCTCTGGGATCCCAGACCCTGAAAACAACAGCAGAGCAGGGGATGAAAAAACCCGCAGGCAAATGGAATAAGAAAAAGAGACAGACAGAAACAGATCTTGCCATGCCTTCTGCCCTCACCAACAGCCTGTGGAGAGACGAGGTGGCAGAAAATGGCCGCAAACAGAATAAGAACAAGTGGG